>NC_047085.1:118152429-118455459 GCF_902459505.1 Geotrypetes seraphini
TGTGAGGAAGATGTCCACATTTCTGCTGAACAACCATCATCATCTTTCTTTTGTGTAAGCGACATCAAATTGTTACCAGCGCACATACTTTTGCCATTAGTGCCTTGCAAATTGTCATAAAAAGGCTCAGAGTCACTACCATGAGGCATATTGAAGTAGTTACATCTGAGCTGATGTGGCCTAGCCATGTCTTCCAGTTCTGAAGAGGATATTTCATCCAGCAGGGGATACTGATTTCCACATTTTGAGTATGGAACATCATCACTGCTATTGTCAAACACTGTGTCTGCTGAAGTTGTGTCCAAGTTGCCATACATACCACTGTTTTCAGGAGATGATCTCCTTACCAAATGATTTTCTTTAAGGAGCCACCTCCCCTTGTCTATTAGCACTCCATTACTATTTTCTATACATTCATCAACCTTACAGTGTTGCTTTGTACAATGTCCACCTTTGTCTTCTGGTGGTGCAAATCCTCTGTCTGAAATGGTCTGAAATAATGCAAAGCGAGTATGGTCAGCACTTCTTGTATTGCACTTTTGTTTTTGCTCTTTATGATGCTCTTCTGAAATAGTTGATGGTCTTGAAACGTTTTCAATATCCTGAGACTGATGTCCTTGAGAGGAAGAGGGTCTTTCCTTAAACCCCAGATCCACAGGTGCACAGGAATCCCTTTGGAAATCTCTAGAGAGTATCAGAGATTCTTCTTTATGGGAAACTTTTAAGCTAGCTTCTGCTTTGCCATAAAGTCTTTCAATAGTTCTTTTAACATGGCCGGTCTTAACTTGTGTTTTACAAATTGATTCTCCCCCCCTTTCAGTATTTGCTTCACTAGATTGCCTAAATGTATAATCGCTAGTCCTTCTTCCTTCACTGTCTGGTCTATTGTCTGACCAATCAGAAGAACCTGGACTTTGAAAACATTTCTTGGATTCAAAAACAGCACCTGAATATTTTTTCTGTTCCATTTCTTGTACTATCTTTTTAACTTTTGGTATCTTGTCTGTTGTGTTAGTTTCCATTTCTGCACTTGAGTCACAACAGGCGGATAAAGGGAATGATGTAAAAGAGCATTTGCCTAATGTTTCATTATAAATATTATTCTTCTCTTCTTCATTTCCAAATTCTTTTTCTTGTTCATATATTGCAAAGATGTTGTCACTACACTTCTGATTATCTTTCAGTTTGTTTTTTGCCTTTGTTGATCTTTCAGCGTATATTTTCCTACCATTTTCATTGTTATCATAAAGAGCTGTACCTTTGTTATCCTTGAAGGCAAATGTCTCCAGCTTTACTGGATGAATTTGCTCCCCAGAATTTACTCCATTATTATTTGAGTTTTCATCTTCTGTGGTTACTCTTTGTTCAACATTCTCTGGCATTTCTTCTTCTAAAAGGAATGCATTCATACGCCTATGCTGGGATTCCTGTTGATAATAAACAGTTTCACAGGTCTCATTCTTGGTAACTTCTGCATTTGAAATAAAGGCATCTTTTATTTTATCCTTAACAGTACCTTTTCTGTTAAAGAGTGTCTTACATTCACATAGATTTTCAGAGTCCTTGGAACCTGCTGACATTATGATAGTTTTTTGGAGGTCATTGAATCTTTCTGAATCTACCCCTTTTTCTTGAGTATTACCATGCTTTTCTTCATAATTGAGGTTATTCTCATTTCTTATTTTGCACAGGTTGCCATTTTCACAGAATTGTGAAACATTTTTGATTTCCTCTGCAGATGTATTATCGGGCCAAAAAGCAGAGCCTTTGCATTTTGCATCACGATTCACTATCAATTCTTGCAAAGTCAACACAGCAGCCTTCAAGTTATGAACTTCTAAGAGTGACATGTGTTTAGGAGATTGCAGTAGTGTAAATATTTCAGAGAATCTATCATTGTTCCTGGATATGTCTTCTCGTAAGGTAGCTAAACTTTCTTTCAGATTGAGTACTGCGCACCGAGCAAGAACTAACTTTGAGGAAGAATTAACTGTTGTAGGAGGAACAGAAGATAGATCAGGAAGACTCAATGATTTCTCAAGACTTTTGCAATAAGTCTTCCTAAGCTTTTTGCTATATAGAGAAGAGGTTTCCAGTTGGCCCAACAAGTCAGAGACACGATCTTTCGGTGCATCAGTCATGGTACTTGCTGTGCTAGTAAATAATTCCATTTGGGCTTGGACAGCAACATCAGCACTTTGCTTTCTCAGAGATGTGCCCCTGCCATATGTGCCAACTGTCAGCCTGTTTTTCATTTTCACAATTCCATCCACTTCATTAAGCAACTGATCTTCAGAATTTGTACTCTGCTCGAAGTCTGAGGGCAGTGGATGCTTGTTTATTTCTATAACATTAACAGTTGTACTCATCACGGATCCAACCTGCCTCCCAGAGCACTCTTTGACTGATTTGTTTTCAGGACTTTCTATTTCGGTGATGGACTGTGCCGGCTCATTAACCAGATTACATTTAGTTGGATTGTATTCAATTTTATCCATTTTACTTTCAATTGTGAAACTAGGCTTCTCATCCAAAACATTATTGATAACATCATGAATGATGCTGCTGCTTTCTGCAGTTTCATCTTTCCTGCTTAATGGAATTAATCTATTTGCAGGTAAAGAAGCATTTGGAAATCTGCTTTGAAACCAGTTTTGTACATAGTTTTCTAGTGAGTGATGAGTAATCTCAGGTACAATATCAACTGCATTTTGTCCATTTATAGTTTCACTTTTGCTTTTGAACATTTTTGTATCCTTTTTACTCTTCCCATGCTTATTCTGAGTTTTTAAAGCGTTCTGCAAATCACTTGTCACTGCACTGCGATTTTCCATTCCATTCAGGGTGCTTTCTTTCATTGAGGATCCACTTGCTTGTTCGGTTAAATTAACCTGAAAAGCCATATTACTTTTGTTGTTGACACGACATTTGACTTCTTCAGGGTTCAGATTATATTCAGTTTCATTTTTCTGATAAGATTTCTCTTCTGCATTGCTTTCACTTTGCAGTGGCACAGATAAACTTATTTTCTTAATGGATCTGGGTTTTACTGTGGCCATCTGTTTGTCACCGCTTATTTTATTGGTAGCACATAACTCATTTTGTTTCCCAGTCACAGACACATGTGAACACTGCTTCTCTTTAAAGGAGATGTGGTTTAAGCTTCTAGATGTCGGTGCTCCTTCCCTATCATTTTCTTTGCAAAGTTTTCCTGAGCTTTCACGAGAAAAATCATGCTTATCTGTGCTTTCCATTCTGGATCCTTGATTTCCTCCACTAAGGAATGAGTTAGGTAAGACAATCTCATGCTTGTCAGTTCCTTCTCCACTAGATGCCCTGTCTTGCTGACTCTGGACTTTCTTTGCCAGTTGATCCGTATGAAGATGTTGGGCTTTGTTCTTCTTCTTGCTCTTTCTGGAAAAAGCTTTAGACTTAATGCCTCCATCATTTTCTAAACTATCAATGAGTTGCCTTGATCTATCTTGGCTAACAGAAGATCCTATAGTTGTCGTTGACTCAGGAGTCTCATTGTAACTTGATTTTGCTTCCATTTTCATTATATTATTTCCTAAACTCTGATCAGAAAACACTAAATCAGAAGGAAGGTTTTTATTCTGGGGTTCAATGGATTCTGAACAACTAGCTGCGTTACTTCTTGATCTCTTCATTTCTATAGATTGGTGAGAGTCAGGATGAAAGCATTCAGCAGTGGTTGAAAGAGGCTTGGCACCCTGTTGAATCTTTGCAGAGGGTATATAATCCGTGAGGCTATCTATATAATTTGATCTTAAATTATTACTATCTTCTCTTTCAACTGGCTTATTCACTATTGCCAGAGAAACATCTTCATCGTGGATTATATCTAATCTATTTTGTTTGGTTTTTATTAGATCACTTGCCATATCTTCTTCCTTGCCACCCATAGAATACTTTGCAAAGCTGCCATTTTTCTTATGTTCTAGTTTGTGACTAGTTAATGGCATTTGGTAGTCTGACCGAATGACTGTACAATAGTCAGCTCTCCTTTGGTGACCTTTCATTTCCTCACTGTAGGAAAACTGGTTTGGGTTTTCCTGAGATTTTCCTTTTGACACCAGAGTTTCCAACATTTTGACTGAAGCCTGCTTTTGTCGCACTATCTGAGGCCAAGGTGTTGGTGGTCTGTGGAAGTAAGGTTTTCCTTTATTCTCTGACAACATGGTACTTGTGTCAGCAAATTTAGGAAAATTCAGACAGGTATCAGAAGCACGAACTTCTGAATCAGACTGAAAGTCTTTGACTGTGGTTTCAACCAACTTTTCTGGCTTACAGCGTATATCATAATTTTCTGAGCAAATAAGGCTTTCATTTTCTTTATGTGTTGAATTAATTAGATCTGATGACAAAATGTTGCCATTTTTGTCAGCAAAACTAGAACAATTGACCTTGGTTGTCCATTGAATGGTTTCTTCTTCCTTTATCTTGAATTGAACCTTCATTTCGACCATCATACTTCCATCTGGATTCACACGAACTGACTTCTCTATATCATCTTGAAAGGGTATTAGAAACAATTCTGCACCATTTTGTGAAGGAGCAACTTCCGGATTCAAAAAAGTGTCAGGTTGATTGGAAACATCTAAAGCATTGTTATCATTGCTATCTAATTTGTTGAATGGAAGAGGATGAGCACGGGATGTTGAACTAGGGACAATTCTACTCTCTGTTATTAAGAATGACATTCAAAGCATCCAAAAACATAATGAAAAAAAAAGATACCATGTAAAAGCATCCACAGGAAGAAATCCCATCAGAAAAGCATAAAAAGAAAAAACAAACTGATTAGTGGAGGACATAGCAAAGACTTATGAAGATAATTCTAGAACACTTAAGTTAAAAGCAAAACAAAAGAAATCCCATTGTACATATTGTTTCACCAGGAGGCCTCTATATTATGCTGTTAGGTGTTTAACATTGCTCTATTAAAAACCTGGAGGGTAGTATTTAGCCTGCAGTTATAAGCAGCTTGTAAACTGTTCACAGCTGCAGGCTGAACTAATATTCAATGTTGGGGTATGTATTGCTCTTTGCATTGAATATACGGGTATATGTGTTGATCCAAAAGTTTACTGGGTATTAGCTAGTACTCAGACTAGTGCCTTTTTAACTTGGCACATGTTAAGATAATCTTTGTGCTCTCCGAACTTTGTGCACTTGAACTGGCTAAGTTGTGGCTCCACACAACCTCTGCCTCAGACCATCCCTAACTTAAATGGTTAGAGATATTCAGTGGCATTACCTGGTTAAGTCCCGCTGAACACCAGTGGGCAGCCAGCTCAGCATTTACAGGATGGGACCGGTTAAACCCCTTTGAATATTGACCCCCCTAATGTGGAAATTTTGATTAGCATTTGGATGGATGGGAATGGAAGGAATACCTTGAAAGGTGTAGCTAACTACAGTCTCCACTAGTAACCATTGCCCCTCATTAGCTACACAGCTGTCTTCCCCATGGTGCTGGGAATGCCCTTAGCAGTTAGTGCAGAGGTTTTGCACTTAACTTGCCTTAGTTCAGGCTGTTGATGCATATTAGGTGCAAATTAATAAATAGGCTTCTATATATTTTCCTTTACACTGATGGGAATATGTACTGCATTTCTAATCATAGTTAATATATGATATTTTTGAAATCTTTTTTTATAATAGCTCAACACATGCCCTTCCGGAGAATTTCCACTGCCTTGGGGAAGAGAATGGATAGATTGCAAGAGGTGGTACAACTTTCCCTTCCCTTCTTCCTTTTCCCTACCAGGTCTGCCACTGCTACTTCACCTCTTTCTGAGCTGGATGCAAAGCTATGAAAGTGCTGTGCAGGTCCTTCAGGTTCAAGCCCATGCTCATATGATGTCATGTGCCTCCCCCTCCCTTCCCCCGATACAAGCTTCCTATTGGAAGAAAGCAAAACATGGCAGCTTCAGTGCAGGCTTGTGTTCGAAGAGCTCTGTAGTACTCACTACTTGCAGAGCTTTGGGCCAGCCTTGGGAAGAGGTAGGGTGGTAGCGGTGACAAGAGGCACAGAAAGAGGGTGGAGAGATGCTGGATATGGACTGAGAGTAGGGAAGAGGAGATGAGATGCTGGCCACTCTGGAGAGGGGAGGGGGAACAGAGAAAGAGAGATGCTGGCCATCTGGGGACTAGGAAGGTAAAGGGAAGCTAACCACCTGAGGGGGATATAGGGACAGGAGGGGGTATTTGAGCTGCTGGGGGAGGTTGCATAGCTGAAGATTTGCCTAGGGTGTCAGATACTCGAGGGCCTGCCTGCAAGTTACAAAAAGCCAGAATGGGATCTTGAGGAGCTCCTGGGCACATTTCTCATTTTGGTGAAATAGTTATAAAGAATAAACAAAATTGAAGGTCTCACGTTCATACAATCCATGCTTATGTTGCAGACAAAGTGTGAGAATTATTTTCTAATCCTTGCTATACTTTATAATACTGAGGAAGATGAAAAAGGTGAACTAAGATTTAAGAGCAGGGATTTAAAAGATGAGAGACAGCAAGGCATGGGTAAATGTTTGAGATCAAGGACCTGTAGGGTAGAGAATAAGACTTTAGCCCCCAAAGATGTGAGCTGTAGCTAGAAATCGATCAGAATACAAAAAGAAGGATTGCATAAGAATAAGAGCCAGAGAATAGTTGAAGAAAAGGGGGAAATGAAATACAGATGGGTTCAAGGAGAGGAGTTCCCTGTTTTGGGGAAATTATTCAGATGCCAATGTGGCAAAGACTCATAACCATTGCAATAATACAAGTTGTGATAGTTCACATGGCCATGGGGTGGGAGGGAGAGAACATTCAAAAAGCTTTAGCTATAAAAAAACCAGAAATGGATATTTAGACTTAAATCTTTAGTGCCTGAAGGACTTAATGCAGAAATTGAATCTGAGTCGCTCTATAGATACAAGTTTTTTTGATCTATGAAACAGGCTGTCAGAAGAATTTTCCTGGTTCTACATTCTGGGTGTGTCGATAATAAATACATGTTCAGTTGCCAGGATACAGTCGCTGAAGACTGTAAAGCACGTCAAAACTTTTTTGTTGACGTTTTTATGTCGCAAGTAAGAACTATGGCAGTCAAATCTCTTGTAAGGATGTTTTTACATTATACGGCAGAACGACAACAGACCAGCTGTGATAAGAGGTTGCTAATTTCAAACCGCGGCCATGTTAAACAACTGCCTCATTTTGGTAAGCGCTGAGGTTTTTTTTACTTACTACAGTTTTTTTATGCACTGCAGGTCTTTATTCATTGCAGTTTTTGTATCTGCTGTATTTTTCTATTGTGGTTTCTGATAAAGATGAGTTTTTATTGAAAGTTTCCCGAGTGACTTAGAGCTCCTTTTACCAAGGTGCGCTAGCGTTTTTAGCGTACGCACCTTAGTAAAAGGAGCACCTAGTATCACCTTTAATCGTCTCTGGGACCTACATGTTCTTAGTATTGTATCTTGAAGCTGCTGTGAATAAGAGATATTGAATGAATGACACTTGACTTGTCTTTTCAGTTCCCCTCGACCCTGAAGAAAGTTTCTTTTGAAACATGCAAGTTGGGAGAGGTGGCCTAGTTGGAAGTTAAGAATCTACTATAAGCTAAGTAGCTATATTAATTTTATGGACAATATGAGAAAAGAAAAAAGGTTATGGAAGAATATGGAAGAAATAAAAATATTTTAAAAACATTAAAAAAACACGGTGGCAATTAATTTTTTCTGTCACAGCCCCTCAAAAATGGAGTTCACTCCCTATCTATTTAAGGGAAGAACGCAATTTGGACAGATTTAAGAGCAAATTAAAAAGCTTTCTTTTTAAGGATGCATTTGATAATTTCAATTCCATTTCATAACTTCTCTGAAGTACATTGATTTCTCCCTTCCTATTGTTTTTTTCCCATAAGTATCTTATTTACTATCAACAAATTGTATTTCTCTTCCCATTCTTTCCTTTTGTTTTACTATGTTTGTAAGGTTAGTCGTGGTGATGGGATAATCGCACGCCAGACACCAGCGCGCCGACAATCCAGCGTTGACAATTCGGCGCAAGAAAGAAGTGCACCGCAGGAAAACTTATTTTTACAGAGCTCCGACGGGGGGTGTTTGGAGGGAACCCCCCCCCCACTTTACTGCATAGTGATTCTGCTGGACTTTCTCTATAGTTTAGGCTACTGTTCAGCAGACAAATGAAATGGATAACTTACCTGGAGACAGCTGAAAATCAGTACTATGAGGAAAATTTTTAGGGCTGTCTCGCTCTGCCCCAACCTTTTAAAAACTATGAATAAGCTAACTAGGCATCCATTGGTCAATGGCAAACGCATAATTGTTTTTGAATATCAGCCCAACTTCATTTAGTTATAGACCAGTTTGGGGAAGAAATAAAACAAAATGGATTCAATCTCCTGGAATGTACTTCCCACTGGAGTTACAGTCTGTATCTGAATTCAAGAAAACTTGAGTCAAGTACATAAAATCTCTAAGAAGGAGGAAGAGATGGTACATGGTATGGAAAGGCAAACTCGACAGGCCTTATGGTCAAACAGGTGGGGGCACGTAATTGATTAAGTGGGCAGACTTGCGGGAGGGAAGGTTCTGGAGTGGGCAGACTTGTTGGGCCACCGTCCCTTTTCTGCCATCATAGTCTATGTTTCTATGGTCTTTATCTGTCTTCATTTTTCTACATTTCTTAAATTCATAATAAAATAGCTTAGCTACCGTAGATTAGAACCCAGCATGCATTATCAGGCCTGGAGGATAATGACTTTTTGGATTTGGTTTGTAACCATTACTTGGTAAATAAAGGCTGCACAAATTCATAATAAACAACTGGCAGAGTTTTTATAACTAGTTATTGTTATTCAATAAGAACAAAATTTATGGATCATGGTTTTCTTAGATTCTCTACCTTGCTAGGGAACATTTCACATCTGGAAATTACTTAACTACCATAATGTTATGTTGGCTTACAAATGGTACCTCAAGTCTATTATTTCCCCATTTTCTCTGAAGTTTTGAAACATTAGTAGATTAGAGCACATCCGTTGACCTCCTGGAAGTCACTGCCATGATAGTGTGTACATTAAACAAGCTACGGTATTAGAGAGCTGAAAATCTGAACATGTAACAATGCAGGGGGGGCGTATCTATGCTGCCCACTTATCACATTATTGAGAATTTCACTCCAAAAGCTGTAACTAGAAGGAGGCTTTTGCTATAAAGAACATTTCCTAAACTGTTAGATGTTAATGCTGTCTAAAGGAGTGAGGCAGTATTTTTGTTTTTATTATTAGCTGAATTTTAACTTGAAATCTCTGCACGAAAACTAAGAAGTGTGTTTCTGGTATTTTAGAATGAGATTACATACCGTATTTTCACGCAGATAACGCGCACCCGTGTAAAACGCGCACACGGGTATAGCGTGCAGAAACCACAATTTTATGTACAAAAACTTTTGTATACCGCGCTCACGGGTATACCGCGCATGCAGCCCGACTGTCCTTTCGCCCGCCCCGACTCTCCTCTGGCCACCCCGACTCTCCTTTCGCCCTCCCCGACTCTCCGTGCGCTGTCCCGACTCTCCATTCACCCTCCCTGACTTTCCGTGCACTGCCCCGCCTCTCCGTGCGCTGTCCCGACTCTCCGTTCACCCTCCCTGACTTTCCGTGCACTGCCCCGCCTCTCCGTGCGCTGTCCCGACTCTCCGTTCACCCGCCCTGACTTTCCGTGCACTGCTCCGACTCTCCGTGCGCTGTCCCGACTCTCCGTTCACCCGCCTTGACTTTCCGTGCACTGCCTCAGGCCGTGCCCCCAGGTGGGACCTAAGGCTCCAGGGCCTATTCTGATTGGCCCACACGCCTTAGGCCCCACCAGTAGGCGGAGCTTTGGGACGGATGGGCCAATCCGGCCTCATTCCGTCGTTGGCTGCCTGCCGGACAGGCGGGTTTGGCTCCCGTCTGTCCGGCCAACTACCAAAGGTACGGGGCAGGGGGGGGGGGGTGTCGTGGGGGTCGGCCAGGGGGGTCGCGGGTCGGCTGGGAGGGCGGTCGGAGGTTCTTGGGGGGGGCGGTCGTTGGAGGGAGGGGGGTTTGCGTCGAGGGCAGGAGGGCCTGGGATCCCTCCTGCCCGTAATGTAGTGCGGGGTGGGGGTAGGGGGTCGCCGTGGCCAGGAGGGTTTGGGCTCCCTCCTGGCCCGATATTGTCGGGGAGTTGGGGAGTCGGCCGGGCAAGAGGGCTTGGGCTCCCTCTTGCTCCGATCGTGGATGCGGGTGCGGGTGGGAGCGCGTGCGAGCGGTCATTCGGGGTGGGGGTGCGAGCGGTCCTGCTGGGGGGGGTGAATCGGGCGTCGGGCGGGGTGGGAACTATGTAAAAAAAATTTTGTATACCGCGCTCACGCATATAACGCGCGAGGGGTATGCGCGGTAGGTAAAAACGCATATAACGCGCGCGTTATATGCGTGAAAATACGGTAATTTGACATGTGTGGTTTTCTATACTGCTCACATCTGAGAAAACATATCCTCCATATATATTCCAGCTCAGCTGCAAAATTTGAGATGCATAAGGAAATAACATCTCAGGCAGTTTCTAAGCTGGTCTCTGTGCACATCGTGAGAGCCAAGCTGCAACAATATCAGACACTTAAAAGACTAATGAATTGAAGTTTAGAGGGTGATTTATAAAGGCATTTTTGTCCATAAAGCAATGTTTTATGCATGGAAATAGACACTTGTACAAAAGTGCTGCTGTGTTCAGCATGCACATAAAGTTTCATGCATACAGTGTAACTTTACTTAAACTGAGCAAAGGCATTTCAGGGAATGGTGCTCATGCAACTCTTTGTGCGTCTATGTTGCACTTCCCCTCCCTTGAAATCTGTCAGCACCACCACCAACCTTTAGAGAAGACTGTGGCAGACTGAGAGTGATCTAGGCTCTGGACTCTGAAGACCATGGATAGGGTTGCCAGATTTCCTCTTTGAAAAAAAAAGGATGCCTGTCCACGCCCCATTCCACCCCGGCCCCACCCCATTCTGCTTACGTCTCCGCCCTGTTCTTCCCCCAGCCCCCCCCATGAACCTCCCTGAGCTTGAAGGCCACATTTGAAGCCTTCGCGCATGGGCGTACGTCAATGCAATGATGTCACACGCATGCGCGCGTGCATATAATGTCATCAGGGTGACGGCCACTCATGCGCAAAAGCTTCCAGAAGCAGCCTAAAAGAGGTTACCGAAGAGATGGGTGGAGTTTGGAAGGGGGTAAGGGATTCTTGGTTTGGTTTAATTGTGGCTCAGCTACTAAGCCCAGCTCTGCTATAGGCTAGCTTATGGGATATATGACCTGTGGGGCTGTGAAGGTCACCATGAAAGAGGGTATAGTAGTGTGCCACCCCATATCGTTCCAGGGAATGAGGGGAGTGAGAGGATAATAGTGGTGGGCAGAGAATTGAAGAGAAAAAGGGAATGCGTAGTAAGAAGGATGTTGCGCTGGAGTCACCACTAATAAAGGAGGGGGCATTGTGTTAAAGCAGTGTCTCGTAAACTTTCCGGCCGGCGGCACACTAAATCAAGTGTCCCAGCTGGAAGGCACCCGGAAGTGTGTGGACATCGACGCGATGATGTCACACACATATATGATGTCATTGTGTCAACAGCTGCGCATGCGTGGAGGCCCATCTGGCCATGACCCACATCAGTGGAGGGATCCGGGAGGTAGGGGGAGAGGAGGAGAGAAGACAGCTAGGAGGAGAGTCATTTGCACCGGCTGACTTCCTACAGGACGTGCCTCTCACGGCGTGAGGCACGTCCTGTAGGCAGTCAGCCGACGTGGACAACTCTCCTCCTTGCCAGTGTGTTGCGGTACACCTGAAATCTCAGGAGGCACACTGGTGTGCCACGGCAGTTTGCGATACACTGTGCTAAAGTGTTATTACCAAATAAGATTTCAATTTCCAATTTTGCAAAAGGCACTTGAGTCAGTGCTAACTCAGCTCCCCTAACCAATCACTTACACTGTAACCGCTAGAGCCTTAGCAGGTGGGCTGGCACACAGTGGGTTGATATGAATGCATGCCTTTGGGTTCACTGATTTCCTAATCAACATATGATCTTTGGGATTTTCAGTCTATATGGACTTGGTCATTTGTGCCGAGTTGAGCACCCCCAGTCATTTTGAAAAGTCGGTTCCTATGAATGCAGGCTGCTCTGCAAACAGCAGAGCTGAATATCCAGGAAGGCTACCAAGAGTCTAAGGTACACCTAAGAGTCTAAGGTACACTAAAGTCCACAAATCGATTCTATTCGTGTCCTATCCGTTTCCGAGTCATTCTGGCCGATCAATTCAGTAAAGCTTGTCCATGCAAATGATCAAATTGTAAACACGCCCCCATGTCTCGCTGCAGGGAAGGGGTAAAATGCGGACCTCGCGGACCTTACGGACCTCGCGGATCTAAACCCACACGGCCTTAAAAATTCTTCCGTCATTCGTTGACAACTGCGGTTTCAAATTTCATGATTGCAGGGCCGCCTATTCCACCACTATAGCTGCTATTGAGATGCCTGCAAGGAAATTTAATATTTCTCCCCTCATCATGGACTTGAACCCTTATCATTAGTTTCATAAACAGCTGCACTAACCTCTGTTCTTAGCTCATAAAATTGTACGTTTTATAACTTATACATTCTGTAGAGGTTATCAGTCTCTCACTCCTGCCACCTGTCAGGATCCATTTGCTAATTTGTCTAAGCAAAACCAAAACCAGAAGCTCACTCATTTCTTATTCTTTTACCTATTCTCAATAAAATTGTAGAAAAGTGTGTTTTCACCCGGTCTTTAACCCAGCCCATCGGGGTGCCAGTCAGCTGCCCTAACCCCTAGGCTAGAAGCCTAGCTTTAGCAGATGCAAAAAATTTTCACTCTTTTAGTCTCTGCATTGGTTATGGCCCTTTAACTCCCACGGACCTCCATTACAGCTTGGCTTTGACGGACCCTAATGCTGGGAAGGGAATAAAAGGGAGGATCCGTGATGTAAACATAAGTTTTTCAATGCTGGGGAGAAAAGTGTACTTCACCGGTCTTGAACCCAGCTCATCAGGGTCCCAGTCAGCTGCCCTAACCCCTAGACTAGAAGCCTAACTTTAGCAGTTGCAAAAAATTTTCAATCTTTTAGTCTCTGCATATCTTATGGCCCTTTAACTCCCACGGACCTCCATTACAGCTTGGCTTTGACGGACCCTAATGCTGGGAAGGGAATAAAAGGGAGGATCCGTGATGTAAAACATATTTTCAATGCTGGGGAGAAAAGTGTACTTTCCCCGGTCTTGAACCCAGCTCATCAGGGTCCCAGTCAGCTGCCCTAACTCCTAGGCTAGAAGCCTAGCTTTAGCAGTTGCAAAAATTTTCAATCTTTTAGTCTCAGCATTGGTTATGGCCCTTTAACTCCCACGGACCTCCATTACAGCTTGGCTTTGACGGACCCTAATGCTGGGAAGGGAATAAAAGGGAGGATTCGTGATGTAAACATAAGTTTTTCAATGCTGGGGAGAAAAGTGTACTTTCCCCGGTCTTGAAACCAGCTCATCAAGGTCCCAGTCAGCTGCTCTAACCCCTAGGCTAGAAGCCTAGCTTTAGCAGTTGCAAAAAAATTTCAATATTTTAGTCGCTGCATATCTTATGGCCCATTAACTCCCACGGACCTCCATTACAGCTTGGCTTTGACGGACCCTAATGCTGGGAAGGGAATAAAAGGGAGGATCCGTGATGTAAACATAAGTTTTTCAATGCTGGGGAGAAAAGTGTACTTTCCCCGGTCTTGAACCCAGCTCATCAGGGTCCCAGTCAGCTGCCCTAATCCCTAGGCTAGAAGCCTAGCTTTAGCAGTTGCAAAAAAATTTCAATCTTTTAGTCTCTGCATATCTTATGGCCCATTAATTCCCACGGACCTCCATTACAGCTTGGCTTTGACGGACTCTAATGCTGGGAAGGGAATAAAAGGGAGGATCCGTGATGTAAACATAAGTTTTTCAATGCTGGGGAGCAAAGTGTGCTTTCCCCCGGTCTTGAACCCAGCTAATCGGGGTTCCAGTCAGTTGCTCTAACCCCTAGGCTACAAGCCTAGCTTTAACAGTTGCAAAAATTTTCAATCTTTTAGTCTCTGCATTGGTTATAGGCAGCCCGAGAGCTCGTCTCGACGGCGTACCTAATGTGGAGCTGGGAGGCCCGCGTGGTAGCCCGTCAGAGACGCGGGGACGCTGGGGGGAGCAGGAGGCAGGAGATTGGTCGGCAGGTCTTCCCGCCGTTGGGAAGACCTGCCATTGGATAGTCGTGGCCGCGGAGGACGTCGGGAGGGAGGAGGGTTTATAAGTCGGGCTTCAGAGGACTAAGGGTGTTCCTGGTCCTCCGAAGCGGCTTTAGCGGCATGGAGTTGGGTTCGTGAACCGGTGGCGGTGCGGCCGAGCTCTCCTTCGCGGCCGGTAGCTCCTTCGACGAGGAGGAGCTGGTGAGTACCGCACCGGATTGGGAGCATTCCCTGCCGCCAAGGCGTTCTCATGCGGTCGCCCGGGAATCGATCGCGTTGGAGGCGGGAGGAGGTAGCGTGGAAGTCGCGAGGTCCGGTGGGAGGGCCCTTAGGGGGGTTGGGTCCGGTGGTTCTGGTCGGGGTGGTGCTGTGGCAGCATTTGGGGCGTGCATTGCCGACCTCAGGGCAGGTGCCGGGTATGGCTGGGCCTGAGCCACGTGCTGCCATATTGAGCCAGCCGGCTGTGCTGCAAGCAGCACCAGTTGTTCAGGACTGTGCCTTCTCTCAGACTGGGAACCATTTCCTTGGCAGGGGTGCGGTTGCTGGGTTAGCAGAGGGCGTTGTCCAGTTTAGGGTACCGGCGGCTTCGGGGTTGGTGGAGGGTGGGGGTCTTGGAGCTCCTGTTGGAGGTTTGGGTGTGGGTGTCTCTGCTCCACCTCAGAGCATCTTCCTGCCCCCTGTTCATTCTCCCTTCTGGCCTCCCTGGGCTTCGGGGTCCTGGGGTGCAGGTTGGAGTCCTGTGCCCTGGCCGCTGGGGGGTGCTGGCCTGTCTGAACATGTATCCGCTTGGGGCCGTGGGGCTGGTCGCGGTGGTGGTCCTGCGGATTGGTGGGCCCTCGGGGGAGTTGGGGGTTCTGGGGGTTCCTATGGGGTTCATCCTGCTGGTGCTGTGCAGTTGTCTGGTCCTTGTTCGGATTTTTCTTCACAGGCCTTCGCTGGTTCTTCGGTGAGACGAGAGGCCGTGGCCACCTTTTCCCCGGAGGAAGTGCTGAGTTCCGGAGGAGTTCTGACAGCGGAGCTCGGGCAGAGTGGCCTTGGTCGCGTGGTTGCTGCGGATGGCACTACTGGCGGAGGAATCTCGTCTGCGATGTCCGGACAGCGGGGTCCACACACGGTGGCTGCTGCGGATGGCGCCGCTTGAGAGTCGAGCGGACCGATTGTCGCCGGAGGAGCATAGGACATGGGTAACATGGCCTTAGAGGCTGCTGAGTGTGGGGAATGGGGTAGGGGGAAGGGGAGGAGTAAGCGCAAGTGCAAGCAGAAGGCTAGGGCTTCCTCCTCTTCTTCGTCTTCTTCTTCTTTAACCTCCACTTCTTCTTCGTTTTCCTCCCGATCTCGGACGAGGGTGTTGGGTGAGCAGGCGGGGCAGGAGAGCCAGGATAGGGGAGCTCCGGCATTGGTGGCGCTCACCGAGCTTTGGGAGAAGGTACCTAGAGGGTTGCGTCGTAAAATTAGGAAGCGAGCGTGCATTGATGTTTTTCGGCTCTTAGAGGGCAGGGCGCGTAGGAGTAAAAAGAAGGGTAAGAAGGAGGAGGGTAAGGTTAAATCGGGTCAGGTCTCCCGTAATGTGGTCAACTGGACGCGGGCGTTTCTTCGGCTTGCTAGCGTCTGGGGCCAGGCTCGTCCTCAGGACTATGGCCTGCTTTTGGCGTACGTTGATTCTGTGCTCGATGCTTATCAGTGCTTCGGTGGTTGGGCCTGGCTCAACTATGACGAGGCTTTTCGAGATAAGATGGAGAAAAACAGGCACATGTCTTGGGGTACCCAAGATATCAATTTGTGGTTAACACATATGGCTAGGCCAGGGGGCGCTGCTGCAGGTGGTGCGGTATGATCGATGCAACAGGGATCAACGGGTGTGAGTCGTTCCTTTCGCTCCGGTGCAGGGCAACCGGGTCAGGGTTCTGGGGGAGGGAATGACCTCTGCTGGAAATTCAACAAAGCGACGTGCCCATTTCCGGATTGTAGATTCCGGCATGCCTGTTCGCTGTGTGGGCAGGGTCACTCAGCGATTAAATGCCCTAAAAAAGAAGCGGCCTTGCCCTCGGTGACGGCAAAATGAGGTGGGTTCCTCTGCGGTGCCCACCCCGATTAAGGTGGGGGCCCTCCGGCCGTGGTTGAGCTGTTATGGTGATCAGAGGGCAGCAGTACTGTTGGAGAAGGGTTTTGGTGAGGGTTTTGTCATCCCGTACGAGAAACCGGTGGCTCCGGTGCGGGTTCCCAATGCATCCTCAGTGACTAGGCTAAGGGAGGTGGTTCGGTCAAAATTGCAGGAGGAGATTGGGCTTGGACGTATTGCGGGGCCTTTTCGGAAGCAGCCTTTCTTGGTTATGATGGTCTCCCCGTTGGCAATTAGTCCCAAGAAAGACCCTGGTAAGTTCCGTTTGATTCACAATCTGTCCCGGCCTTTGGGCCACTCCGTCAACGAGGGCATCCCTAGTGACCTGTGTGTAGTTTGTTATTCATCATTTGATTGTGCGCAGCGTCTTGTTGTGCAGGCTGGGCGTGGTGCTCTACTGGCGAAGGTGGACATTGAGTCTGCCTTCTGGGTTTTGCCCGTCCATCCCTCCTCTTACCCGCTGCTTGGTTTTCGATTCGAGGGTGAGTTCTATTACGATCGTTGTTTACCGATGGGCTGCTCCATTTCTTGCGCTTACTTTGAGATGTTTAGTACGTTCTTGCACTGGGTTACAGTCCGCATAGCGCGGGCGGATTCGGTTGTGCACTATCTGGACGACTTTCTCTTCGTGGGAACGGTGGGGTCTGCTGTGTGTTCCCGCTTGAAAGCATCATTTGAACGCGTGGTCGCTGAATTCGGAATTCCTTTGGCGGCGGATAAATCAGAGGGTCCAACTACGGTGCTTACTTTTCTGGGTATAAAGATCGATACCGTAGCAATGGTCACCAGGTTGCCGCTGAGTAAGGTGAGACTCCTGTTGTTGCAGATTTCTCGGATGGCTGAGTCCCGCAAGGCTACCCTCAGAGACGTTCAATCGCTGCTGGGGTCTCTTAACTTCGCTTGTCGGGTACTGCCTATGGGACGGGCTTTTGCTTGACGGCTTGCTGCTGCCACTTCGGGTGTTCGTGATCGTCGTCATTTCGTGCGTATTTCTGCTGGTATTCGGGCGGATCTCAGGATGTGGATCGTGTTCCTTACGCGGTTTAATGGAACGCTTCCGATACAGCAGCCCGAGTTGTCTAACCTGGATTTGGAACTCTACTCGGATGCGGCCGGTGGCCTCGGTTTCGGCCTTTACTGCCAGGGAGACTGGTGTGCAGCGCCGTGGCCTGTTGCCTGGCAGCGGAGTGGTGTTGCGTGTAATGTGACTCTCTTGGAGCTTTCCCGCTACTGGTCGCCTGCGAACTTTGGCCTGCTCGGCTGTGTAATAAGCGCGTAGTATTTAGGTGTGATAATATGGGGGTTGTGGAGGTCGTTAATCGGCATGCCGCTAAATGTTTGCAGGTTAATCAGTTGATGCGTGAGATTGTTCTGCATTGTCTGCGGCTCAATTTGTACATTAGGGCTAGGCATGTGCCAGGGAGTCGCAACTGTATTGCTGATGCTCTTTCTCGCTTTAACTTTTCGCAGTTTCATCGGCTGGCTCCAGACGCGCAGCTCCGGGGGTTGCAGATGCCGGATCATTTATGGAGCCTGGTCGAGAAGGGCTCTGGGACTTGCTGAGACAGTCGGTGGCTCCTACCACCTGGACTCGCTACAATGCTGGATTCCGTCGTTTGTCCGCTTTTCTGTCTTCCCGGGGTTGGACCCCGGACCAGTATCTGAGACCCTGCTGGCGGAATTTGTACTGGTTTCGCATTGTGGGGAGTTGTGGCTGGCCACTTAGCTGGTTTTGCATTCTTCTCCAAGGCCTTGGGGTGGTGTTGCCCGTCTTCGGGTTTCCTGGTGCGTAGACTTCTGGCGGCTATGGCTCGGATTGCGCCGCAGCAACCCGACGCCTGGCGGACAATATCTCATGACTTGTTGGTGAGGTTGCTCGCGGAGTTGCCGGCGGTGGCTCGGTCCCGATACGAGGAGCTGCTGTTTACTGCTGCTTTTTCGCTAGCGTTTTTCGGAGCCTTCCGCATCGGGGAGCTACTAGTGCATCCAGCTGATTCTGCGGATGCGCGTGGCCTCTTATTGCGGCACATGCAGTGTGGTGACAGCTCCATTAGTTTATATCTTGCCATATTCAAGACGGACCAGCTGAGCAGGGGCTGTACGGTGGTTTTGCATAAGATAGTGGGCTGTGTTACTTGCCCGGTTACGGCTCTGTATGCCTATATGGCGGTTCGTCCCCCGTTGGGGTTGGCCTTGTTGTTGCATGAGGACAGCAGGCCCCTTACACATTATCAGTTCTTAGCCGTGCTGCGTCTAGTTTTGCGCCGATGTGGTGAAGACCCGGCGCGATATGGTACTCATTCATTTCGGATTGGGGCTGCCACTTGCGCCTTTCTGGCTGGGGTGCCGTGTGAAGGGATTCAACAGTTGGGCCGTTGGTCCTCGGGAAGTTACAGGAGTTACATTCGGCCTTACGGGGTGGCACGGGGTTTGGATCAGGGAGGGACCTAGGTTGGGCTGATCAGTTCTGGTTTCCACAGATGGGTACCTTGGTTCTGGGGGAGTGTGTGGCTATAGCTGGTTGGTGCATGCTCAGGACTGACACTTTACTAACCGGGGTTTTGTTTTTCCAATTGGGCTGGGTTTGATTGCTGGGTTTGCCTTGCAGATGCGGTGCGGTGACATTGTATGGTGTGGATTGTCGGGCACTCATTCGTCCACTGGGCGGGAGAGCGTATCGTGATCCGGCCTGGGGGTCAGCATCTGGGTCTTCAGCACTTGGGCATTCATGTGTCCTGGTGGGGTCAGCGGGGCATGCGATGGCATCAGCTGTTACCGTTGCTGGCTGACTTCCGTCGTCGCCCTCGTTGTCCGGATGTCCTGCTGCTGCATTTGGGTGGTAACGACGTGGATTCCCAGACGGGGAAGCACCTGATTGACTCTATTCTGGGTGATCTTAGGATAGTTTTGGAATGGTTCCCTGGCACGACGCTGCTGTGTCAGACATTATTCCCCGACCACGCCGGCTGGAGTCCCGGAGATGGACCAGGGGTTTGTGCAAGGTTAACCGTCAGGTTGGGCGCTGGGTGGAGTCTAGGGGGGGGTGCAACTACGACACGAATGGGTGGATGTGTCCTGTTTGGGTTTGTTTGCGAGGGATCGGGTACATTTGTCTGACGTGGACTGGGATTTGCTGTTGGATGATTTCTCATCGGGTTGTGAGCGTTGGGCGCTGTCTTAGTCGCAGCTCTGTTCATTGGGGGGGGGGGGGGCTGTAAGGGTTTACAGGCCCTATGGCGGTATCTCGAGCTACTGGCTGGGCTCATCAGGGGATGAGCGGTGGGCCGGCTGGGAGCCGTGCCTGGTGGGTCAGGGTTAATGGGGCATGTGGAGGACATGCCACCCCTCAGATCCTTGCTTCATGGCGGGGTTGGGGGCATAACTTGTTTTACAGTAGCTCTAAATAATTTTGTGTTATAATGTTTATGCTGTTTATACGTTGATAGGTTATTTAACAACCTGTTATGACCAATAAACAGGGCTGCGGCTATTTTTTCACCATAATTAGTGTTGAGTTTTTGTGGGAGAATGTAGGGGAGGGGTAAGGGTTTGAGATATATAGGAAGCGGGCTTATCCAGATTCCGCTGTTAGCTTCTCAGAAGCCACAGTAAGGTTACCATATGGCTCCTGAAAAAGAATAATGGATTGAGACTTCTGGTTTTTAAGTAAATTTAAACTGTTGAATTCACTCATGCTTATGGCAACTGAAGAGTGAAAGTAGTTGCTGTGAAAAGTGAACTATCAACCCTAGTTTACTAATTTGCTCTGCTCTCCATTGTTTGTTTCTCTAACACTGTCTCATCAGTGATCTGCTAATTAGGGATTTTGCTTGGATAATTTAATAGACGTATCCTGACAGGCGGCAGGAGTGAAGGAGCCATAAGATTAAAAAGTCCGAGAGCTAGTCTCGATGGACGGCTCTAACGCGGAGCTGGGAGGCCCGCGGGGCCGTCCGTCAGGTAGGGTTTAGTGAAGGGGGGGGGGGTTAAGGTAGGAATAAAAGTTTTGAATAGGGAGGGTAGAGGCCTTCCCGCTGAGGGATTGGCCTCTGATAGGGTAAAAGTCGCAGCCGTGAGGTGGGATGGGAGGTGTATATAAGGAGGGCTCTCGGAGGACCTTAACAGTTTCAGGTCCTCCGAGACTTTTGCGGCGTCGGGTTGGTTTGCCCCTCTGCTATGGAGCGCGCACCTTTTGACCCGGAGCTGTCCCTGTTGGCCGGCGATTCACTTGATAAGGACGAGCCGACGCCGGTGAGTAGGACTGCACTGGGGGGGGGGGGGGGGGGGACGCTCGCTGCCTCCTCAGTGCTCGCGTTCGGCTGCCCGAACCGCGATTGCGTTCGAGGTTGTGGGAGAGGTGCGATCTGTTGCTGGAAGTGAGGGGTCGGCCCGCAGGGGCCGCAGTGGACTACCGGGTGTGCAAGGGAGGAGCCGTGGTGCTTCCCGAGCCGGGGGTAGGCAGGAAGGGCCTTTCCCTCTGACTGCTGCTGGGGCTGTGGGTGTGTCGGATGCTGGTCTTCTTCCTGCTTGTGTGCCTGTGGCTGATCGGGCTGGGGTGCTGGTTTGGGGTCTAGCCGGCAGGATGGAACGGCTCCTTCCTCGCTGGGGGGTGGAGTCCTCGGGGGTGGTTCTGTGGAGATCCCGGTGTTGCCCTCTACCTCTGGGACGGGTCCTGGGCTGCCTGGCAGCGCGGCCAGCTGGTGGTCACCTTAGGCGCAGGGTCCTTGGGGGACTCCTTGGGGTCCTGGTCCCTGGGCTGTAGTTCTGCCTCCAGTCCATGGAGCTGTCCCGCCGCCCCCTTTGGGCCCGGGTGTTTCCATCAGGGGTATCCCTCGGGGGTTTGAGGGGGTGGGGGACCAGCGGGTGGGGGGTTGGCCCTCAGGGTTAACGTATCCTTCTACTGTGCAGGCTGCTGGCCCCTGTCTTGATTTTTTCCCCCAGGCTTCCGCTGCTGGACGTGGGTGTGTCGCTGGGACTTCTGCAGCTGGAGTGTGTGCCGAGGGACTGGATGCTGCCCCGCGGACTGGAGTCCAGGAGCACGCACGGGCGGCCCGTCAGAGTCCTGCTACGGTGGTTGCTGCGGAAGGCGACACTCCTGGAGCGGCAGGTGGAGGAGGCAGATCAGCTGGAATCCTGACCACGGGTAACATGGCCTTAGAGGCTGGGGTTTTTGGTAAGGGTAGGAGGAGGAAGAGTAAGGGAAAAGGTAGGAAAGGCCGACGGAGTAGGGATTCTTCTTCGTCCTCTTCGTCTTCTTTAACCTCTTCTTCCTCTTCGACGTCGTCTTCCTTGTCAGAGTCACTTTGGCGGGGGACGGATGAGAGCTCAGTACAGGAAGGGGCTGATCGGGGGCCCCCGGCTCTTGTGGCGCTGTCAGAGCTGTGGGAGAAGGTTCCGCGGTCTCTTCGCCGCAAGATTAGGAGGCGTTTGTGTGTTGATATTTTTCAGCTTTTGGAGGGCAGAGTGCGAGGTCGGAAGAAGAAGAGTAAGAAGGAGGGGGGGGAAGCCTAAAGTGGGTTTGGTGTCCCATAATGTTGTGAATTGGTCACGGGCATTTTTGCGTTTAGCCAGTGTTTGGGGACGGGAGCGCCCCCAGGACTACGGCCTTTTGTTGGCGTACGCGGATTCCATCCTCGATGGTTATCAGCGGTTCGGTGGTTGGGCCTGGTTCAACTACGATGAAGCGATCCATGACAAGATGGAGGAGAACCGGCACATGTCTTGGGGTACGCAGGACATTAATCTGTGGCTCACCCATATGGCGAAACCTGGGGGGTCCGTCCCTAGTGTTGCGGGTAAGACGGGGCTTCCGGTCACCGGGGAGGTTTGTTCCTTTGGTCCCCTGGGGGTACCGGGGGCCGGGGGGGGGGTCCCGATCTCTGCTGGCAGTTCAATAAGTCCTCCTGTTCCTTTATGGACTGTCGGTTCCGTCATGCCTGCTTCTTGTGTGGACAGGGCCATTCGGCTCTCAAGTGCCCCAAGAAGGGAGCTGGAGCGCCCCCTGCCCCGGCCAAGTGAGGTCGGGGTGCCGGGATTGCCCACTCCGGTCCAGGTGGGTGCTATGAGGCCTTGGTTGGACCTTTACGGGGATGGGAGGTCGGCTGCGATTCTGGCGGGTGGATTTAGCGATGGTTTTGTTATTCCATGTTCACTTCCCTTGGCTACTGTGCAGGCTTCCAATGCTTCCTCAGTTTCTCAGTTGCGGGTGGAAGTGTGGCGTAAGTTGCATGAGGAACTTGCACATGAACGGGTTGCGGGCCCTTTTCTTGAACGTCCGTTCCCAGTGATGGTGTTGTCCCCTCTGGCAATCATTCCTAAGAAGGAGCCAGGGAAATTTCGCCCGATTCATAACCTGTCTAGGCCCGTAGGTCGATCTGTGAATGACGGTATTCCTCGCGATCTCTGTTCTGTGCGCTACGCTTCCTTCGACAGTGCTTTGCATCTGGTGCGAACTGCGGGATGTGGGGCTTTATTGGCCAAGGTGGACATCGAGTCAGCCTTTCGGTTGTTGCCAGTTCATCCTTCTTCCTATCCGTTGCTGGGCTTTCGGTTTGAGGGTGCCTTTTATTTTGACCGCTGTCTGCCAATGGGTTGTTCCATCTCCTGTGCATTTTTTGAGTTGTTCAGCTCCTTTCTACACTGGGTTACGGTCGGAAGTGCGGGGAGGGACTCGGTTGTTCACTATCTAGATGATTTTCTGTTCTTCGGGGGGGCGGGCTCCGGCGATTGCAGTCTGCTGAAATCTACCTTCGAAGCGATGGCTGCCGAATTCGGGGTGCCGTTGTCCTCTAATAAATCGGAAGGGCCCACTTCTTGCCTCACCTTCTTGGGGATCGAGATTGACTCGGTTGCAATGGTGACTCGGCTGCCACTGGGTAAAGTGCAACAGTTGTTAGCCTTGATTTCTCTGGTTCGGGGTGCACATAAATCTACTCTGTGGGTCGTGCAGTCTTTGTTGGGGTCCCTTAACTTTGCCTGTCGGGTTCTGCCTATGGGTCGGGCTTTTTTGCGTCGTTTAGCGGTGGCGACGTCAGGTGTTCGGGATCGACGACACTTTGTCCGGATTACTGCAGGGATTCGGGCAGATTTGCATATGTGGTCTCTCTTCTTAGCCCAATTCAACGGGTCGCTCCCCATTCAGTTCCCTGATGCCTCTAACTTGGATCTAGAGCTGCAATCGGATGCGGCTGGGGGTGTAGGTTTCGGACTCTATTGTCAAGGGAACTGGTGCGCGGCGGCATAGCCTGAGAGTTGGCGGCGGGCAGGTATTACTCGCAATGTGACCCTGCTAGAGCTTTTCCCCTTGCTAGTCACGTGTGAGTTGTGGCCTGAGAAGTTGCAGAACCGGCGAGTCATTTTCTGGTGTGACAACATGGGGGTGGTCGAGGTAGTGAACAGGCAGGCTGCAAAGTGTTTGCAGGTGAATGTGGTAATGCGGGAACTGGTCTTGCGCTGTTTGCACCTTAATTTGTATATTCGGGCTCAGCATGTCCCTGGGGTTCAGAACAGACTTGCTGATGCGCTTTCTCTTTTTCAATTCTTGCAGTTTCGCCAGTTGGCGCCTTCAGCGAAGAAGGAGGGGTTGCCGATGCCAGAACATTTATGGGGCCTGTTGGTGAGCGGATCTGGAGCATGTTGCAGTGGTCGGTAGCGCCTGCCACTTGGACTCGGTACAATCAGGGCTTCGTGACTGGCCCTGTCCTGGAGGTCTTGTTAGCTGACTTCTTAGCGGGTTCTCAGTTGGAGGGTTATTCCCGTAGTGCGGCGGCGAGTCACCTGGCGGGCTTTGCTTTCTTTTGTAGGACCTTCGGGTGGTTCTGCCCGGCATTGGGATTTCTGCCTCACAGGATGTTGGCGGCCTGGGTTCGGGTGGCTCCACGGTTGAAGGATGCTCAGTTGCCAATCACGCATGCATTGTTATCTCGTCTCATCGGGGTGTTGCCTGTTGTGGCGAGTTCTAGCTTCGAAGCATGTTTGTTTAGGGTGGCTTTTTCATTGGCGTTCTTTGGGGCGCTGCGAGTGGGTGACCTGCTTGTTCACCCGGCTGACACCCTGGGCTTGCGTGGTCTCCTGTGCAGTCAGGTGCGTGTGGCCAGGGATACGGTGTGTTTGTTCATTGCCAGGTCTAAGTCGGATCAGCTGGGCAGGGGGTGCACGATAGTATTGCACCGAGTGAAGGGCTGTACTTTGTGCCCCGTCCAATCTCTGGCTGCCTATATGGCGGTTCGACCTGCTTCGGACTTGGCGTTGTTGATACATGCCGACGGCACTCGCCTTACTCATTTTCAATTCCTGGCAGTTTTGCGTCGGGCTCTGGGTCGGTGCGGTGCTGAGCCGGCGCGTTTCGACACGCACTCTTTTCGCATTGGGGCTGCTACTAATGCATTTGAGGCTGGGGTACCTGCTGGGGCCATTCAAAGGTTGGGTAGATGGTCGTCTGGGGCCTATCGCGGCTACATTCGTCCGAATGATTCCATACCGGGGGATTCTCAGCCTGGTGGATTGGGTTAGTGGGTGCTGCTGTGCTGGTCAGGGAGGCTGGGGCGGTTTGGGGGAGGTTGAGTACTGGGTAGGAGTGTTTGCCTTTCAGGGGTATGGGCGGTTTCACTGCATGGCTTCTGTTACTAACCTTTTGGGTTCTGGGGGATGTTGGCTTGACTGCTAAGTTTTGCTTTTCAGATGCTGCACAACGTGTCCTGTCGGTTTGGATCATTGGGCACTCCTTTGTCCATTGGGCCGGGGAGCGCGCAGTGGTACGACCGGGTGGTCAGCACTTGGGTCTCCATCCTCGCGGAGTCTACATCTCTTGGTGAGGTCAGTGGGGCATGCATTGGCACCAGCTGCTCCCCCTTCTGGAGAATCTGCGGCATCGTGCTCGGCGTCCTGATCTATTGCTTTTTCACCTCGGAGGCAACGATGTTGATTCGCTTAGCGGAAAACATTTAATTTATATGGTTATTGGTGACCTGGAGGTAATTCAGGGTTGGTTTCCAGGTGCCCGGCTAGTCTGATCCAACATTATTCCGCGGCCGAAGCGGTTGGTGTCTCGTAGATGGACCAGGGGGCTTACTAAGGTGAATAGGCAGATTGGCCGGTGGGTGGAAGCTCGGGGCGGGGTACAGATCCGGCATTCCTGGATTGATGTTTTTTGTTCAGGTTTGTTTTACCGGGATCAGGTGCACCTTTCTGACATCGGGTGGGATCTCTTGCTCGATGATTTTGCTAACTGTTGTGAGCGTGTGTTGGATCCTTAGCGAGCGTGTGTTGAATCCTTAGCGAGCGTGTGTTGGATCCTCTGTTCATTGGGAGTGCCTGTAACGGTTTACAGGCTTGTGGCAGTATCCCGAGCTACTGGCGGCTGGTCTCATCAAGGGGATGAGCGGTGGGCCGGTTGGGAGCCGTGCCTGGTTGGTCGGATGGCCCTGGACAATGGGGCATGTGGGGACATGCCACCCCTCGGACCCTTGCTTAGATGGCAGAGTCAGGGGCCATTTACATCTGAGTCAGTAGCTCGGGATCTGGGTCACAATGGTGATACCATTGTGCGGGTTTAATGGATAAACTGTTATTTAATGTTGTTTGTAATGTTATTTATAATATGTAAAATGTTATTCAAATATGTTAATTTTCAATAAACAGTGCTGCGGCCAGGTTTCTTCACGCAGGTTTACGTGTCTTCTTGGGGTTTGGTTAAGGGTTTGATGGGCAGGAAGATGTTAGCATTAAGAAAGCGGGCCACTCCAGCTTCCGCTGTTAATGCAGAGACTAAAAGAGTGAAACTTTTTGCAGCTCTTAAAGTTAGACTTGTAGCCTAGGGGTTAGGGCAGCTGGGTTTGGGGAAAGCACACTTTTCTCCCCAGCATTGAAAACCTTATGTTTTACTAACAGCGGAAGCTGGAGAGGCCCGCTTCCCTGATGCCTACCCATCCTTACCTTCAAATCCCAATCCAACCCCCCCCAAAAAGACGCGTACACCTGAGTGGAGAAACCTGGCCGCAGCCCTGTTTATTGTAAAATAAACATATTTAAATAACATTTACATATAGTAAACAACATATACAAACAGCATTAAATAACAGTTTATCTGATTAAACCCACACAATGGTATCACCATTGTGACCCTGATCCCGAGCTACCAACTTAAATGAAAATGGCCCCCGACCCTGCCGTCTAAGCAAGGGTCCGAGGGGTGGCATGACCCCACATGCCCCCTTGTCCAGGGTCATCAGACCCACCAGGCACGGCTCCCAGCCGGCCCACCACTCATCCCATGATGAGAACAGCCGCCAGTAGCTCGGGATACCACCTTAGGCCTGAAACTCGTTACAGGCCCCCCCCAACAATGAACAGAGCTGCGGCTAGAGGTCCAACACGCGTTCACAACAAGAAGCAAAATAATCGAGCAAGAGATCCCACCCGATGTCCGACAAATGTACCTGATCCCTGTAGAACAACCCTGAACAAGATACATCAACCCAAGCATGCCTGATCTGCACCCCGCCCCGAGCTTCCACCCACCTCCCAATTTGTCGATTCACTTTGATAAGCCCCCCTGGTCCATCTACGAGACACCAACCACTTCGGTTGTGGAATGATGTCGGACCAAACGAGCCGAGCACCAGGAAACCAACCCTGAATCACCCCAAGATCTCCTATGACCATATCAATTAAAAATTTTCCAATAAGTGAATCAACATCGTTGTCCCCAAGGTGAAAAAGTAAAAGATCCGGACGCCGGGCACGACAACGAAGATTGTCCAGAAGAGGGAGCAGCTGGTGCCAACGCATACCTCGCTGCCCCCACCAAGAGACATAGACTCCACGTAGACGAAGGCCCAAGTGCTGACCACATGGTAGGACCACAGCACGCTCCCCAGCTCAATGGACGAAGGAGTGCCCGATGATCCAAACCGACAGGACACGTCGAGCGGCACCTGTAAAGCAAAGCCCAGCAGTCAAGCCAACGTCCATCGACACCCTAAAAGTTAGTAACAGGAGGCCATGCAGGGAACCCACCCAACTGACCCCAAAAGCAAACAGCCCCTCCCCCAAACTGGCCACTCCCCCAAGCTTCCCTGGACCCCCCTACTGGCTTAGGAGTACCCTTACCCACTCGACTGACCAGACGAAGAACTCCCCCGCCCGGCTCCCGACGAACGGATGTAGCCACAATAGGCCTCCAAGGACCAACGACTCAACTGTCGAATAACCTCCGCAGGCATCCCCGCCTCGAAGGCACTGGTAGCAGCCCCTATGCGAAAGGAGTGCGTGCCAAAGCGCATCGGCTCAACGCCGCAACGACCCAGTGCCCGACGCAAAACTGCCAGAAATTGGAAACGAGTAAGGCGAGTGCCGTCGGCATGTATCAACAACGCCAAGTCCGAAGCAGGTCGGACCGCCATATAGGCAGCCAGAGATTGGACGGGGCACAAAGTACAGCCCTCCACTCGGTGCAATACTATCGTGCGCCCCCTGCCCAGCTGATCCGACTTAGACCGGGCAATGAATAACCGCACTGTATCCCCAGCCACGAGCACCTGACTATGCATGCCCCGTAAGTCGGATGGGTGAACAAGCAACTCACCCACTCGTAAAGCCCCAAAGAACGCCAAGGGAAAAAGCCTCCCTAAATAAACAAGCTTCAAAGCCCGAATGCGCAATCCCAGGCAAAACCCCTAAGATGCGAGATAACAATGCATGCGTGATAGGCAACCGGGAATCCGGCAACCGCGGAGCCACCCCATCCCAGGCCGCCAGCATCCTGCGCAGCAAAAATCCCGTCACTGGGCAGTACCACCCGAAGGCCCTACAAAAGAAAGCAAAGCCTGCCAGATAACCCGCCGCTGCACTACGGGAACAGCCCGCAGTCAGGGAATCAGCTAAGAAGTCCGCTAACAAGATCTCAGTGACAGGGCCAGGGACCCAACCCCGCGGACGCAGAAAGTTGAACACTGTGACAAAACCTCGATTGTACCGAGTCCAAGTAGCAGGAACTACGGACTGCTGCAACAGGCCCCAGATCCGCTCACCACCAGGTTCCACAAGCGCTCTGGCATCGGCGACCCGTCCGTCTTCGCTGTCGGCGCCAGCTGCCAGTACTTCAAAAATTGAAATCGAGAAAGGGCATCAGCAAGCCTGTTCTGTACCCCGGGGACGTGGCGAGCCCGAATGTATAAATTAAGATGCAAACAGCGCAAGACAAGTTCCCGCATCACCACGTTCACCTTCAAACACTTTGCAGCCTGCCTGTTCACCACCTCCACCACCCCCATGTTGTCACACCAGAAAATAACACGCCGATTCCGTAACTTCTCCGGCCACAACTCACACGCCACCAGCAAGGGGAAAAGTTCCAGCAAGGTCACATTGCGAGTAATACCTGCCTGACGCCAACCCTCAGGCCACGCTGCCACGCACCAGTCCCCCTGACAATAAAGACCAAAACCCGCACCACCAGCAGCATCCGATTGCAGCTCGAGATCCACGGTAGAGACGTCAGGAAGCTGAATCGGGAGCGACCCGTTAAACTGGGATAAGAATAAAGACCACATATGCAAATCTGCTCGAATCCCTGCTGTAATCCGTACGAAGTGTCTACAATCACGTATACCCGACGTTGCAACTGCCAGACGACGAGACAGGCAAAGTTAAGGGACCCCAACAAAGATTGAACCACCCTCAGAGCAGGTTTACGGGTGTCCCGAACAAGCGAAATCAAAGCTAATAACTGTCGCACTTTACCCGACGGGAGCCGAGTCACCATAGCCACCGAGTCAATCTCGATCCCCAAGAAAGTGAGACAAGTAGTAGGCCCTTCAGATTTATCAGCAGACAACGGCACCCCAAATTCAGCAGCCATGGCTTTGAAAGTAGATTTCAACAGACTACAATCACCAGAACCCGCCCCACCAACGAAAAGAAAATCATCCAGATAGTGAACCACCGACACCCTCCCCGCTCGACGAATGCAGAAAGGAGCTGAACAACTCAAAAATGCGCAAGAGACGGAACAACCCATCGACAAACAGCACCCTCGAACCGAAACCCCAGCAGAGGATACGAAGACGGATGAACCGGCAATAACCTAAAGGCCGACTCGATATCCACTTTAGCCAGCAAAGGTGTAAGGCACTGTCGAAGGAGGCATAGCGGACAGAGCAAAGATCTCAAGGAATACCATCATTCACCGAGCGCCCAACGGGCCTGGACAAATTATGGATCAGGCGATATTTGCCTGGCTCTTTCTTAGGGATAATCGCCAGAAGGGACAATATCATCACAGGGAACGGGCGCTCCTGAAAGGGCCCCGCAATTCGCGCCCGATCAAGTTCTTCACACAACTTACGTCGCACCTCCACCCGCAACTGAGACACCGAAGAAGCGTTGGACACCTGCACATTAGCCAAAGGAAGTGAATATGGAATAACAAAACCCTCACTAAATCCCCGGACAAGCGTCGCAGCGGCCCGCACGTCACTGTAGAGGTCCAACTAAGGCCTCATGGCACCCACCCGGACCGGGGTGGGCAACCCCTGCACCCCGACCTCACTTAGCCAGGGTGGGAGGTGGCCCAGCTCCCTTCTTGGGGCACTTGAGCGCTGAATGCCCTTGCCCGCACAAGGAGCAGGCGTGACGGAAATGACAGTCCGTAAAGGAACAGGAAGATTTATTGAACTGCCAGCAAAGGCCAGGACCCCCCCCAGCCCCCGGGCCCCCAATGGGACGAAAGGAGCGAACCCCCCCAGAGACTTGGGACCCCGGCTTCCCTGACGCACTCAATCCTGACCCCGCAGGTTTCGACATGTGAGTGAGCCACAGATTGATGTCCTGCATACCCCAGGACATGTGCCAGTTTTCCTCCATCTTGTCGTGGAACGCTTCATCGTAGTTGAGCCACGACTGAACCGCGGATAAGCATCAAGAATGGAATCAGCATAGGCCAGCAAAAGGCCGTAGTTCTGAGGGCGCTCCCGCCCCCAGACACTTGCCAACCTCAAAAATACACGTGTCCAATTCACGACATTGCGCGACATCAAGCCCACCTTTTGCTTTCCCCCTCCTTCTTACTCTTCTTCTTCCGCCCACGCACTCTGCCCTCCAGAAGCCGAAAAACGTCAACACACGTACGCTTCCGGATCTTACGACGGAAAGACCGCGGAACCTTCTCCCACAGTTCCGACAGCGCTACGAGAGCCGTAGCCCCCTGACTATCCCCCTCCTGTGCTGGCTTCTCACCCGACCCCCGCCGAGGTGACCCTGCCGAGGAAGACGACGTCGAAGAGGAAGAGGAGGTTAAAGAAGAAGAAGAGGACGAAGAAGAAGCCCTACTCCTACGGCCCATCCTACCCTTCTTCTTCTCTTTCCGCTTCCCTCCCTTGTCCCCAACCCCAGCCTCGAATGCCATGTTACCCGTGTTCCTGACTCCTCCAGGTCCGCATCCTGCACCTGCCGCTCCAGGAGTGGCGCCCTCCGAAGAAACCACCATAACAGGGCTCTGGCTCGCCTACACTGGCTCCTCAACTCCGGTCCGCGGGGCTTCCATCCGACCTCCTGTCGAAACTCCGGCAGAACAAGGCTCCATGAAGCGCTCAAGTCCAGCGGCGGGATCCTGGGGGAAAAAATCCAGACAGGGGCCAGCAACCTGCACAGTATGAGGAGAAGTTAACCCTGGGGGCCAAGCCCCCACCAGCTGATCTCCCCCCCTTCCAACCTCCGAGTCCCGCCCCCAAAAGAGGCGCCAGGGCCCCAAGACGGTGATGGAACCGCTCCAGGGAACGGAGGAGGACCCATAGCCCAGGGGCCGGATCCCCAAGGAAAACCCCAAGGCCCAAACGCCCACAGTGGCCACCAAGAGGTCGCCGGTGACCCACGACCCAACCCGGACGTGGAGGGAAGCACGGGGGTATCCACCACAACCTCACCCCTCACCCCAGAGGAATACGCCGGTCCACCCTGCTGGCCAGGCCCGAACCCAGCCCAGACCCCCCTTGAACTACCCGGAGCTGCTACAGGCACTTCAATAGAAGGCACACTCCCAGCAGCAGAAGCCCTCCCAGCTACATCAGGAGCAGCTGCTCCACAGGCTCCACAGGCACACAGCCTGCTCGAGGAACGTCTCTACCCCTCCCACGGCCTCCCTGCAGCCTGCTTCTGCCCCTGCGGGCCGACCCTGCACAGCCACAAGCAGACAGCACCTCCCCCCTACCTCCAGCGCTATCGCCGTTCGAGCAGCAGAACGCGAGCGCCGAGGAGGTAAAGATCGCCCCCCCCCCCAGCAGAGGCACTCACCGGCTCCCGGTCCTCTTCATCCAGCGAGTCTCCGGCTAACAGGGACAGCTCCGCGGGATCAGCAGCATCGGAGGTGGGTGCACACGCCATCCTCCCGACCCGACACTTGCTGCCGACACCCTCCGCCGTCCGGTCGCCCAAAAACGAAACCGGCCACGTGGCAGACCGCAGGAATCCGCGAACAGCCGACCCCGACAAAAGCAGCCTCGGAGGACCCAAAACCGTTACGGTCCTCCGAGAGCCCTGCTTATATAACCCCTCCTCACCCTACCCTGTGGCCCCGACTCGATCCTTTAGGAGGTCCCTCCCATGGCAGGAAAGACCTCCTCCCTTCAATTTAGCTTCCCTGCCTGCCTAACCCCCCCTTCCTAATTTTTTCCTGACGGACGGCTCCGCAGGCCTCCCAGCTCCGCGTTAGAGCCGCCCGTCGAGACAAGCTCTCGGGCTTTTTAATCACGGATCCTTCCTTTTATTCCCTTCCCAGCATTAGGGTCCGTCAAAGCCAAGCTGTAATGGAGGTCCGTGGGAGTTAATGGGCCATAAGATATGCAGAGACTAAAAGATTGAAAATTTTTTGCAACTGCTAAAGCTAGGCTTCTAGCCTAGGAGTTAGGACAGCTGACTGGGACCCTGATGAGCTGGGTTCAAGACCGGGGAAAGTACACTTTTCTCCCCAGCATTGAAAAACTTATGTTTACATCACGTATTCTCCCTTTTATTCCCTTCCCAGCATTAGTCAAAGCCAAGCTGTAATGGAGGTCCGTGGGAGTTAAAGGGCCATAAGATATGCAGAGACTGAAATTATTTTGCAACTACTAAAGCTAGACTTCTAGCCTAGGGGTTAGGGCAGCTGACTGGGACCCTGATGAGCTGGGTTCAAGACCGGTAAAAGTACACTCTTCTCCCCAGCATTGAAAAACTTATGTTTACATCACGGATCCTCCCTTTTATTCACTTCCCAGCATTAGGGTCCGTCAAAGCCAAGCTGTAATGGAGGTCCATGGGAGTTAAAGGGCCATAAGATATGCAGAGACTAAAAGATTGAAATTTTTTTGCAACTGCTAAAGCTAGGCTTCTAGCCTAGGGGTTAGGACAGCTGACTGGGACCCTGATGAGCTGGGTTCAAGACCGGGAAAAGTACACTTTTCTCCCCAGCATTGAAAAACTTATGTTTACATCATGGATCCTCCCTTTTATTCCCTTCCCAGCATTAGGGTCTGTCAAAGCCAAGCTGTAATGGAGGTCCGTGGGAGTTAAAGGGCCATAACCAATGCAGAGACTAAAAGATTGAAAATTTTTGCAACTGCTAAAGCTAGGCTTCTAGCCTAGGAGTTAGGGCAGCTGACTGGGACCCTGATGAGCTGGGTTCAAGACTGGGGAAAGTACACTTTTCTCCCCAGCATTGAAAATATGTTTTACATCACGGATCCTCCCTTTTATTCCCTTCCCAGCATTAGGGTCCGTCAAAGCTAAGCTGTAATGGAGGTCCTTGGGAGTTAAAGGGCCATAACCAATGCAGAGACTAAAAGAGTGAAAATTTTTTGCATCTGCTAAAGCTAGGCTTCTAGCCTAGGGGTTAGGGCAGCTGCCTGGCACCCTGATGGGCTGGGTTAAAGACTGGGTGAAAACACACTTTTCTGCAATTTTATTGAGAATAGGTAAAAGAATAAGAAATGAGTGGGCTTCTGGTTTTGGTTTTGCTTAGACAAATTAGCAAATGGATCCTGACAGGTGGCAGGAGTGAGAGACTGATAACCTCTACAGAATGTATAAGTTATAAAACGTACAATTTTATGAGCTAAGAACAGAGGTTAGTGCAGCTGTTTATGAGACTAATGATAAAGGTTCAAGTCCAGGATGAGGGGAGAAATATTAACCTCCCTTGCCGGCATCTCAGTAGCAGCTATAGTGGTGGAAAAGGTGGCCATGAAATTTGAAACCGCAGTTGTCAACGAATGACGGAAGAATTTTTAAGGCCGTGCGGTTTAGATCCGTAAGGTCCGCGAGGTCCGCGTTTTACCCCTTCCCCGCTGTAACATCAATCGACGTCTCCTTGTTGGTTTTGAAGCACATAACGCATGTGCTAGCTCTTTAGGACTTCACTGCGTAGATATGGGGCGGGGTTTAATCACAGACGTCATTGGCGGGCTCCGAATGAGCCTACCGCAAAACATTGTTGTAGTAAAAAAATGCAGTATAAGAACTATAGTTTTTACCAACCTCTTTTTTCTTAAGTGCTGTTGCAAGCTGTTTAAGCTGTGGCCGTAGCTTTTTGAAAACTTTGTTGGAGAGGTTTAAGGAGAAATAGCATCGGAGGTTTGTGAGCGAGCTGTGGAATTCTTCGAGTTCGTCCTTTTTTTACAGATCGATCTCGAAGTTTATTGCGCGCTTCTAAACAGTTTAACATTTCTTTCAGGAAAAGAACTGTTAAATTGCTAGAAGGCACAACAGTTAACAGCAGTTGAATGCGCTGGGATCACATGATTGAGACATTTAAATATATCACGGGTCGTATCGAGGTGGAAGAGGATATCTTTCGTCTTATGGGACCTTCGTCCACCAGAGGGCATCCGCTGAAAATCAGGGGAGGGAAATTTCATGGTGACTCCAGAAAGTATTTCTTCACTGAGAGGGTGGTCGATCATTGGAATGAACTCCCACGGCAGGTGATTGAGGCCAACAGCGTGGCAGATTTCAAAAATAAATGGGATATTCATGTGGGATCTCTGATGAGGTAAGGGCAGGAGGTTGGGGGAAGGGTCACTGGAGTGGGCAGACTTGATGGGCTTTGGCCCTTTTCTGCCGTCATTTTTCTATGTTTCTATGTTTCTATGTTATATACAGCCTACGAATCCCAGGAGGCTGTGCGGCGCTTTCTGCTGTGAAGCACGAAACAACCTAAAGCGACCCCTGTGACATCAGATGCACGCGACAATCTAGCAGGAAGGAATGGGGGGGAGGGATAGCTGGCCCTTAAAAGTTATTTATTTTTTAAGTTGGCACTGATATACGAAATGTACAATGCATAAGGAGAGCACGGGATTAATCTGCTATTTTCTCACCATGCACATTACAAATCCAAGATTTACTCCCACGCTCGCTATGCGCATTCCAAAAAAATAAAAAAAAATATTTCTAACAGTTATGTACATGAAAGTTTACATATATTTAAAGTTTAGATATATTTTGGATTTTTTGTGGGGTAGATATATATTTTTAATGGGGTTCTTAACATGCACACAGCAGTTGATAGGCAGGAATAGTCGGTGAGGATGTAAAGCGACTGGTCCTCAGCAGTTGAAACTTTTTGTAACGGAAAGGCCAGTCGGTTTGGACGAAATGGTTTCATGAATCGATGCCTTGAGAAATTTACATGCCTTTTTACTCATTTGCATGCGCAGATCGGACAGAGTGCGGATGGGGTCAGGAGGAAGGTTAGTGAATCGAGCCGTAGTAGGAAAGTGAGCGCAAACCGATCGGTACACGATCGGTTTGCTTAGTGAATCTAGCCCTAAGTTATCTGGATAGCAGTGATATTCAGTGCTACTATCCACATAACAGCAAGTTTTTTTTGGTCCTGAGTGCCGGGTTTTGAAAAGCTGTCAGGAGCCCCGGACATGTCCAGGGAAATCTGGACTTCTGGTAACCCTAGTGGTTTGTGTACCCCATTGGTGAGGGGTACATGGTGCCGCACAGGTCTCCCACCCTCCTTCCTCCACCCCCCACTGTGGAGCAATTGTTGTTGCCGCTGCCATCATCTTGCCTTCTGCGTTGGGGAGCAGGCTGTGCTCCCGCGGTCCCTGCATCTCCCTCCCGTCTCTCTCCTGCTTTAAAGGGTCAGCGGCAGTGATTCCTACATGCTGCCCGCCGCTGACCTTGAATATTCTCATCTGCCATGTCCCATCCTCTATCACAACTTCCTGTTTCTACACAGGCAGGACGTGTCAGAGGAGAGGTTTTCGGGTCCATGGCAGGCAGCTTGTAGGAATTGATGCCGCTCAGGGGCAGCAAAGCGCCTTTTTGTTTGGGGGTGCCTAATTGTAGGCAGTTTAAAGAATCTGGGCCTATGTGAGTATCTCCACAACTTAGGTGTGCTCTATAACACTTATATGCACTCTTAAGTTAATATTCTATAAAGGAAAGTAGATGCTTCTGTTCCTTTATAGAATAGGTATATGCTACAATAGATGCCTTCTGGGCACCTAATTTTAGGTGCTCAATTATAGAATTACCTCTACCATCACCACTACATGTCTAAACTAAAAATATTCACCTGCAATTTCTCTGCAATCAGTCTATGAAACTACAGATTTATGGAAACATAACTTACTGTTCCTGCTTTCTTGTGTGGGTTTTGTTTTTGGAAGCACTCGCTTTGAGATTCCTGGCAATATAGCCGGAAGACGGTTCTGTTCAGAATCATAATTTCTTGGCTTAAAAGGTTCCCTTCCAGCTGCAACTATTGCTCCGGAACTCAGGAGGAGAGCCTGGGTATTGAGAAGCTAATACACAAAAAGGACAAAAAAATCAAGGTCATCCATTGAAATAAACAAGTAGATAACACGAGCCCAATATTCAAAATCAATTAAACCACCAAGAGAGGCTCCTGGCTGTTTACATTGCCTGTCTGAGGCCAACTGGGCATTTTCAACAGCACTTAACTGGATAGTGCTACTGAAAATTCTTGTTTAGCATCTAGACAGAAACCAGCTATTTTGGAGATGTTCCAGGGTGGTGTTGACACTTAGGGGGAAATTCTACAAATGGCACCTAAACTTAGGCGCCCTACTGACGCCTAAGTTAATTAACAAACACCATTTAAAATGGAAAAAAACCCCATAAAAGTTAAAGCGCCTACTGGTGGCTAAATAAAAGGTGCCAGAGTTGCACCTATGTAGATGCTTTGCGGCGCTTGATGCCACTATGGGCGTGATTAATACCAGAAGTGGCGTTAAGTGCCTTAAAGTAACTACAGAGGTGCAATTCACAACAAGGATTGGTGCCGAAAATATAGGCCTGGAAAACCCTGGCCTACAATTCCGGCACCTTTCTTTCCTAGAGATGCGATTCTATATAGAGCGCCGGCGCATGACTGGCACGCGATCGGCAGCCACTTTTTAGGCAGTCACCAATATCAGCGCTGTATAGAGAATCCAGGCCTTAACCACTTAAGTGCTAGTTTTCAGCACTGAAGCGACTAGGATAACTACATAAAATAGACTGTATAAAATACAGTCCTATCTTTAGGTTGATTTTCATAGCTGGTTAAGTACCAAATATTGCACTTAATCAGCTATGTTTTCACCAGTTCCATACACCTGGAAATTCAGTGCCAAAACCTGGACATGGCCCAGCATTTAATTTCCAGGTATAACATTGGCAGTAGTCAACAAAAAGCTGATCAGCACCAGCTGAATATCAGACTCCATTTATTTTTCTTGTATGGTAAGTGTTGGCAAAATATTATTCCAGTATGGTAATGTGAAGTATTGTATAGCTCATACTTAGGTTATCACAAAGCACCAGGCCTGCAGTGAGAGGCTGGTCTAATCCTGCTTTTATTCTTCTGATGTGGATAGACCATAAATCAGGGTGCCTACCAACACCTAAATTGAGGCGCTTGTTATAGAATTTCCCTGTAAGGGCCTGATTTTAAAAACAGTGCCAAAAACAGTAGGCACCTACAGAAATGGCACCTGCTGCATGTCATTCAAAGTTAGGCGCTTTCTATAGAATCCTAATAATAACTTTATTTTTATATACCGCCATACCACAAACAGTTCTAAGCGGTTTACAGGAGAAGAGACTGTATACAGACAGCAAAATTACAGAGAACTTTCGAAATTACATTGGCATGTTAAGTTTAGTAAAGTTTATCTGGAAATGTTTTGGAAGTACATCAAGGCTGAAGTGTGGCTCAGAGAAATTTGTCAAAGAGATAAGTTTTGATTGACTTCCTAAATGTTTGGTATGAAAGTGTGTTTGAGATGAAGTTGGTTAAACATTTGTTCCATTTGCCTGCTTGGAATGATAATGTTCTATCAAGGTATCTCTTGTAGATATAGCCTTTTAGGGATGGAAAAGCGAACAAGTAGGTACTGTAGGTATTAGTTGTGCCTGGGAATTCGAATTGGTGAGACAGATAGGTTGGGCTTACAAGGTCTGATTTCTTGAGGCCATAAATGAGATGGACTGCAGCATTTTGGACGATTCTCAGTTGTTTGATGGTTTTCGTGAGAGATCCCAAGTATATAATATTGCTGTAGTCTAAGGTACTTAAGATCAGGGATTGAACCAGCAGTCGAAAGGAGAAGAAATCAAAGTAATGTTTAATGGTACGAAGTTTCCATAAAGTGAGAAAGCATTTTTTGACTTGAGCGTTAGTGTGATCTTCAAACGTCAGGCTTGTGGCACCTAACTTGAGATAAGCATCAGTAGACATCTCTAACTTAAGCACTGGTATATTAGGCCAGTGTTTTCTTGGTTTAAATACCAGCACCTAACTCATTCCAGGCTCAGACTCTGCCCCTAAACACATCTACATTTCAGGTAGACACCTTGGGGTAGACATCCCAAAATTAATTTTTAAAATTGTTTTTAATGGCGCTGTTCAATTAACGGCGCTGATTGAACCAATTAAAAAATTAAGATAGGCACCTGATTTATATGCTATTGTGCTGAGCCATTGCCAGGCTGCCCAAAGCTTTGTGCATCCAGGCCTCAGTTTGTTAAATGTTAAAAAGCCCACAGGTAAAAAATGGGCATCTTAACATTTAGAGCATGCTAAAGCTTTGATAACATTGGACTTTAGTACCGTCTTTGAAAGCTTATTGTTGAGAATGAATGCTATTTTTCCTGTGTGATTCATGACCAGGGTAGCAGATCCAATGCTCGTTTGATTGAAAATGACTGTATCCTGTCCATTTGAGTTCACTGATCCCTATCAAATCAATTTAGGTTTTTTTTCCTTTTGATCTTTAACAATTTCCAATTTTTCATGATTCATGCTTCAGCTCTCTCCAAGTTGGTATCCCAAGTCCTCAAAATCTCTTCATATCTGGCTTCCCTAGTCCTCTAAATATTCTTCATACTTCGACCTCTAACCCTTTATTGTAGTTCCTTCCTATTTCATCTCCTGTAAACCGCGCCGAGCTCCACGAACTTGGAGAAGATGCAGTATACAAACCTAAGGATTAGATTACTAGATTAGATTAGATACATTCCATTTTCGTATGTTAAGAATATCTTTACAGCTAGTATTCTATAAGGACATTTGGGTCTCCAGGTGTCATAACAGAATATGCTCCCATTGTGCATTATAGGGACACCTAATTGTTAAAGAATTGCCTCCTCTGTGCACTGTTGAAATATCTGTGAAACAGGTATAAATCCCAATATGTGAGGTGTCTCACACATGTCTATTACTTATGTGAAATAGGGGATACACATGTAGATTTTAGTCACAATGAGTGATATCCAAACCATGCCCTCTTTCAATCTACAGATAGGGCAGACATACATGTGAAAAAAATGACTTTCTAAAATCAGGTTTTACATAAGTGTGTGTGATATGCAAATACATGTGGTCAGTATTTACACATGCATAACAGAATTAGGCTTTCTAAAATAAGGACCTTAACTATTATTGAATCTTACCTTTCTGCCATCTGTGGTATATAAATTGACAATTGGATACTCCATAATTTCAGTCATGTAATCCAGAAAAGCATTGAAGTTCTGCATAGTTTTCATGTTCAAAACCACAGTATGTTTTATGCCAACATCTCCATTTTTGAAAACAACCATTTTTTTAGAAACTCTTCTTGCTACAGTGCTTCCCTGAGGAAAAGGACTGACTTCATTCCGTTTGATTAATGGCACTGTACGACGATGACGAACACTCGGAGGTCTGCTGCTCTTCCACATTAATGGCTTTTTCCTAGCCAGCTCAATGTTAATGGGCCTAATCTTCCTTTGCTGAGAACAAATGTAGGATCTGCCATCTTCGAGTTCATTCAGATTGGTAATGTGATGTACCCCTCTTGGTGTAGTTATATTCCTTACCCCAAAAGGCAATGGTACTTTCTTTGACAAGCTGTCTAGCAATGCGTCAAATGTTTTAAAGGAACGATTCGTGACCACCATCTTGACCCCATGAAAGCGCGGGTCACCACTTTTGTAGAAAGAGATCCGCTTAGCTGCAACACGTTCTGTTAGATTGGAGGGGTGTGATGATGGAAAACGGTAACTCCCTGAGAAGTTTGGCTGAGCCATAGAGAAATCTGATGAAGTAGTTTCACTCATTTTTACTGTCCTCTAGAAAAAAAAGAAGATAGAAATATCAAAAGATTTCCTTCAGCCAAAGGCAAATCCTATTTGGTTTCTAGAAAATCATAAAAAGACATTTTATAACAAATACCAATAAAAGCATATCTTGCCAGAAAGGAATAATGGACAGAGAGAGAGAGAAGAAATGTCAAAAGGACAGGAAACCCTGGAAAGAGAGAGACCCCCCCTCCCCCCGCAAAGAAAAAGTGAAGAGACACTGGAATCAAAACAAAGCTCAGACAATAAAGGTAGAAAAAAAAGGTTTTTTGCTTTCTGAATGTATTAATTGTAAAATGTCAGCTTTGGGAAATGTGCAACTCTGATATCTTGCATTTCAGTTTCTATTTCTTTTATTATGACAGCTTTTCTATATAGGTCTGGAATGTGTTTGCTTTTTTCAGGATTTTTTTAAATTGGAGCTTGAAAAGGGGTCCCCCCAGGTCCCCTCTACCTTGGTGTAAAAGGGGCCCATCTTATTTTTTTTCTATCCTGGCCCATTCAGTCCTACATAAAAACATAAGAATTGCCGCTGCTGAGTCAGACCAGTGGTCCGTCGTGCCCAGCAGTCTGCTCATGCAGCAGCCCCCAGGTCAAAGACCACTTCTCTAAATCAGTGGTTCCCAACCCTATCCTGGAGGACCACCAGGCCAATCGGGTTTTCAGGCTAGCCCTAATGAATATGCATGAGAGAGATTTGCATATAATGGAAGTGACAGGCATGCAAAATCTGCTCCATGCATATTCATTAGAGTTATCCTGAAAACCCGATTGGCCTGGTGGTCCTCCAGGACAGGGTTAAGAACCACTGCTCTAATTGAATCCAGCCTCACCTGCGTACATTCCAGTTTAGCAGGAACTTGTCCAACTTTGTCTTGAATCCCTGGAGGGTGTTTTCCCCTATAACAGACTCCGGAAGAGCGTTCCAGTTTTCTTCCACTCTCTGGGTGAAGAAGAACTTCCTTACGTTTGTACGGAATCTATCCCCTTTCAACTTTAGAGAGTGCCCTCTCGTTCTCTCTATCTTGGAGAGAGTGAACAACCTGTCTTTATCAACTAAGTCTATTCCCTTCATTATCTTGAAGGTTTCAATCATGTCCCCTCTCAGTCTCCTCTTTTCAAGGGAGAAGAGGCCCAATTTCTCCAATCTCTCACTGTACGGCAACTCCTCCAGCCCCTTAACCATTTTAGCTGCTCTTCTCTGGACCCTTTCGAGTAGTACAGTGTCCTTCTTCATGTATGGCGACGCAGTACTCTAGGTGAGGGCGTACCTAGGTATAGTATTGCTCTTCTCATATGTCTTATAGACAAACCCCTTACCATTTTGCCACCATTCTTTGAACAGCTTCATGTATTTTTATATCCTTACTAAGATAAGGCCTCCATAACTTAAAATAGTACTCCGAATGGGGCCTCATCAGTAGTTATAGAAGGACATTATCACCTCCTCCTTTCTGCTTGTTATGCCTCGTGCACACATTTGTAAACTGTAGGCATGCTCATTTACACCAGCTCTATGGATAATGTAAGTAATCATCATTAGTTTTTGCCACTTAGCAGTATTTTACGAGGGCTCTTCAAATGGTTTCCACACTTTTATTTTTTTTAAAACACTATTTACCAAATATCTGAAAAACAAATTACATCACTTTTCCACATAAGGTGAGCCAACTTGCCTGACTGACTAGTCACATGACATTCTATGACACACCACTTCTCCTGCCCCAACCGTTTCCCGCAAAAATATGAAAGTGTGGAAACCTTTTTGAAGAACCCTTACATAAAGGTGCCTGCTTATCTTTATAAAATAGGCCAAAAATGGACACATTTGGCTACCTTAAACTAGGCACCTGGTTATAAAATTACCCTTATAAAGACCAATGCTAACACTATTTTGGATTGCACTGTATGTATTATTTATTTTTAGTATTAATATACTGTACTATTTATAGCCTAAGTGGTTTACATTCAGATACTCATCCATTTTTCCCTAACTGTCCTGGTGGGCTCAAACTCTATCTAATGTACCTGGGGTAATGGGGGATTAAGTGACTTGTGTATCTCACTAATTTCTTTAAAGATGGTGTATGGGATCAAAAAGGAATTATCCACAGGAAAAAGCACAATCTCATAGACTGATGAATAAAGTATTATGCCGAATTCCTCCTGCTACCACCCCTCCCCACTAATATCCCTGGCAAGAGGGATGCCCACTCCCTCCTGCTGGCAACCCCTAACATCCCCGGCAGGAGGGATGCCAAATCCCTCCTGCTGCAACTCCTCCCAAACACACCCACCCGGACCCACCGGACCTTTTTCGGGAAGGCTGGCCTTAGGGACGCCCACTCCCTCTGGCCGTCAGTCCCGCCTCTTCAGAATGGTGGGCCTTCCCCTGCCTGGGAAAGGGCTAAAGGCCCTGATTGGCCCAGGCACCTAAGGCGCCTCCCAAAGGGGGAGCTTTTGGCACCTTGGCCAACTAGAGTCATAGGCCTCATTCCCAGTGCATTCTGGAATGCACTGGGAGTGGTCTAAGACTCCAATTTGATAGATCCCTAAGCCCACTCCCATGACACCCAAGTCCAGTTTAGGCACCCCTAATCATGTCTACTTTCTGGTAGGCAACTTGGACTAGAACTAGGTACCTTAGACAAGCTAGGCACCTACCATCCGATTAATTTTAATTTAAGCCAATTATGAACTGCTAATTGCTCATGATAGGTGCCATTTAAGTTTTTTAAATAATTAAGACCCTCTTTTACTTAGCCGTGGTAGAGGTTTCTACCGCAGCCCAGAATGCCCAGTGCTCATAGGATTTCTATGAGCGTCAGAGCATTTAGCGCTCCGGGTCATGGTAGAAACCTCTACCACAGCTTAGTAAAACAGGTGGAGGGGGGGTAAGTTAGGCACTTAAATCGGCTAGGTGCACCGATCTAGGTGTCAAAGTTTAGGTGTCTTTTCATAGAATCTGGGCCTTAGTGCAGTGTTCTTCAACTTTTTGACACCTATGGACCGGTGGAAACAAAATAATTATTTTGTGGAACGGCACTTGAAGAACACTGGGCTAAATCATGCCCATCTCCACCCAATCTCCGCCCCAGACCCCGCCCCCATAATAGTACTAATTGTAACACCATTTTTTCCATTCATTTTTCATATGTACAAACAATATAATTGAATTAACAACACATAATGGTTAACCACAAAATTAAAATACACAGAGCACACTGTATGCTTTTCAACATTCATTCCTACCAGAAAACAGATAACCACATGCAAATGCAGGACCAAAAACTGAAAGTACTAATATTTACAAACAAACCCTAAAATGCAAGACTCTGCAAGCAGTTCAACCCCAGAGGAAAAGAAATAAATGCATTTCATCCTGAACAGACAGCAGATGTAATTCAATCACTAAATAAAAAAATAAAAAGCATTCCCCCTACCGTTGTTGTCTCTCTCCCTCCATGCTGTGCCTTGCCTTCTGGCCTGCCCCCCTCCCCCCCCCCCCCGGTGTTATCTTCGGGCCGGTCCACAGTACGATCAACGCGGCGTCTTCGGGCCTGCTCCCTGAGTGCTGCAGTGCACAAAACTGTGGGCAGCGGCTCCTCGCACGCGTCCCATGCCTCATTTGGAAGCCTTCTCTTTGATGTTGCGATGAAAAGGCTTCCGGTTCAGGCGCAGGACGCGCGTAGGATCCTTTTCCCACGGCTTTGTGCACTGCAGCACTCAGGGAGCCGGCCCGAAGATGCCACGTTGACCGGCGGCTGAAGAACACTGTCTTCTGCCCGATGGACGTGCCGGCCCTGTGGACCGGTAAAAAATTTCTGCGGACCGACACCGGTCCACGAACCCGGTGGCTGAAGAACACTGCCTTAGTGTATTGCTCAGCAGCGCAGTTTTGTAAAAGTATGCCTATGTCATAATGCGCACTATTTGAATATGTTACTGCTGTAATTGTTTGTTTCCTATGCCTGGATTATACTTGCTGTACACCACAGTGGATGTATTTCTTTAAAAAAAATCCTAACAAATACATAAATAAAAAGGTGTTAAAAGTACCATTGATACTTTTGATTAGGTACTTTCTGCTAACCGGACTATCACGCATATATGCCCATAACATCATACCTCTTATGACTTTGAGAGAAGTTACATTTTCAGCAAGCCATTGACTGCCTAATTTACAACAGATAAAAAAAATTCATATTAATTTTCAGCATTGGTTCATATCAGTGCCAACACTGAATATCAATGCCTAACCTTATATTAATTTCTTATCCATACAAATTTTTATTTTTTTGTTTAAATTTGGATTTGCTCACACTTTTTTTTTAGTAGTAGCTCATTATGAATTAACCGTTCTGGTATACTAGGTATTTCTCTTTCCCTTGAGAGCTCTCAACCTAACTTTGTACCTGAGGCAATAGAAGATTAAAGGACCCTTTCGCAGAGCCGCAGTAGCGATTTCTGAGCGGCAAATGTGACGCAGCCCATTCAGTTTCTATGGGCTGTATCTTATTTGCCGCACCAGGACTCGACACTGCAGCTTTCGAAAAGGATCCCTAAATGACTTGCCCAAAATCACAAGGAAAAGCAATGGAATTTGAATTGGGCACTTCTAGATGGCAAACCCCAGGCTCTAACTACTAATCTGGTCCTCTACTTATACCTACTGTTCATGTATTGGCTTTTGGATATTTTAGTTATACAGACAGCATATGAATTTTACCATTTTCCTTTTTTTTTTCTGCCAAGGTCCTACCTTAAGTCTCCTCCCACAAAAAACATGTAACTTTTGGCTATCTCCTGACTTATACATTTAAGATCAAAGGACATGCTGATGTTTTGCATCTATACAACATGCTCTTAAGGTCAGTATTCAAGAGAACTTTCTGACCTACTTATTTGCCTAAAACATTTTTCATTTTTTATTACAGATGAAAAAAAAATGCTTCCTTTTTTGTATTTTCACCTGATTTTTTTTTTGCAGTACAATAACAAAGAAGGGAAACGGGAAAACAAGGCCAAACCTTTTGTTTTTACTTTTAGTTTAGACTACAGAAACCCATAGAGAGTAAGATGATCACTGGTTTGAGGGCTGTGTTTCAAATGAACCAGATATTAGCTTATACCTTTATAATTACATGGGATCCAGAACTCCAAATTGCTATGGCTCAGAATAAGTCTTCATACCATATAAACAAAACAGTTTCCATTCATCTTGTCCAACCTGTCTGTTCATGTTACTGCAATTGTCCATTTTCAGAAATTCACACTGATTTTGCTCTCTATTGGCTTCCGGTGATTTCTAGGATTCACTTTAAATGTACCTGCCTAATATTCAAGATCCTACATGGCATTCTTCCTCCCCTAATTCCACTATCCTGGAATTCTTCGAGACCTGACACTACCAGATCCGCCCACAAACTTAAACTATCTTTCTCCTCATTAAAAGGGGACATGTATGCAGGTAAATTAGGGAAATCCCTTTTCTTCAAATTCACTGAGCTTTGGAATAACCTCCCTGCCCCGCTGCAGAACCTAGGCTCATTCCAATTATTCCAAAAGCATCTGAAAACCTGGCTTTTCTCCCAAACGTAAAGCTATCTATTTCAAATGTAAAGCTAGCTATCCTCTTCATAACCTCTAATTTCTTATTATGTCCTTCCCTCATTTATTGAATTACCTGTAAACCATGCCGAGTTCTATTTATATGGAGATGATGCGGTATACAAACTTAAGGTTTAGTTTAGATATCGGAGCCCTTGCTGAGGGCTCATATCTGAAGAATATGAAATGAAGCTACACGATTACACTCTCCCGCCAAATAATCACATCTAAGCCCACTACTCCACTCATAAATGGCCTATAGTATGGGTTGGGGTTTTTTCCATACTCACCTGACATTGCATTCCATTAAAAATAAAAAAGTCTTGCCAGTCTGTTGTTGCAGATTTTAATGAATATAATTTCTTGGGGTAGGCAATGCTGAGCGAAGAGACCCCTGCTGGTGTTATTCTAAACCAGCCAGCCTAAAAACATCAGCTTCAATTAGCTTAATCTTGTATCAAGGCTAATCGGCTCTGCATATAGCTCAGGCTTTGGAATACACTGGTCAAAGCAAGACAGCTACTTAATGGTACTGAACGAGGTTTATAGTTGTTAAACAGTCATGTCTTGTTTTCAACAATTTCAGATGCTTATGTGAAAGGCACACTACTTTTATTTAAAACAAAGTAACTGTCCTCATTCCTCTAAATTTTATCTTCTGTGGTGTGGTGGTGGTGGTGGGTGGTGGAAGGGGGACTTCTTTTTTTTCTGGCCAAAATGAGTTTACCTTATAATTTTAGATGTATCTGTCATTAGGATCCTCTTCTTTTTTTAAGTTCAGTGAGTTTTATTAGGTTTTATAGTAAATATAAAATACAGCATCATTAACCATACAATGTCTCCAGATCGGTGGAGTGGGACCATGCCGTGGACTCCTCCTCACGGTTGTCCGATGGAGGCAGAGTGCTGTATTTTTGGGAGTTGCCCATGAGCATCCGCCGCCCACCGAGAGCAGTGCGGCCTGGCACTGGATTGTTTTCTCTCTGTGCATCTTCTGCCTGGAAGCGATGAGTCGGGGCTGCAGCAGCTGGAAAGCCCGAGCTGATATCTGTCCCGTCTGGACTTTTGACGTTGGGATTATTTAAAATATGCTGAGGCAACAGAGCTGCTTCAGGAAATTAGACTTCTGCCAGACTTATTTGATTTTGTTTTTCATTTTTTTCTTCCAGTTTATGAATTATTTTAAACTTTATTCCATTGTTTTTACCCCTAATCTTTTTATTTTATTAACTGAATTCTATTGTTTAACAGTTCCTCCCTTCTATTCCTTTCTACATATTACTTTAATTCATTTAGATATCATTTACATAGATGGTGCTACAATGGAATTTCTATAAAATATTCTACAGGCTTCTCTCCTCTCCACTCCTTCCTGCCCTCCATAGTCCTCCCTACCCTCTTCTAACCCCTTCCCCTCTAATGTCGCCTAGAGCTTGTATAGGTATGTGCGACGCACAAATGGAAGAAATAAATAAAATAATGGTTATGAGTGTCAAGAAAGTGTCATTAGTTCACAACTGACCCTGCAAATAGGTTGAATGTAAAAGAGAGTCTGTGAAAAAAATTAGATGAAAGTAATAACAAGATCCATTGTAAGTACATTAATATAGTATTACTAAGTAGTATGATATATCCAAAGTTTTTCAAAGGATTTGACAGTATTCTTACGTTCAGCTGCTATGCATTCAAATGTTGCAGTCATACATTGTATTCCACAATGTCATATATTCAACAGCTGATAGGTCCCAGTTAGACAGAACGACTCTAATTGCAGTTAATAGATGCAATAATCTATCTATCAAGGATCCTCTTCTTAAAATTCCTGTCACTCACTTATAGCTCCTGTTTGTCCTAGTGATTATTTGTATAACAAAAAATGATATTGACACAATGAAATTTTACCATGGGCTCCTTTTACAAAGATGCGCTAGCGTTTTTAGCACACGCACAGGATTAGTGCGCTAGCCGAAAAATTACCGCCTGCTTAAAAGGAGGCGGTAGCGGCTAGCGCATGTGGCATTTTAGCACGCACTAAGCGTGCACTAAAACCACTAGCGCGTCTTTGTAAAAGGAGCCCCATGTGTTTTAAGACTTTGAGAATATACTGTGTACAGTACACTTCTCCCTCGTCATTCACGAGGGATACGGGCAGAGCCAGACCGCAAATGCCGAAAAACCGTGATTACCCGGCTCTGACCCACCCCCACCTCCCTGCCGCCTTCCCGGCCTTACCTGGTGGTCTAGAGGGTTTTGGGGGCAGGAGCGATCTTCCTACGCGCCTGCCCCATGTAGATCGCCATCAGGAAATGGCTATAGGGAGACTACGGGAACTCCCAGCAGCCATTTCCTCATGGCGATCTGCACGGGGCAGGAGCGTAGGAAGATCGCTCCTGCCCGAAAGCCCTCCAGACCACCAGGTAACACCGGGAAGGCGGCAAGGAGGAAAAAAAGATGAATTTTTTAAAAATTAAGACTGTTTTTTAAATTTTCCCCCTCCCCAGAAAAAATTGTGATTATATGAAACCGCGAGTGCAGGAACTGCGAATGGGGAGGGGGAAGTGTACTTCATATTGTTGCCCCCTGGTGGTGGCCTTCTGGGATCTTGCTGAGATTGCCAGAAGTCTGGAGGAGCTCTAGTGGACTTTTACAAGATAAAGCACCCAGTATTCAGAGAAGGAAACAACGCTGCATAGTTGTGTTATATGAATATGTGCCTTTATTACCTTATCCATTCACAGAGAGCCAATTTAAACTTCTTGAGTACAGAATATCTTGTGAGCACAAAGTAAAAACTGTCTGCTTCTACTCACAGCTTCCAGATTGACTGGCTCTTAGTATATTTTAGACACAATTCCTTGATTTCACAAAATTTAAATGCATCAGCTAGTCAAAACAAATTAATAACTAAATTAGTATCACCATCCCAGATGGAAAACTATCTTTGTTCCACTCAGGGTATTCCTGTTATTGCTTGACCGCAGGCATCAGGCATTTAGGGCTCCTTTTACGAAAGTACGCTAGCGGTTTTATCGCACGCACCGGATTAGCGCACGCCGAAAATCTACCACCTTCTCAAAAGGAGGCGGTAGCGGCTAGCGTGTGTGGCAATTTAGCGCACGTTTTTCCGCACATTAAGCCCCTAATACATCTTCTTAAAAGGAGCCCCTAGACTTTTATGCAGAATACAGGTCACGTCCCAAATCTACTCCCTCTTCCCTCCCCCCCCCCTGAGAAAAAAACATCCCTCAAAATTTCTTTATATATTCCCCTGTCAAAATCCCACATCTGAACTAATTATTCCCAAGCTGCAGAGTCTTTAGCCTCTAATCAGGACTGCAAGTAAAATCCCCCTGGTTTGCTTTCTTCAAAAATTCATGGCTTAGTTTCAACTCTATCTACAGTACAGGACAACTTATACTTAATAGACATCCTCTTTTATTAGATAAACTTGCATTATGTTCACATGTTCACATGCCTACCTTTTAAGTTCAATATGTTTATTAATTTTCAGTTTAACAGAAAAGCAATACATGACCGAGTCATACATAATGATAACAAGTCAAAGTAGAGAACAGGAAAGTGACAGTCATAGGGAGAAAAATTATAGTCAAAAGTACAAGGTGTTAATAGTACAAGTATGCAATCATTGAGCAAGTGCAGCATAAAATAGTAGTAACAGCAGTATATCGTTTCAGGCTAGTTGGGTTAAAGAGTCACAATAAGAAGACAATAAATGCCAAACAGCATCATGTGTACGTAAAGTACCTCTTTTTTCAGCAAAATGGTTTTCATATCTCATTATTAAGCAAACATTATTCCACCATAGGTTATATGACAAATTGTCAGCATGCTTCCAATTAGTGAGCACAAGTTTTAGGGCAACCATCAACAAGCATCTCAGCAATTTTGCATCAGAGTCAGCAAGCTGAGTACGCAATCCATATCTACCATACATTATTATTGCCAGGGATAACTCTTCCTGAAATCCAAAGATCACAGAAACAGTCTTCCAGATTCTAATCCAGAACGTATTAACCGGAGGGCAATAAAATATCATGTGATCTAAAGTTCCCTTATGAGACTTGCACGACCAGCAGCAAGAGACATCAGAATTAGGGATTTTCGCAAGTTTGGAAGGTGTCCAAAAGGCTCTATGTAATAAATAAAACATGGATTGTTGAATCGATGAGGAATGAAGTGATGAATAGATTTCTTTCCAAATTCTGGGACGAGTCGATTGACTAATGGTAAGGCCAGTGTCCTGTGACCATACGTCCCATAGACTCAGAGTTGAGGAAGTATTCAAATCGTTGAGGATGGCGTACCACGCAGCAGAATGCCCCTTGGGCTTGCATGCCATTAAGTCATATAATCTCCATATGGAAGGTTTTATAGCTTGAGAAGCAGATAGGTTGTAGCCCGCTTTTATGGCATGACATAATTGCAACCATCTATAATAATGAGTTTGAGGTAAGTTATAAGTTAGACGTAAGGAATCAAAAGGTATCCATGAGCTATCACAATACAGATGATTGAGGAAAGAAATACCAGCTCTCTTCCATATAGTCCAATTGACAGATTTGCCTTGTATTTTAATTTTGGCATTGTTCCACAAGTAAACATAAAGAGTATCTTCCCATTTAGTTTTTAGTAAATTGTCCATATATTTAAGGGCCAATTTAGTAGATTTGAGTGGTTCAAGGAAGGTGGTTGCTGTTGATTCAGTAAAAGTAGACCAAAAGATGTCAACATCCGTATGATTATTTTCAAGCATTACCCAGGCTGGCATGTTCGAGGAGGGATTCGCAGTGATCAAGTGCGACCCCTGAGTTAGCAACATAGCAGTATGGTATTCATAGAAACTAGGAAATCGAACGCCTCCATCCAGTTTGTCTTTCTTTAATTTCTGAAGGCTAATGCGAGGCGTTGAGTTGTTCCACAAAAATCTTGAGAGCAAGGTTTCAACATGTTTGTAGGTGGCTCTTGGTAGGTAGACTGGGATCATATTCAGAGTATAATTCACAACAGGGGCAATCATCATCTTAATCATATCCAGTCTACCCCACCACGATAGACGGAGAGGTGACCAGCGATTGGTGAGATTGCTGACAGAGGCGACCAGATGTTCTGCATTACAACGAACAGTTTCTTCAATAGAAGGAGAAAAATAAACACCAAGATACTTAATTTTCCTTCCCGTCCATCGTAGGCCAAGCTTTTGAATGGTTTCATACGCTTCAGGAGAGTTCAATGCCATCACTTCTGTTTTAGATAAGTTCAATCTATAACCAGATATACTAGAGTAAGAATCAATAGTTTTCAGAACATATTGGATGGAGTCAACCGTGACGTACAGCAGCACATCGTCCGCATAGGCCGATAATTTGAGTTCTCGCTCTGTGCATTTGATTCCATGAATGGCAGGATGGGCTCTTAGTGCAATGAGCAGGGGCTCCAATGCCATGTTAAATAATAAGGGCGACAGGGGACAACCCTGTCGAGTACCTCTTGCCGGAGAAAAAGGAGTAGAAAAGGAGCCATTGATATATATCCTAGTAGTCGGTGCCTTGTATAATATCTTGATCATGTTAATAAAAGCAGGTTGAAAGCCAAACCATTGTAGTACCTGAAATAGGTAAGACCATTCGATCCTATCAAACGCTTTCTCTGCGTCAAGACTCATTGCAACCAGAGGTTCATCCACAGTTTGGGCGTGAGTTATAACATTGAGAAAAGTACGAGTGTTATTATTAGATAGTCTATTGGCTAAGAAGCCATTCTGGTCTGCAGAAATGATTTTGGGAAGAACTCTTTGGAGTCTTGTGGCTAGCAGTTTAGCGTATATTTTTGCATCGGTATTAATCATCGATAGAGGTCTATAGTTGGAAACATCCAATGGATCCTTATTCGGTTTGAGTAACACGATTATTGAAGCTTCGGTGAAGGAACCCCTCACATCTCCCGATGAAATAAGGTAGTTGAAGAAGTCCAGCAGATAAGGTAATAATAATGCAGCGAAGGCTAGGTAAAATTCAATTGTAAGACCATCTGGTCCAGGCTTTTTATCCTTTGCCATAGACTTGATAACTTCCTGCAGTTCACTAACAGTGAGATCTTGACATAAAATTGAGTTGTCCGAGTCCTCAACACAATCATGTGGTAACTGAGTAAGGAATCCTGCAGGATGCATTGAAGGGTCTACTTCTGCTGTGTAGAGTTTCTCATAAAAAGTTTGAAAAGTAGAGAGAATATCTTGCGGATCAGTCAATAATGAGTTATCCCCAGAGCGAATCGTGGAGATAGTAGTCTTATCCACTCTTCCTTTTAGATAGTTAGCAAGACTGTGGCCACACTTGTTTGATTCCGCATAATAAGTGGCAGATTTAGCAAACACCTGTTTGGCAGCAGATCTACTCAGTGAGATGTTGTAATTATAACGTAAGGCCTGTAACTTGCTAAGTATAATCATGTTGTTAGGATGTAAGTAATGAGATCGTTCAAGGTTTTTTATCTCGGTTTCCATTTTGAGTGAGTCAGACATGGCCTTTTTGCGTTTGGAGGCAGAAAATGAGATGATAAAGCCTCTGACATAAGCTTTGAACGCATCCCAAACATAAGTCCAGTTGGATTCAGTAGTAACATTAAATGTGAAAAACTCCTCAATCGCCTTAGATAAATATTCAATAAAAGCAGGGTCCTGTAGAAGAGCATTGTTGAATCGCCAGGAGCTTGAAGAAGAGATACGAGTACCGCACGCAGTTAACTTAAGTTGTACTAGGGCATGGTCTGACACACTTATTTCTTTAATATCAGTAAAATCTATGAATCTCATAAGTGACGGGCTCACAAGAAAGTAGTCTAATCTTGAGTAGGAATTGTGAGGCGTGGAAAAGAAAGTAAATTCAGTGTCATCAAGGTGAGTAATTCTCCATGGGTCTATTAATTGAAACTGGGAGATGATGTCTTGTAGTAAAAACCAATTTTTGGATTTTTTGAATGACATATTAGATTTTCTATCTTTCAGTGGGTCTTGTATAACATTAAAATCACCCCCAATAATGCAGTGAAGATCTCTATACATGTTTAGTATTTCAGCCAAGTCAGTGTAATAAGACACATCATCAACATTAGGACCATATACATTCAAAAACATGAGTTTAAGATCAGCAATGTCAAGAACTACCTGAATCCATCTGCCATCTGAATCATTTCGGTGAGACACAATGGAGATATCAGGACGTTTCCTTATAAACATCATCACTCCATTTTTCTTCCCTAAGGCAGGAGAGCATAAAACAGGGTATGCCCAGGGGAAGAACCATTTTTTGGCTTCTAGTTCCGTGAGGTGTGTTTCCTGTAAACAAATGATGTCTGCCTGATACCTGGATAAGTAAGCATGTATTTTTTTTTTTGATTGGATTGTTCAGCCCTTTAACATTAAGGGTTAAGCAGTGCAATGACATTCAATATACCACAGAACGTACAATTTAGCACCAAAATTTAAGCTGCAACATATTAGAAAAGTAAGGCATGACTGTGGAGTACAAATGACTGTCAGAGATAGTATAAGAAGAGATACAGAAACCATCTCGTTATCTATGAAGGAAGTTAACCACGGGATAGTAAACTCGTGGAGCGAGGAGGAGCAAATACAACCCACGCGAGGAAACATCTTAAACAGAAGTATATGGTAAAGTATAAATTTATCAACATATCAGTTACTCAGATAGTCAGCAAGAAGGACACTCAGTCACATCATGGAGATGACAGCAGATGGGAAATATGAAAGGATATCATAATGCTGTATGCAAAAAGTACCACATTAGGTGACATCAATGGTGCTGGGCACTAAATTTTCCAGGTAGTCAGCCAGCTCATGAGGGTGTGTAAAATCTTTGGTACAGTTGTTATAAGTAACCCGGAGTTTAGCTGGATAAAGCATCCCAAATTTGGCCCCAAGTTGTTTCAGACGAGGTCTGTATTCCAGTAACTGCTTCCGCGCCTTGGCTGTTTGTTTGCATAGATCAGGCACAAATAAAAGGGAATGACTTTCAAATTTGATAGGTGCTTGGACGCGAGCCTGCTGCATAATCTTATCTCAAGGACTTGAGGATACCGGAGCAGACGAACAATCACTGGTCTAGGATATTTACCAGGAACCTTGGGCATCTGTGAAGGAACGCGGTGCGCCCGTTCTATTTCAATCGTGTGTTTGAAATTCAGTGTAAGTATCTTAGGGAGAGTATCTTCCAGGAATTTAATCAAATCTCTCCCCTCACGAGCCTCAGGTAGCCCAAGTATTCGAAAATTGCTTCTCCGTGAGCGATTACTTTGGTCTGCCAGTTCATTTTCCAGCAGAGCAATCTTCTTCACTTGTCTTTGCAGTACTTTAATATTTTCAGCATTTACACCCACCTTCGTTTCAGCAGTGTCCATTCTAGCATTCAAATCTGCTAGTTCCGCTTTAAATGTGAAGATCTCCGACAAGATCTCATCCGTGACCGATTTATTTTCAGCCATGAGGGAGCGGAGCGCGCGAATTTCCTCCAGCAACGAGGCCGCGGTGACGTCATCAATTTTTAACGGAGGTTTGGAGGGAGAAACCGGCTCCAAACTCCTCCGTTTGCCCGTTTTTCCTGAAGCCATTATTTTTAGTCACTCGATTGACGCGCTGAGCCGCGAAGGGAGAGGCTGATAAAGTTGATATCGGGGCTTTCAATAATCCTCGCGCGGGAGCTACTCACTCAGGCAGCCATCGCTTCCCGGGCTCACTAGCGCCCCCCCCCACATGCCTACCTTGAGAACTAGCTAAACCATGATGAAGGGCAGCCTTCCAGCTGTGTTTGGCAGATTCCTCACAAATGGTTATCAAACATTAGCCAACAACCAGTGAACAGCAAAAATAATTTTTCTAGGGCTCGCCCTTGTGTTTAAGTCTCACTGTGTAATTCTTCCTCCAGAGAGGCCAAGTTACCCAGTTCCAGGCTGGATATTTGGGACAGTACAGTTCTGGATTTCTGACCACCCTATCCTGGGGCACTATGGGACCTGTAGCACTGATGTCAATGAGTAGAATCAGGCACTATAAATCCCACACTGCTTTGGAATGTAAGTTCAAAACCAGGACTGGTCCAAAATTTCCATCCTTGAACTAGGTAACTTGGCATCTTTGTTCCTCTGGCTTTGCTTTAGATTAAGGATGTCAACTTCATAGCTTAAAATTAGAGAATGACACGGGGACAAATTTTCCCCCGTCCCCGCAGGAACTCTGTTTCCATGTCCCGTCCCCGTGCATTTTGTCAATGTTCCTGTCTTTGCCCCATTCCTGTAAGTTCTGCCTTAACTGCACAAGCCTCAAACGCTTATGATTCTAAAGTGTTTGAGGCTTGTGCAGATGAGGACAGAGCTTGCAGGAATGGAACCAGAATTAGGGCAAGGAATGTGGCCAAGAACCTTCATAGCTTACAAGCCTAGCAGGGGAAGATATATAACAAGCAGTCAGGGAGTGAAGAAAAAAAAAAAGCCTTCAATGCTAGCAAACAGGAATGTATGGGGCATGCATTGAATATGACAGTACACAGATTTGTTGAGTAAAATGTTGTCTGTGCATGTCCCGTAGAAGTAAATCCCGGTTAGCATACAAAGCACACAAATATGCTTTTTGAATCATTAATTTTGGGTAACCCCTCCTTAACAATTTTGATTTCAACAGTTCCACTTCTGTTTGAAAATCTTCCAAATTTGAACAGATCCTATGAATTTATAATAATTGACCTATAGGTAAAGGTGTTTTTAGAATTTGGGGGTTACAGCTTGTATAGGATAGTAAGTTATTCCTCTTGTGAAATACAGCTGTCCTTAAATATTTATCCTTCTTCCAAACTTTCGTATCCAAAAAAAACTACATATTCTACATCAGATGTAACTGTGAACCTGAGGTTAAGATTCAAAGAATTCAAACATACTACAAACTGAACTTCCATAAAGCAAGCTGTCTACACACAAAAAATGTTGTCAACAAACCTTATCCAGTGTTTGATGTTAACAAATCTTGGGGATCACAATATAAATGATGTTCCTCAAATTGAATCATAAATAGATTGGCAATGCTAGGGGCAGTAGCCATACTCATCGCAATGCCTTGACACTGCTGAAAGAACTGGTCATCAAACTTGAAAAATTTTTTTAAAGAAAAACAAAAGCTTCTAGTTCCATCAGAAATGAAGTAGGGACTCTCTGTGGCTCAGACCTTGAGTTTAATGCCATTTCCACCACTTCTAAAGCCTTGGTGTTGTGGTTTACTGGTATATAGGGACACCACTTCTAAGGTGACCAAATAGTCACTAGATTTTAAGTCTGAAATAGATTGTATTCTCCTCAAAAAATGAGTGGTGTCCCTAGTACTGTATATGATCTAGCTTGAATTACATATGGTCTTAAAAAATGATCCAAGAATTTAGATAGCTGTTCCAGAATGATGCCACTGAGAGACACAATCGGTCTCCCAGGAGGTGGCAAAATTGACTTATGAATTTTAGGTACAATGTAGAATATTTCAAAAAGTGTCTTTCCACTTTTGTGATGAAATTTTTGCTGAAGGCCTCATCTACCACCAGGCTTATCTCCTTCTGGAGAATAAACATAGTTAGTGGAATGTAACATTGAGTGTCACCCAGCTGTCATATAATTTCTTGGTGATATTGTTCCTTTTCCTGGAAGACATTGGAACCTCCTTTGTCTGCTGGTTTAACTATAATTCTGGCATCCTGCTATAAAGAGTGAATTGCCTAGAACTCACTAAGGATGGTATTTATGATTTTTTTTGAAAATAGGACTAGCTTCTATGTTATCAAGGTCATGTAGTAGCAGATCCCTTGATGTTACTAGCTTAGAATCCATTGGGTCAGGAGGAACCCATGTGGAAATCGGATGAAAAATTGATGTGTCCTGTTCTATGGTTATAGTGGAAACAAAGTTTGACTTGCAAATTCCTAATTAACTTGGCTATGTCACAGCAGAACTGAAAGGGATCGTACTTCACTGTTGGCACGAAGGACAATCCCTTATTTAGTGGTCCTCAGTCAACTCAATGCCTGAAATGTTAACCACTAAGGATTCATCGAATTGGTCAGTAATGAGGACTTTTTTTTTTCTGTGGATCGACTTGACCTTTGCCTCATCCTCCCTGACATTTGCTCTGATTTCCCCATTGAGCTGATCTTCCTTAGAGAAAATGTCAGGGAGGATGAGGCAAAGGTCAAGTCGATCCACAGAAAAAAAAAGTCCAACTACCTATAGGTCAATTTTTATGAATTTGTAGGATCTGTATAAATTTGAAAGATTTTCCAAACAGAAGCAAAACTGTTGAAATCAAAATTGCTAAGGAGGGGTTACCCAAAATCAATAATTCAAAAAGCATATTTGCATGCTTTGTAGGCTAACTGGGATTTACTTCTAAGGAACACGCACAGACAAAATTTGACTCAACAAGTCTATGAAATGTCATATTCAATGCAAGCCTAGGCTATCCATCAGCACTGACATGTGCTACAATTATATCATTTTTCCAAGAAAAAAAATGTATACATACACATGTGGGAAAAATTTGTCCAACTATGTCATTAAATCAAATTTTTCATCCACTCATCATCCCCGATTAGTTTCGGGTCATCATAAAGCTGTGGGAGTTGTAATATATGTGATAATACTGTGGAAGGAGACACATTGATTCATCCAATTACCAAGGTCTACACGGAATGTAACAACATGTGCCTCGTTTATATAATATACGTGATAGTATGTCCATGTAAACTGATGTCAATCCAACTAACAACACCTTGTTCATAAATTTTATTCAACAATCATTCAGCTATGACCATACATCAAACTTGTTTCCTTTTCGAAACAGGTCAAGGATTGCCAACTAGATCCTCAGATGCACCACTCCACGTTCAATTCGATTTCATAATGTTAAGCTTAATGTGCATTGTCTTCACCGGATCCTATTTTATAAATTCATTTTTAACTTATCTTTTAGTTGTAGTCTCTCTTTCTTAGGGACTTCCTTTTGCCAACATGTTTCGCTGAAGAGAGCTTTTTCAAGGCCCGGTCCCTAATAGTTATACGCCATCCATCTAGACCACACTTCTCAATGAATCAAGATAAGTTAAAATTATTTATAAAGTCAATAAATAGATAATATATGAATTTATAAAATAGGATCTGGTGAAGACAATGCACATTAAGCTTAACGTTATGAAATCGAATTGAACGTGGAGTGGAGCATCTGAGGATCTAGTTGGCAATCCTTGACCTGTTTCGAAAAGGAAACAAGTTTGATGTATGGATGTAAACTGATGTACATAGGATATATTATACGGGCAATACGTACTAGATTTGTGGAGCATAAAAGCTGTCTCAACACAAAATGACTTACAGTTCCCATGATATCTCATCACATTCAGTTCAGCCACCTGTTCTCTGATCTCAGGTTGTGTATTTTGGAACAGATAGCCCAAACGTATACTGGTGACAAGGAGTCTTTACTCCTAACATGAGAACAACAGTGGATGTTTTACTTGAAATCGTATCATCCTCATGGCTTAAATAAAAAAGTGGAATGGCTAATGGGTCCTTTTATTTAGGTGCGTTAACCGATTTAGTGCACGCTAAACATTAGTGTGCGCTAAATACTAAGACATCCATTATATTATTATGGGCATCTTAGTATTTAGCGGGCACTAATCTTTAGCACGTGCTAAATCGGTTAGCGTGCCTTAATAAAAGGACCCCTAAGTAAAGATAAACTTTTTCAGCGTTTTAACTGATGCTTAAATTAAAAAACACTTTATTGGTTTGGGGGTTCTGTTTTTGTTTTTGGTTCATTGGAACAATAAAGTTCATCTGAGTGATTATGTCATCACGTTTTCTCAGTTAGTTTGCTGCCACAGACTTCCTAAATAGCAGGATGGTCAAGGAAGCAATTACATTTTTGCTGTGAGTTCGATTCACCAGCGGAGCACACAGCTGAATCGAAAAATAATTCTCATATTTTGCCAGTGGATTCAGTATCTACCCCTGACAAAGAGACGAAACAGAACACTCTGTCATGTAGAATCGGGATCACATTGGATAAAGCTAAAGTATCTCTGCTCTTTTTAATATATACTTTTCATTGATTCAGGCAATGGTTAAAACAATGGACTGAAAATCTGAAATGTTTGAGAAATACATCTGATTTTCAGCTTCACTGACTGCTCAGCAAAAATAGTCTCCCTGGTTCGATGCGAGAAATAACAATAAGATAACTTAAATATTTATATATTTTTATTCAAAAAATGGAGAAAAAGTGATATAGCGATGGACTCGTGCTTTTAACCTGAGGGCACGCTGCACATTTGTTCCCTGGGGTATACCGCCTTCAGTCGGTTCCCTGTATTGAAATTCTCCTTAATAATAAAATATATATATATTTTTTTTAAAATTGGAAAAGAAAAAAATATAATAAAGAATTAAAAAGAATAAAGACAACAAAAGAAATTTGGAAAAAATTTCCAAAAACAGTTTTAGGGAGACAGTTACAAATTAGTTTTTTTTGGTTTAGGCTTTTACGGAAAATATCTCCTTTGTTTATTCCCTCCAAGAGTTTTTGGATAATCTCCATAAAAAAAGAGGACAGATTGAAAAATTTGGGTTTTACTTCCTTTGCTTTCAATAGAAGTAAAACTCAGATGTCTGGAACCATATGGTAACCCTCCCTAAGAAAAGCAAGACTACTATTCAATATCTTTCTTCTGCCACTTTGTAAACTTCTAATAACCTTGACATTGTCTACCATCTCTATATTAACAACATCCTATTCTTGGTTAAAGTCAAACACAACAAGGATGAGACAATTACTGAGTTGCAGTCGCACTTTAAATCAATAGAAGATTGGCAGCATGACAACTTTATGAAACTTAGGGCTCCTTTTACTAAGCTGCGATAGCGTTTTTAGCGCGTGCAGAATTTTAGCGTGCGCTAAACCCGCGCTGCGTGGCTAGAACTAACGCCAGCTCAATGCTGGCATTAGTGTCTAGCGCGCAGCAATTCTGTGCACACTAAGCGTGCGTTAAAACCGCTATCGCAGCTGAGTAAAAGGAGCCCTTAATGTTGAAAAAAAACAGTATATTACTTCTATCTGATCTGCCTTCTCCTGATATACCTAAATCTCTTACAATCGACAATTTCAGTATTGCAATAGTGGATAAAGTCTAGGAGTGATTTTAGACTCCAACCTCTTCATAAAATATCATATCTCAAAAGTAATCTTCTTGGTTTATCATAAGCTTAAGGTTGTCAGGCATTTAGGTAATGTCTTCTCCTTTTCCAACTTTTGCTCTCGAGCATTAAAATCCTTGGTACTACTCGAAAGGGTCCAGAGAAGAGCGACTAAAATGGTTAAGGGGCTGGAGGAGTTGCCATTCAATGAGAGATTGGAGAAACTGGGCCTCTTCTCCCTTGAAAAGAGGAGACTGAGAGGGGACTTGATCGAAACGTTCAAAATACTGAAGGGAATAGACTTAGTAGATAAAGACAGACTGTTCACCCTTTCCAAGGTAGGGAGAACGAGAGGGCACTCTCTAAAGTTGAAAGGAAATAAGGAAATTCTTGTTCGCTCAGACAGTGGTAGAAAACTGGAACGCTCTTCCGGAGTCTGTTATAGGGGAAAACACCCTCCAGGGATTCAAGACAAAGGTGGACAAGTTCCTGCTAAACTGAAATGTACGCAGGTGAGGCTGAACTCATTTAGAGCACTGGTCTTTGACCTGAGGGCTGCCACGTGAGCGGACTGCTGGGCAGAATGGACCACTGGTCTGTCCCAACAGCGGCAATTCTTATGTTCTTATGGAGTTATCCTAGATCAAAAACTATCTTATCAGGATCAGATAAGCCAAGTAGTTAAAAACTGTTTCTACAAACTACGTATGATTAGATCTCTGGCAAAAATTTTTGATCCATCTACAATTAATATTCATATTCATTGCCTCATAATATCAAAACTGGATTATTGTAATTCCCTACTTAAAGGCATTACTCAGAAACAATTAAGGCGACTAAAATTAAATCAGAACACCGCAATAAAAATTATAACGAAGTCTAAGAAATATGACCATGTAACGCCACTCCTAAATAATGCTCACTGGTTGCCTATTCCTCACCGCATCTATATACAGTGGTGCCTCACACAACGAACTTAATTCGTTCCAGGAGCAAGTTTGTTATGCGAAAAGTTCGTTATGTGAAACGCATTTTCCCATAACAATACATGTAAAAAAAAATAATTCGTTCTGTAGCATAAAATATGCTAAGATGACATAAAAAAAGATAAATTTACCTTGTTAGAGCTGTTAGCATGATATAGAGGGGATATATGTGAAGGGGAGGGGAGACAGGGGTTTTGTTGATCCTTGCTGTGTATTATAATCACCCCCCACATACTCCCCAGTACCTTTTTTAATTCCTCCCATCTTTCCCAGCCAGTGGCGTACAGGCCAGAAGCGCAGAGATCAGGAGCAATTCCTCTGCACGCCTGTGTGGGCCCATGCCGATCTCCGAATGGCTGCAGTTAGTTCTTGTGAGTCCCGCGAGAGCTGACTGCAGCCATTCAGAGATCAGCGCAGGCCCAGGCGGCGGGAGGGAGGTTTAAACATATGCGGTGGCGGCGGGGGGAGGCTTAAACATATGCGGTGGCGGCGGGGGGAGGTTTAAACATATGCGGTGGCGGCGGGGGGAGGTTTAAAAATATGCGGTGGCGGCGGGGGGAGGTTTAAAATATGTAGCGCCAGTTAAGCGATGCAGCTCGGGCGACTTCGTTGTGTGAAACGAAGTCCGTTGTACGGATCAAGACAAGAAGTTCGTTGTGCGCAGCGTTCGCTGTGCGAGGCGGCCGTTATGCGAGGCACCACTGTATATAAAATCGGAGGTATGTATGTGTGTATGTATGTGTGTATGTGCCGCGATCACGCAAAAACGGTTTGACCGATTTGAACGAAACTTGGTATGCAGATCCCTCACTACCTGGGGTGATATGTTCTGGGGGTCTCGCGGCCCAGCTGCACACGTGGGCGGAGCTACAAACATAAAATCAGATTTCACCCATTCATGTCAATGGAAAAAATGTAAAAAGCTGCCATTCTCACAGTAATTCAAAAACGGCTTGACCGATTTGAACGAAACTTGGTATGCAGATCCCTCACTACCTGGGGTGATATGTTCTGGGGGTCTCGCGACCCACCTGCACACGTGGGCGGAGCTACAAACAGATAATCAGATTTCACCCATTCATGTCAATGGAAAAAATATAAAAAGCTGCCATTCTCACAGTAATTCAAAAACGGCTTGACCGATTTGAACAAAACTTGGTATGCAGATCCCTCACTACCTGGGGTGATATGTTCTGGGGGTCTCGCGGCCCACCTGCACACGTGGGCGGAGCTACAAACAGAAAATCAGATTTCACCCATTCATGTCAATGGAAAAAATGTAGAAAGCTGCCATTCTCACAGTAATTCAAAAACGGCTTGACCGATTTGAACAAAACTTGGTATGCAGATCCCTCACTACCTGGGGTGATATGTTCTGGGGGTCTCGCGGCCCACCTGCACACGTGGGCGGAGCTACAAACATAAAATCAGATTTCACCCATTCATGTCAATGGAAAAAATGTAAAAAGCTGCCATTCTCACAGTAATTCAAAAACGGCTTGACCGATTTGAACGAAACTTGGTATGCAGATCCCTCACTACCTGGGGTGATATGTTCTGGGGGTATCGCGGCCCACCTGCACACGTGGGCGGAGCTACAAACAGAACATCAGATTTCACCCATTCATGTCAATGGAAAAAATGTAAAAAGCTGCCATTCTCACAGTAATTCAAAAACGGCATGACCGATTTGAACGAAACTTGGTATGCAGATCCCTCACTACCTGGGGTGATATGTTCTGGGGGTCTCGCGGCCCACCTGCACACGTGGGCGGAGCTACAAACAGAAAATCAGATTTCACCCATTCATGTCAATGGAAAAAATGTAAAAAGCTGCCATTCTCACAGTAATTCAAAAACGGCTTGACCGATTTGAACGAAACTTGGTATGCAGATCCCTCACTACCTGGGGTGATATGTTCTGGGGGTCTCGCGGCCCACCTGCACACGTGGGCGGAGCTACAAACAGAAAATCAGATTTCACCCATTCATGTCAATGGAAAAAAATGTAAAAAGCTGCCATTCTCACAGTAATTCAAAAACGGCTTGACCGATTTGAACGAAACTTGGTATGCAGATCCCTCACTACCTGGGGTGATATGTTCTGGGGGTATCACGGCCCACAACTCTATGTTGCTTGCTCAAGGGTGGGTTCACCCAATAATTTATATGTTCTTGCTCCAGGAGGTGAAGCTAAAATTGTTGTTTATAATCACGTTTTGCGTTAGTTGTATTGTATTCATTTTGTCAAATATTTCACATTATAATTTGAATATTGTACTTTTTATTAAGCCATAAAAAAATAATTTCATTCACCACTATAAAGTATCTTTATTTGAATCCATTTACAGTGTTATTGCTATAATTAAATACCCGTGCAACGCCGGGGCATCAGCTAGTTTCTTATAAAACTGCCCTTTTATCGTTCAAGATTCAACAAACAAACTGTCCTATCTTTTTAGACAGGCTATTAATACCCCACTCTCCTCCAAGAGCCTTACGTTCTAGCAACCAAGATCTCCTTTCAGTGCCTTCATTAAAAATTATTAGCACCAGACGTAATGAAATAACATAACATAAGAACATAAGAAGCGCCATCTCCGGATCAGACCTTCGGTCCATCAAGTCCGGCGATCCGCACACGCGGAGGCCCTGCTAGGTATACACCTGGCTTATTTTATAGCCAACCATATCTTTATATGCCTCTCTCAAGGAGATATGCATCTAGTTTGCTTTTGAAGCCTAGGACTGTCGATTCCGCAATAATCTCCCCTGGGAGAGTATTCCAGATGTCAACCACTCTCTGTGTGAAGCAGAACTTCCTGATATTAGTCCTGAACTTGCCCCCCCTTAGCTTCATTTCATGTCCTCTTGTCCGTGTCAAATTGGACAATGTAAATAGTTTTTTCTGCTCTATTTTGTCGATTCCTTTCAGTATTTTGAAAGTTTCGATCATATCCCCACGCAGTCTCCTTTTCTCAAGGGAGAACAATCCCAGTGTTTTAAGTCGATCCTCATATTCCAGTTTCTCCATACCCTTCACTAGTTTAGTTGCTCGTCTCTGCACCCTCTCCAGCAGTTTTATATCCTTATTTAAGTAGGGAGACCAATGTTGGACGCAGTATTCCAAGTGGGGTCTGACCATTGCCCTATAAAGCGGCATTATAACTTTCTCCGATCTACTCGAGATTACTTTCTTTATCATGCCCAACATTCTATTTGCCTTCTTTGCCGCTGCCGCGCATTGTGCCGACGGCTTCAGGGTCCTATCCAGTGTCCCCTCTAAGCGGGCGGGTGGTGTGAGCAAAATTTTTTCCCCGTGCGCTAAAAATATCGGGCGCCAGCGCCAACTCGCCCGATTCTCCTCTCGCCGCGGCCTGCCATCTCCGTACGCCGTGCGCTGTGACGTGACATTGTGCGCTGCGAGGCAATATTTTGTGCGCCAGCGCACGCCAGCACAGCTTAGAGGGAACACTGGTCCTATCTATCAGTACACCCAGATCCCTTTCTTGTTCACTTTTTCCCAGAGTTGCACCTGACATTCTGTACTCGTATTCCTTATTTTTACTGCCTAAATGCATTACCTTGCATTTCTCCACGTTGAACTTCATCTGCCATTTCTCCGCCCATTTTTCTAACCGACACAAATCGCTCTGGAGTTCCTCACTGTCCTCCTGCGATCTGATTGCCCGGCAGAGTTTTGTGTCGTCTGCAAACTTGATGATCTCACTGGATGTTCCGTTTTCCAGGTCATTGATATAAATATTAAAAAGGATCGGCCCAAGTACCGAGCCCTGGGGTACACCACTAGTCACTTTCTCCCAGTCGGAGAACTTCCCATTTATGCCCACTCTCTGCTTCCTGTTTTCCAGCCATTTGCCTATCCATCTTTGTATATCTCCCTCTATGCCATGGCTTTGTAGTTTCCTAAGAAGTCTTTTGTGTGGAACTTTGTCAAATGCTTTCTGGAAGTCCAAGTATATTATGTCCACCGGCTTTCCACTATCAATTTGCTCGTTCACGGTCTCAAAGAATTGGAGTAAATTCGTCAAACACGATTTCCCTTTCCTGAATCCATGTTGACTGGGTTTCATCAAGTCGTGTGTGTCCAAGTGCTGAACTATGCTATCCTTGATCAGTGATTCAATCATCTTGCCGGGGACAGATGTAAGACTCACAGGTCTATAGTTGCCCGGTTCTCAATCACTGCACCCCAACTATGGAACTTGCTCACAGCTCATCGTAGAGAAGAATCCTTGCTAGATAAATTTAAGAGTTCCTTGAAAACCTCTCTCGTTTGAAACCTAAAATCACTAGTTTAAACTTATCCAATCAGAACAATCTTTATTACTTAACTCCTTTTCTACTTCTTTCAAAGATTTATTTCCCTGTTGTGTCCCCGACCCTTACCATTGTAGTTCTACCCCTTTTTCCACTATGTTTCTGTGTCTTAGAGTCTGTTTTACAAAGCTGCGTTAGCGGCTGCTATGCGGCAACAGCCCCATAGCCCTTTAAATCTTTATGGGTTTCGGGGCCTTTAACGCGCAGCAGCCAGTAGCGCGGCTTTGTAAAACAGGCCTTTAGTGGTTCCTAAATTGTTTTGTTCATATTTTAATTGTCTGTCCTCCCCTAATTTTATTTTCTACTTCACGTGTTTTAAAAAAATTTTAAATAAACTTGAAACTTGTTGTTCAGGCACTTGTATTTTCTTGCTTTGATTTCTGTAACAGCCTTTTAGGAGGAACTTCAAAATGCGATCTGAGAGCTTTGCAAGTTGCTCAGAATGCCACCGCTAGAATCACCACCAATGGTGCAAAATATTTTCACTCCATTGGTTTCCCAATGGACAGAGAATCGTCTTCAAACTTCTTTGCATGACTTACATTACCCTTCACAAGTCTCCCGCCCTCCCCACACACACACATACAGACTTAGGGCTCTTTTTACTAAGCTGCGATAGCGGTTTTAGCATGCACTTACTGCGTGCAGAATTGCCATGTGTGCTAGACGCTAATGCCAGCATTGAGCTGGTGTTCTAGCCGCGTAGCGTGGGTTTAGAGCGCGCTAAAATTCTGCATGCGCTAAAAACACTTTCGCAGCTTAGTAAAAAGAGCCCTTAGTTCTTCATTGTTGCGGTGATACCAGCCTACTAGGTTGCTTCATTCATCTGATGATCTTCTAGTTGTCCTTTCCTCTCGATTAGTGTGATTAGAAAATTACAGAATATCTCTCTTCAGCATGGGACCAAAACTGTGGCATGCCTTGCCCTCTACTTATCATAAATGTCCAACTTTGGATCTTTTAAAAAGGAGCTTAAACCCATTCTTTTCTTACGTGCCTATGGGGTCTCCTTGAATGTAAGCTCTTCTGAGCAGGGACCATCTATTAAATGTCAAAATGTACAGCACTACGTACGCCTTTCAGCGCTGTATAAATAATAGTAAATAGTAGTAATCATTTGGGACCTATTTTCATTGTCTATTGTCTCAATTTAATACTCCGTGTGCTTGTTGTAATCTTCCTAGAACTTTGGATAATGTGGAATATAAATAAATATATAAGGGCTATTTGGTATACAGTTCGGAGGATTCAGTAAGATGTGTACCTGAGACTTTTTATGTTAAGTTCACTGCATTGACCCCTAAGGTGCCCTACTGCTCTGCTGGGATGTCTGTATGACCAGTCTACTATAAATGCTAGTCCCTACTACATCCCAGTATCTTGTTTGTATGCATTTTTCTTTTGGTCATTTTGTTGTCGAAAATGGTTAAACAAAAAAATAGATGCACTGAGGTCAAAAACATCTAAGAAATGACCATTTTTGAAACAAAAGATTTCCTGGTTTGAAAATGGTCATGTTTGCCACCGGATTTTTGGACATTTTCTGCAAAACGTCCAAAATTGTATTTAGAAGTCATATCGCAAATGCTCCTCCATGCCACCTACATTTAGATAGTACAAATCATTAATTAAAGAACCACTGCAGAACAATTCAAACCAGAGATCAAAGTCTGAATTGGTGAAGAAAAATGCGATGCTGAAAACTGTCCAGACATGCAGTACGAAACAGAAAAAAAAAAAAAAAAAAATCTCAACAAGATTTGTGAAGAGGAACAAGCAATAAAGTCCTTGAAAGAGCTAAGCAGTTTTAAATACTTCACCAACAAGGTTGGAATTGTTATTTATGGAGCAATCTTCAGAGCTCCTTACCCAGATAAATGATTATAGCTTCCACTGAATGCCTACCTTTTGCCAGCTTAAAAAGAGGTGCTTCTGGATCAGTTTTAGGGCCAGGGGCACTAAACAACACGCTTATTCTACATTCAGTTTTCAAACAAATACCGGTATGTCCAATTTTACCCTCAACACACACACAGACACCACGCTAATACCGCCACAGCCGGCAATAATAAAAGCCTAACATGGCTTTCGCAAGAGGGGGGCCTTAGTATGCAGACTAAGGGCTCCTTTTACAAAGGTGCGCTAGGGCCTTAACGCACGGAATAGCGTGTGCTAGTCGCTACCGCCGCCTCTTGAGCAGGCTGTAGTTTTTCAGGTGCGTGCGCTAAAAACGCTAGCGCACCTTTGTGAAAGGAGCCCTAAGATTTAGGCCTCTTTCTGAATTAATTTATTAATATGTACGCAATTTTCTGATTCTAGATTTGAAGCTATAAATACTCCACATGTACAGTAATATGGGCCAGCAGCAGAATCTGGAAATTGCCCTTGTTGTTTTCTTTTCTGTGCTGCGCAATTTTGTTTATTTTGTGTTACCAGGGCAATTGTAACAATTTTGCTCCTTTTTCCCTTTTATGTAAACCACCTTCAACTAAATTGAGTATTTGGCGCAGAAATTCAAGCACACACACACAAAAAACCATAAGCGCTATTCTTTAAATTGAACTCCAAGTTGGGTTTTAGCGCAAGATCCACATCCAATTTTGTAAAGTTTCCTGAATTCGAAACCATGGGTGTATTATTCAGTAACACTTAATTGGAGCAGCTCCTTTCCTGAATAAGTGCCACTCACCTGGACCACAGCCAGATTGTCAACAGCATTATCTGTGTGACCCCCCTGGAAAATACTTTTGGAGAAAAGGGTAGCGCTGCAGGATTTTCCAGGGACTCACTGAAGTTGCAATTTGTGGCTAGCACGGACTGAAGTGGAGGAGTAGGAGATCCCGTTTCTAGAAGGGAGGGGCAAAGGTTATAAAGGACAGTGTAAGAGGATGTTCAAAGGCTTTTGGTGATCTCAAGCTCCCGCCAGAGTCCGCGTATTGAGGGAGGCTCCCAAATTGGTTCCAGGGAGTGGGCAGAGAGATAAAATGAGCTTAAGACATTTCATCAGGTCTTTGGTACGCCTAAACTCCTTCCATAGACCTGTATGCTGAAGGAGACTCTTGTCATACCAAGGAGGAGAACAGACATTATTGGATTAGACAAGGGAAGCAAAAGAAATAAAAAGAAGACTAAGGGCTCAATTTTCAAAACATTGCGTTAAAAACCGATGGACCGCTATCGCAGCTGTTATTGCAGCAATTTCAAAAAGGTGAGTCATTCTCCCAAAAAAACACGAATGCAAATGAGGTTGGCGGAGAGTAGCGAAGGTTCGCTAAATTTGCACGTGATCATTGCTGTTGATAGCGATCGGCACATGTGCAGAATAAATACACACACAAAAGAAACCCAAATCGAAGATTGGCAGGAGGGATGCCCACTCCCTCCCACTGCTGAAATCAAGCAACACCACCCCCACCTCACCCCCCGGCAGCGAGAGAGATGCCCACTCCCTCCCGCCACCATGCAATGCCCCTGACATCCCCCCAGCAGTGGGAGAGACGCTCACTCCCTCCTGCCACCAAGCAATACCCCCAACACCCCCTGGCAGCAAAAGAGATGCCTACTCCCTCCCGCCACACTCTCACCCCACATACCCCCGTGCTTCAGATGACCCCTCACCCCCTCCACCTTACCTAGTTTACGATGGCTGACCAGAGGAATGCATATTCTCTCCAGCCAACAGGCCCACCTCTTCAAAATGGCAGCCTTCCCATTCCCTGGTTCATCCTAGGATGTACCAGGGAGGGACCTAAGGCTCTGATTGGCCCAGGTTGTTAAGGCCCCTCCTATGGGAGAGGCCTTAGGCATCTGGGCCAAGCAGAGCTTTAGGCCCCTCTGGGAATCAGTGCCACTGGAACCAACAAATGTCAACCCGGTTGTGAAGTCTGGGTTGACATTCGCTGGTTCCAGCGGCACCAATTCCCAGTTCAGTTTGATAGTGGAGCCACTGTTTTGTATACCCCTGACAAGGGCAGTTCATTCTGAAACACGGCACGTGTCAGGTCCATCAGTAAAGTTCTGCTTGATTGCCCCATATTTGGTTGGCCTGTTGTGCAATCCTTTTGCCTCACATTGGGTGCCATTTTTGTAGCCCTGGCTCCACTCACACTCAGTCCGTAGGATCCTGTCAGCTCTACAGGTTGAGCATCTGCAAACAGGGCTCACTAAAACAGGTTTATTTCTGTGGGGCAGTCCTTTAAAGTCCTCTCAAGTTGGGTGTAGGCTGGGGCTGGACTTGATCCAGAAGGCCGAAGGACCACAATCCCTGAGCTCAATCATACTCACTCAGTCCTTACTCTAACCTCTTAGTTAAAGGACTCCAACTGAGACCAAGGTGATAATGATAGCTGGAACCTTTACTTAAATTTGATTGAAAAGCCAATGCACAAACTATTTACAACTTCTTCAAGTGTGGAATATTGAAACTGATTAAAGTCATTTTAGAAACACCTCTATTGTGTTTCCTAATCTCTTCACTCAAATCCTTCGTACATATGGTGAGCTACTCCTGATTCCCACCCTCTTTTCTCAGCCAGGGACCACTGTATCTTTCCTGCGAAGCTGAAACACTCCACACAGACACTGCCATACATACAGTCTGTTCACTCACTGTTTTCTTTTAGAGATAGGTCTCCAAACACATTTTGTTCTGTCCTCTCTTTGGAAAAGTCTATTATATCTCGTTTCAGTGAAACTCTCCAGGTTCCACTCTTTTTCCAATCCTGTTGTCTGCTCTTTTAGCATACCTTCTCAGACTTTCCCTCCACAAGCAGTCGGTACTTCAGGAGTTGCCTTCAGTATTAGTGCTCTGGTGGGAGATCAGGATAACCAAAAGTCTAGAACTTACTCCTAACTCCCCTTTTATACTGTACCCCATCCCACTTGGGCAAAGGGGCCTCCAACTCCTCCCACTGATCTCTGCTATCCATAAGCACACACACTTGGTGACCTCCTGAAAAATCCAGTGTCTCCTGCTCTGCAGCAGAGCCATTTTTTAGGAGGTTCACATAAATATGAATGGTGTCTGGGTCTCTGGGAAGAGGGAGTAAGACTATGAACCTGGCCAAGAAAGGTGGAAATAAAAAAATTGAAATATGCAATGAATTTGCTTAGGAAGTATAAGGGATGGGTGAGCTTAGCCTGTAGGGGAGAGGCACTGATCAAGGTAGAGTGTGAGGAAACCTAATGGGGGGAGGAATTGGTATTGGACAAAGCAGGCTAGGTCAGGAGGAAGTATGAGTAGAGAACAGAGAAGTATGAGCAGGTATGGGGGGGGGGGGGGAATATTAAGTATCCTGCTCCAAAACAAAAGTCAAACTGCATTGTGAGAAAGAAGTCAGGGAAAAACTAAGAAGATAAGATGAGGAACAAGACATGGCAGTGAAAGGTTGAGAGAGAAGTATGGATGGTCTGAGCAGGGCAGGATTAACCAATAGGCCCAGTATGCACGTGCCTAGGGCCCGAAATGGTCAGGGGGGCTCGATGAAGGAGGGCATTTGTTTTTTTGCAAATGGTGATGGGCCCCTCCAGCATCGATCAGCAACGTGGCCCCCTCCCTGATCGGCAATGCGGGCCACCCCCGATCGGCAACGCGGCTCCCCCCCCCATCGACAGAAAGTAAGACAAGCAACCAACGTGGAAAGGCAACGGGAACTGTAATTATGCAAGCGGTGCTGCTTGCCCAAAGCTTCCCTCTGACGCAGTTTCCTGTTTCCGCCTGGGCGCATGGTGGGGTGGGGCAGGGCAGGTGGCCCAGTGTACTTGTGTGCCTAGGGGCCTTTGATGAATTAATCCTGCCCTGGGTCTGAGAGAAATGAAAGTTTATGGTGTGCCCAAGTTAGAAAGGGAATAAGGAATTTTCAGGAGTGGCTGGGAGGGGGAGAATATGGGTTGTATAGAGAGGCCAGAATGGACTGGAAGGCATAGCATGAGTGTGGTGTGGATGGGCTGGGAGTAGGATGGCAAACTTGTGATTATTGGGGTTGGAGAGAAAGAGAGATGCATGTGCACCACCTGCTGTGCTCTTCATTTAAAGACAGCCTGACAAGTTGTGTTCACAACTCATCATGCTTTTGTTTATTTTATATGGATTTGGTGATTTGTGCTGAGTTGGGTACCCCCAATCACTTTGAAACTTTGGCTCCTGTGTACTATATGACAATATAGTACTGCTAAACTTTCATTCAACTTCATATACAAAGATGGGCTGATTCTTAAACTAAGGAATCATTAATTGAAAACACAGAAAGATCTTACTGGAGGATGAAATAGAGAAAAAAACCGTACTGGAACAAAGTCTCAGAACTATATAGAAATGCAGTGACGCTCTATTTGAATTTTCATGTGAATCAGGTGATAAATAATGCTTTTTCTGGGGCCTCAGAGACACGTAGCGGTAAGCCTCAGGCTTGATTTAGAACTGTTGGGGGTTTCTTACAGTAAAGCCAGATTTCTCACAGCTTCCTGTCTACTTTTGATAAGAAAAATAAAAGGTTATCTCTGTGTTAAGGCATGCACTAAGGAAAACTGGAAATGCAATTTTATCAGTACACAGACTAGGTTGCGAAATAAAACCCAAATGTAAGAAGTTCTCTGTAAATAGCAATGGCATAGCCAAGGAGAGGACTGGGACTCCCATTTTGGGCTCCCTACTCCCCCAACTTCACTACCTTGAATGCCTGGCAGGGATTCCAAGTCCCAACCAGCCAAAGAACTACAAGGTCTGAACTTCCTCCGGTGTGAGGAAGTTGACAGCGTTCTTTCCAGCAGCCAACATCAGCACTCCTCGAACATCATAGTTGCCGGGCCTGCGGTTTTTTTGCCCAGTTGGGCTGCTTTAGATTTAGAACACTGAATGCGTGAAATTTTGAGTAGCTGCGGGTTGCGGTTTTTTGGGCAGGTTTTAGATTTTTGTGCTGTAATTTCAGCTGCGTCATGGCACGGTATTCTCAAGTCGGCTCGGCATTCAGCAAATCAAACTTAGTGCAGACCGTGTGTTCAGTATCCCACCAGTGATGGCCTGAACCTGCCCTCTCTCCACAGCAAATCATAATCAGAGCCTAGCCTTGTGTGTATCTCACATTTCTCTTTGTCACTTTTTTCTGTCTCATATTCTCCTCTACCTGAAGTCTGTTGTCCAGTTCTTTGGCATAAGAAGAAAAATTTTCCAGCTAAACCCTAGGAGGTAAAATTGCTTCCTCCCCCCCCAAAAAATGAATAAATAAATAAAAAGATGGCTAGAATTAAGCATGGAGGGAAAACAGATATTCCAGGGCTCAGGAAGAGGAGAGGGAACATATACTGGATTTGATTTGCAAATAACTACAGCCTTTACCCTAGTTAAGGCAAGTGTTTTTTGTTTGTTTGGTTTATTTATAATCCGCCTTATACATCAACACATTCATAAATAGACATAAATAACACTTCAATTATTTTGCAAAAATAAAAATGGCAACACAAAATTACATAATCAGACTGGCATATCAACATCGTCAGACTGGCATATCATAAACATCGTCAAACAACCCCACCATCCCTAAAGTATCAGTTCAATGAGCAAACGTGTAGTACAGGGGTAAGGAAATCCAGTCCTCGAGAGCCGTATTCCAGTCGGGTTTTCAGGATTTCCCCAATGAATATGCTTGAGATCTATTTGCATGCACTGCATATTCAATGGGGAAAACCCGACTGGAATACGGCTCTCGAGGACCGGAGTTCCCTACCCCTGGTGTAGTAGTTGTACATGTGCAGTTTCTCTTTCCAAATGAGCTTGTAAGTCCACAAGTGCAAAATGTGCCCACGCTGTTCTAGCTGATGTTTCTCTTGGTTCTCCAGAATTGTTTCTCTTCTTGTTTCTCTCAGTTTACGGCCACGGCCCATCTAGTCTGCCCACCCCAATGACCCTCCCCTACCTTTCACTGTGAATAGATCCCACATGTCTATCCCATTTGGCCTTAAAATCAGGCACGCTGCTGGCCTCAATAACCTGAAGTCGAAGACTATTCCAGCGATCAACCACCCTTTCAGTGAAAAAGAATTTCCTGGTGTCCCCGTGCAGTTTCCTGCCCCTGATTTTCCACGGATGCCCCCTTGTTGCTGTGGGACCCTTGAAAAAGAAGATATCTTCTTCCACCTCGATGCGGCCCGTGAGATACTTGAATGTCTCGATCATGTCACCCCTCTCTCTGCGTTCCTCGAGTGAGTACAGCTGCAACTTATCCAGCCGTTCCTCGTACAGGAGATCCTTGAGTCCCGAGACCATCCAGGTGGCCATTCTCTGGACCGACTCCAGTCTCAGCACATCCTTACGGTAATGCGGCCTCCAGAATTGCACACAGTATTCCAGGTGGGGCCTCAACATGGATCTATACAATGGCATAATGACTTCAGGCTTACGGCTGACGAAACTCCTGCGTATGCAACCTATGATTTGCCTTGCCTTGGATGAAGCTTGCTCCACTTGATTGGCAGTCTTCATGTTCTCACTGACGATCACCCCTAAGTCTCGTTCTGCTTCAGTTATTGTTAGGATCTCGCCATTAAGGGTGTAAGTCTTGCATGGATTTTGGCTGCCCAGGTGCATGACTTTGCATTTTTTGGCATTGAAGCTGAGTTGCCAGGACCTAGACCAGTGCTCCAGTAGGAGTAGGTCATGCATCATGTTGTCGGACATTAAATTTATGTCTGTTGTGCTTTTGCCCACTACATTGCTTAGTTTGGCGTCATCAGCGAATAATGTTATTTTACCTCGCAGCCTTTCTGCCAAGTCTCTTATTAAGATGTTGAATAGGATCGGGCCCAGGACCGAGCCCTGCGGCACTCCATTGATTACCTCCATCATTTCGGAGGGGGTGCCTTTCACCACTACCCTCTGAAGCCTTCCTCCAAGCCAGTTCCCAACCCATTTTGTCAATGTGTCGCCCAATCCTATAGAACTCATCTTGCTCAGCAACCTGCGGTGTGGTATGCTATCGAATGCTTTACTGAAGTCCAGATATACGATGTCCAGGGACTCCCCAACATCCAGCTTCCTCGTCACCCAGTCAAAGAAGCTGATCAGGTTGGATTGGCAGGATCTCCCCTTAGTAAATCCATGTTGATGGGGATCTCGTAGATTCTCCTCATTCAGGATCGTATCCAATTGGCGTTTGATTAGAGTTTCCATTAGTTTGCACACTATTGATGTGAGACTCACCGGTCTGTAGTTTGCTGTCTCCATCTTGGAGCCTTTCTTGTGGAGTGGAATAACGTTAGCCATCTTCCAGTCCAACGGGACGTTACCCGTACTAAGGGAGAGATTGAAGAGCGCGGATAGGGGTTCCGCCAAGACATCACACAACTCCCTGAGCACCCTGGGGTGTAGGTTGTCAGGCCCCATTGCCTTGTTAACCTTAAGCTTTGACAGCTCGCAGTAGACACCGCTGGGTGTAAACTCGAAATTACTAAATGGGTCATCTGCGTCAACCCTTGTCTGTAGCTGAGGGCTGAGTCCTGGCGCCTCGCGGTGAAGACTGAGCATTTAACAGTTGGGCTTTTTCCGAGTCTGCTTCTACATAGTCTCCGTCTGGTTTCCTAAGACGTACTATCCCGCCTGGGTTCTTATTTCTGTCACTGATATACCTAAAGAAGGATTTATCTCCTTTCTGGATGTTCTTCGCTAGAGACTCCTCCATGCAGAATTTGGCCTCCCTAACTGCTGTTTTGACGGCTTTTGACTTGGCCAGATAGACTTCCCTAGAGTCCTGTTTCCCTGATTGTTTGTAAGAGATGAATGCTTTTTTCTTCTCCTTGATGAGGTCCGAAATCTCTGCAGAGAACCACTGTGGCTTATTGTTCCTTCGCCGTTTACTTACTGATTTAACATAGCGGTTTGTTGCTTCTTGTATGGTGGCTTTCAAAGTCGACCACATTTCTTCCACGTTATCGGTTTCTGCTTGGCTTTGTAGCGCCTAGTGAACGAAGTCTCCCATTTCTTTGAAGTTTGTGTCCTTGAATTTGAGGACCTTGGTCAGTGTGGTAGATTTAGTGAAACCTTTCCTGAGATTGAACCATACCATGTTGTGGTCACTGGAGGCCAATGTGTCGCCCACCGAGACCTCTGTGATACTTTCTCCATTGGTAAGTATCAGGTCCAGTATTGCCTGATCCTTTGTTGGTTCCAACACCAGTTGCCTGAGTCTTGCTCCCTTCATAGAGTTTAATAGCCTCCTGCTGCTGCCGGAAGCAGAGGAAAGCGTGTCCCAATCCACATCAGGCATGTTGAAGTCACCTAACAATACTGTGTCCCCACGCAAGGTGATATTCTCTATATCTCCGATTAATTCCATATCTAGGTCATCATGTTGTCTTGGGGGGTCTGTATATTACGCCAAGATATAGGCATTTGTCCTTCCCTCTGGCCAAATTTACCCAAAGGGATTCCCCAGTGTAGTGGACATCTGTGATTCTGGTGACCTTAATGTCATCTTTAGTATATAATGCTACACCTCCTCCCATTTTGCCCTCCCTGTCCCGGAGAAGCAAGTTGTAACCCGGTATGTTTTGGGAAATGTACAGTACAGCTCTGAAAATATTTGTGCTGTGCTGAAAAGTTCTCAGCCCATCCAGCAAACTTGGGGCAGTCTCCGTCGAGGGTTATACACTTACGGTTATACAAAGACGCGCTAGCGGCTGTACTGCTGCTAATGGCCCCAAAGCCCACTGAGATTTAAAGGGCTTCGGGGCCGTTGCCACGTGGCAGCCACTAGCACGGCTTTGTAAAAGAGGCGGTTAGTCCAGCGAGGTTCCACTTTTGTTGTTCCGTCGGAAAAGTACTGAATGAAAGAAGTGGAAACTCGCTAGACTAAGACCCTCTTTTACTAAGGTGTGCTAACCGATTAGCGTGCTATTGCATGCATGTTAGTCTATGGACGCGTTAGCATTTAGTGCACGCTAATTGGTTAGCGCACCTTAGTAAAAGAGGGGGTAAGTGTGTAGCCCTCAATGGAGACTGGCCCAACTGAAGTTAATTGGGCTGAGAACTTTTCAGCACTTCCTCGTACATTGGACTGTTTTGGGGCTGCTTTTTCAAGGTAATTGGGTGGGATTATAAAAAAAAGTATCTGGCAGCACTGTTGTACATGCTCAGTTTGTGCGCTTGAACTGAGCATGTGTGAGGAGTGCCCGTGCTGGAGGCTGGAAAGCATGCTACCAATGTCAACTTCTTTGTATCACGGGAGGTTATGACCATAGAACTCTTCAACTGCGGGGGTTTGGGCATTCCCGCTAGCAAAAATAAACTTTTTAAAAGGGTTGGAGGCGGAGGAGAGAGAGAGCAGAAAGGGATGCTATTCAAAACCAATAACTGTGGAAGCCATGCAGAGCATAGCGCAGGGAATTTTTCCGAACCCCTCTGAGTGTGTGTGAGTGCACGTGTGCGCGCTGAGCGTGAGTGTATCTCTGGGATGAGGAGCAGCTTGCAGAGTGATGGGGCAGTTGCAGGAGTAATTATTGGGAGTGAGGCCGTTTGCAAGATGGTGGGTAATTTTTTGGGGGGTGAAGAAGTTTGGGGGGATGATGAAGCACTTGGGGGGTAGTTTTTCAGAGGTGAGACTGTTGTTGGATGTGGTTATGAGGTGAGGCATTTTGTAGAGTGGTGGGGTAGTTGTGGGTGGTAGTTGTGGAGGATGGGACAAATTGCATGTGGTGGAGCAGATCTGCCCATCCCAAAGTCCAAAATGTATGCAATAAAATAAGTTGAGTACAGTACCTATTAATTTAGGAAACTATGGGCTCTCAATATTCAAAAGTTAGCAAAAAAGAATTCTTGATGGGCCATGTCATTCACTTATCCTTGTTCTAGACATGATAGAATATATCATCCTATGCCTTCAAAACACTCCTGCTGATGTGTTTCCATCAGAAGCCCATAGTTAAATCTGAAAAAAAAATTAATTCCATCAAATCAAAGGTATTTCAAATAATATTTAGTATGATGTTTCACTTGAGGTACCTACTTCATTCAGCCACATAACGATAATAGTTCTGTCATAGCCTAATGCTCATTGCTTATTTCAACAATGTAAGAGAGAATCTTCTCTAGAGCTTATACTTCAAAGCACGTTTCTGATGCCTGAATACAGCTATTTTTGCCTGTTTCTGAACAAACTGAGGCAAAGGAAGATAAGATAACTTGCCAGTGGTTATACAGAGTCAGCTGAGGTTCCAGTTGATAATTCTAGACCAGGGGTGCCCAAAACATCGATCACGATCTACCGGTCGATCACAAAGGCAATGCTGGTTGATCGCAGAAACAGTGTTCTCCTTAGTGTATTCCCCCCATGGTCACTTTCTCACCTTTAAAGTAATTATGGCAGCCTGCAGAGTGAACGTAGCAGGCTGCCGTCAGCCTCTGTAGTGCGTTCCCTCTGCAGTAGTCCCACCCCTGATGTCAGAGGAGGTGCGGGACCGCGGCAGAGGGAATGTGCTACAGATGCCGACGGCAGCCTGCTATGTTTGCTCTGCAGGCTGCCGTAATTTTTGAACTTGTGGTAGTTAGGCCCAGAGGGAAGAATGGAGGTGAGCTATCCAGTCTGAGGGAAGCAGCTCGATGATCCAGTCTAAAAGAAGCAGCGGAGGTATGGCCCCGCATGTAGGGGTAAGACTGCCTGTCGTGAGGGCCCCAGCAAAATGGGAGTTGCCTTATAGACATTGGATCGGGGGGGAAGGAAAGAAAAGGACCTTGAGGAGGAGCAGGAAAGAAGCCTTGAACCAAAAGGGAGGGAGAAGACAGGGTAGATCCTGGACTACTAGAGGGGTTAGAGAAGGGAAACACCCTGAACCGAGGAGAGAGAGGTGCCAGGCCCTGGGGAGGGGGAAGACAAAGAGAGTGAGAGAGGCAAAAACCTGGACCAAAGGTGGGAGGACTCAAAATGTTAGCAGAAGGAAGATAGAGGGAGAAACCTGAAACAGAAGAGAGGGGGCAGATGTTGGACTATGGGAGGTGCAGGCAGAAGAGACAGAGGGGGAGAGGAGACCCTGAGGTAGAATAGAGATGCAAAATCAGAACAGAAGAGGGAGAGAGAGGGAGACATGTTGCCAATAGGGGTGGAGAAGAGAGGAAGAAAAGTTGGACTCCTGGAGGGACAGAGAGAGATGTTGGTTGGGGAATGGAACGAGGTCTGAAGGACAGATGAGGTGCACTCGAATAGTACCTGAATAAACTCATATAAACCGTTCTGAGCTCCCCTGGGAGAATGGTATAGAAAAGTGAATATATATATATATATATATATATATATATATATATATATATATATATATATATATATATAGGTCTTTTACTAAGGCGCGCTTTTCAAATTTAGCGCACACTAAATGCTAACGCATCCATAGAATATAATGGGTGCATTAGCACTTAGCACACGCTAAATTGGCTAGCACACTGTAGAAAAAGAGGAGGGGGGTATATGTTTAGTATTTTTATTGTTGGAGATCATTTTGACTTGGTGATTTTAAAAGTAGCTCGCAAGCTAGACCTCTTCTGAAATCTTTGTTCCGTGCCAAACTAAGCTCATCTCTTCTCCATTATAGTCCATGTCCATTCCCTCACCCAGGAAGGGTAGTCCTTTTTTTTATCAATTAAATCAGAAGCAATTAGTTTAAAAAGCAGCTGCTAAAGTGCCTATTAACAGTGACCCTGTGACACACATAGATACTGACAGAATGTCCAACATTTCTAAGTTCCTCTGGCCTCTTGCACTTTTGTAAAAAAAGATTTGACTGCTCTGTAAGGTATGGGATGAGGAAACTGATATCATGTTGAAAAGGAAATTATCACATTATGGGTAAAGGCTTAGGTTAAGTTTCTCTGACTAAGCTCAGCCTGCTTACATCCTTTCAGTTAAACTTTCTAAAAATATGCTATTATGACACTTTTATTGTGCTAGATGACACTTACAAATTTGCCATTTTCTTTGATTTCTATGAAATTTTATCTTCTTTTCTCTTTTGCTTATGCTTATCTGTAGCAGCCAGGATCTCAAAATTAAGGTAGAAAATGAATAAAGGTCATAATTCTAACCTGGTTCATTGAGATCAAGATGTTGAATGCAACTTCAAGATTTCAGGTAGCACAGGGGATCTACTGTATGAAATAAGCTTTATCCAAGAAACATGGCAGCAGATGAAAGTCAGACCATCCACTATCTCCTTCTCTCCCTGAAAGGTCCCATGTGCTTGTCCCACCCTTTTTAAAATTCAGATACAGTCTTTGTCTCCACCACCTCCACCGGGAGGCCATTCAACATATCCATCACCCTTTTTTAAAAAAACATATTTCCTTAGATTATTCCTGAGTCCTGAACCTAATCCCATGCCTATAACCTTTAAGTTCATTCTATGCCTTCTCATTCCAGAGTTTTCCTTTAATTGAAATAGACTTGCTTCCTGTGACTAGACATTTTTCTTCCAAGTAGTAAAATCTGAGAGAGTGTCTCCTTTGTTGGTGAAGCTGCATTGGTTGCCTATTAGAATCTGAATTCTCTATAGTAAATATTCCAATATCTTTTTTATTACCTGATATACCCATCATTTCAAACTTATTTATCCATCGTTGAAGAAGATTTGCTCTAAATATCACTTAGAGCTTACCGTTGCTTATCAAGGGGTGTCTATATGGAACTGATTACCTTTACAAGGGGGCCACTGAAAAGTTCTCAGCCCAAACAATAAAGTTGAGGTAGTGTCCATTGATGGCTATACACTTAGGGCTCCTTTTACTAAGCTGCGTTAGGGCTTTAACATGCGGAATATCATGCGCGTGCTAGACGCTAATGCCAGCATTGAGCTGGCGTTAGTTCTAGTCATGTAGCGCGGGGTTAGCATGCGCTAATCTGCTGCGTGCGCTAAAAACGCTAGCGCACCTTAGTAAAAGGAGCCCTTAGTCCGGTGATTTTCTATTTTTTTTGTTACATATTTTTCCAATGGAACAAAAAAAGTGGAAAATCACTGGACTAAGGGGCTCCTAATCAAAACTTAAACACGTCTAAAAGTGATTTAAGAACTAAGGAAAGCGAAAAGGAAATGGTACAAATCCAAACTTAACAGGTCCAAATAGAATGAACTGCATGAAAACTAAAAAAAAGCCACCCTAGAGGCTAAAAAGATATATTATTCCCAACAACTATTAAAGACCCCCAATAGATCAGACAACATTGACAGCGAAACACTCTCAGACTACTTCTCTGACAAAGTAGACAAAATATGATCTCACCCTGACTCCACCGTGCTACAGACATCGTCTCCCCATGACTCAAACAAGATAATTAAAACTACAACTGGGAACCTAACTCACTGTGAAACTGTCTCCCATGACCGAGATAGTAGACACTATTAGCCTTCCAGCTCAAACCTATATCCATATGTCCGCCATGCCACCTAGTGGCTGTGAAAGATGCCTTTGAGGACAACATCCTTCCTCTCGTCAATACCTCTCTACAAATGGGCATAGTACCCGCAAACTGGAATTCAGTAGTTATGAGACCGATCTTGAAAAACCCCGCACTCGACCCTAACGTGCTTAGCAACTTTAGACCTGTCTCCAACCTACCCTTCATATCCAAGATCCTGGAGAAAAGTGTTAAACCAGTTACACTCTGTCATCGATAAACAAGGAGCCATATCCACCTTCGGGATTCAGGAAATTCCATAGCACTGAAACCGTCCTTCTCGACATCATCAGTGACTGCAGGAAACTCATGGATAAGAGTAATGATGTTTTTCTGGTGCTATTGGATCTCAGTGCAGCATTTGACGTTATTGACCATCCTCTCCTCATTGCTAGGCTTTCTGAAATTGGTATCTGAGACACTGCGTTAAGATGGTTCACCTCCTTCCTGAATAATAGGTCCCAAAGCATACTGCTCAATGATGTGCTATCAAAACCTAAACCAATCAAATAAGGTGTTTTGCAGGGGGCTCTACTATTCCCCCTATTATTCAATCTCTACATTAGACCTGTCCTAGACATAGTCCACAATTATCAAATACAGATTCATTCCTTCGAGGACATCCAACTATACCCACTTCAAGGAGAAACCTGTGCCCAGATCGCAAAACTCCTAACCTCTCAGAAATTAAAAACTTGATGACCATCTCATTCCTATTCATGTCACTGTCCTCTAGTTCCTAGTCCAGTCATCAATTCTAAACTAAAAGGAATTTTCAACTGAACAAGTTCAAATTAAGCATCAGATTGGTCTACAGCGCAGAGGGAGGGGAAACATGATTGAGACGTTCAAATATGTCACGGGCCGTATCGAGGTGGAAGAAGATATATTTTTTCTTAAAGGACCCACGGCAACAAGAGGGCATCCGTTGAAAATCAGGGGTGGGAAACTTCATGGCGACACCAGGAAGTATTTCTTCACTGAAAGGGTGGTTGATCATTGGAATGATCTTCCACTGCAGGTAATCGAGGCCAGCAGCATGCCAGATTTTAAGAAAAAGTGAGATAAGCATGTGGGATCTCTTCATGGAAGAAATTAGGGAGGTGGGTCATTAGAGTGGGCAGACTTGGTGGGCCGTGGCCCTTTTCTGCGGTCATTTTCTATGTTTCTATGTTTCTACATATCTTTTCTGGTATGTAAACTTCCTGTCTGAAAGACATGCACTAAAAATCTAGGTTTCATTCAAGCCTCTGATGAACCACCTGACATGCAGAAGCCAGTGTTAGGCAAAGCCCAAACACTATAAATTGTAAAGGAGAAAAAAATGATACATACAGTATATAAATTGCTCTCATAAAAGCCTCCAATTTAGGCTATTTCAATATGCCTGCATGTATAAAGATTTCAAAAGCTATTTTTAATGTTAGTGAAATAGAGCAGCCATTGCAAATTCACCCCACATTAAATTAACCAAATGAAGGTCAGCTTCCAGCAATAATTCAGAGTGAGCATGACAGAACAATGGAGCTGCGGCTCAGTATAAACAGGTAGGCACTAGGACTCTGCTTCTATATCTCGGCTGATAAGCCATTCTTGGGCCTTCAAATAAATCACTGGAGGCAGCTAGCGGAAACAGCCATGGAGGGTAAATGTACCCTTTATGTTTTTCTTAGCAGGCTGCCATTCTGGGAAATACTTAGACGCTGAAGAACGCCTCTTTACTCAACTTAAAAATAAGTGACCTGCTACTGTAATCTTGCTATACAAACTGCTTGACCCAATTACAAAAGTTTAATTAGTTTAATGCTATTTTGGAGTTTGTTTTCTTTATTGGGTTAGACCAGCTGTTAACTTGCCTTCTCTCAGCAATGTAATGGGAGAGACTTTGTGGCTGATACGAGTGTAATTTTTTGAGGGCTTTTCGATGTCTAAAAAGGCTGGATTTTACTTGCAGAATGGAGGTTTTTATAAATTGCCCCACATATATGCATGAAACATTGATTCCCTTTTGAATTTTTGTTGAGCAGGCCTGAAGACTAAAATAATGCTGTTCTGATATTATTTCTTGATATCTTTGATAGTCTTTGACGCTACACTGTCTCGTTTTTTTGAGACAATTATAAGGTATAGGTGTCAGTGGGGCCGTTTTACAATGACTTGTCTCATTTTTTAGAAGTTCATCTTCACCAAGTATCGTGTTCACAGGATGAGTAAGATTCTAACTAGGGGACCTTTTTACCAAACAGCAGTAAAAAGTAGCTTTAGGGCACCTTTACGCAGATCTTTCCCGCATGGTAAGTCTATTTTTACCACTGGGTTAAAATGGCCAAATTTCTTTCTTTGGGGTTTTTTTTGTTTTTTTTAATTAATGGCCACAAACCAATTTTGCCATTAAAATAGATTGCATGTAAGCCTTTACTATCATTCATTATGTAGTTGGTAAGGGCTCACAGACTAAGCACATGCTATTCAGTTAGTGCTCGGCAATGTAGCTGCACTAACCAATTAGCACAGAACACAACCACTCTCCACCCTACTACTACCATTAATTATTTATAGAGCACTACAAGACGCTCACAGCGCTGTACAGAGTCATGAAGGAGATAGTCCCTGCTTGAATGAGCTCACAATCTAATCAATCAAGACAGAAACCCCCCCAGAATGCCAGGGTAGGGTTTACAATTAGTGGGGTTGGTTAAATTACTGGCTAGGGTGGTGAGCAGAGGGCAGCATGGAGCAGAGTTGAAGGCTATCTCAAAAAGGTGGGTTTTCAGCCTACTTTTGAATAAGGGAAGGATTTTGTTTAGTTTGTTCCAGGCATATGGGGCAGCAAGATGAAAGGAACGATGTCTGGAATTGGCAGTGAAGGGTACAGATAAAATCAACTTATCTGAGGAATACAGTTCTTGGGGGGGGGGGAGAGGTGTGTAGGGGGAGAGGTGTGTAAGGAGAGATAAGAGGAGAGATGCTGCAGAATGAACATATTTGTAGATTAGTAATAGGAGTTTGAAATGTATGCAAAGGTGGATAGGGAGTCAGTGAAATGATTTGAGGAAGGGGTAACGTGAGTGTAGTGAGGTTGGCAGAAGATAAGTCGTTCAGCAGATTTTTGCACATATTGCAGGGGGAGAAGTGATTCAGCAAGATACCTGTTAGAAGTAAATTGCAGTAGTCTTAGTATGAGGTTACAAGGATGTGAACAAAATGGGCTCTGAGAAAAAGGGGCAAATTTTGGAGATGTAGAAATAGAAGTGACAAGGTTTCACAGTCTGTAGGATGTACAAAGAAATTGAGAGGTCAGATTTGAAAATGACTCCAAGGTTACAAGCAGAAGAGATGGGAACGATAACAATTTTATTTACAGAAACGGAGACTAGATGGAGTGGAGCAAAGGGTTTGGGAAGAAAGAGGAGCAGCTTAGTCATGGACAGGTTTAGTTTCAGGTGATGGTGTGTTCCCTCTAAGCTGAGCAGGTGTCCTCCAGCTGCATTGCTACCACTAGGGGGTGGAATATTTTCAGTCGCTAAGGACAGGTATGTTCCCTGGAGTCCTGCAGAACTTGCCTGTCCCTCACAATTGAAAAATGTGACAGTAAAACAGCACCCTCTATTGGTGAGACTGTGGGTGGAGGACTCCTGCTCAGCTTAGAGGGAACAGTGATATGGGATATCTAGGCACCAATGTCAGACAAACAGGAGGTGAAATCTCGGGTGTAGAGAGGCAGATCTGGAAATCATCAGCATATAGGTGATATTGGAAACCATGGCAGGAAATCAAGGCACCAAGGGATGAGGTGTAGAGAGAGAAGAGATCCTAATACAGAACCCTGGGGTATCCCAATTGCTAGTGGGATAACAGCAGAGGAGGATCCTCCAGCACATACACGAGAGGTGTGATGGAAGAGGTAGGAGGCAAACCAAGAGAGGACAGATTCATGGAATCCAAGCAAAGATAATGTATCAAGGAGTAAGCAGTGATTAAAGGTATCAAAAGCAGCAGACAGGTCAAGAAGGATGAGGATTGAATAAAGCCCTTGGATCTGGCTAGGAATAGGCCACTGTAGACTTTGATAAGGGCAGTCTCTGTAGAGTTTAGGGGGCAAAAGCCAGATTGTAGAGGATCAAGAGTCAGTGAAGATGAAAGGAAGTCAAGGCAGCCATGGAGGACAGTACGCTCGAGTAGCTTGGATAGGAATGGAAGAAGAAAGACAGGGTAAAAGTCCAATAAGGATCCAATGAGAGTTTTACGAGAAGTGGCTTAACCACCTCTTGTTTGAAGGCATCAGGAACAGTTGCAGTGGAAATGGATAGCTTGAGGATATGACAGCAGGAATAACAGTTTGTGAGATGGGGACAAGTAGACGGGCATGTAGTGGGTTTGGGACAAGTAGAGGGGACAAGTAGAGGGGCATGTGGTGGGCTTGGCTGAGGACATAATTTGTGCAATTTCTTCCTCCTTGATTTCAGAAAAGGAAGAAAAGTCATCAGAAGTTGAAGGAGGGTCAAGAAGGTGGGACTAGGCAAGGGGGGTGGGTCAGGAAGATGTGCAGGTTTGTCATAAGTTGTTTGGGTGAAGGAAGAAGGGATGGTGGGAGATGGAAGGTCAGGAAAATGGATTGGGGAAAGGGGAGAAAGATGTGATTTAGCTTGGGGAAAGGGGAGAAAATGTGAATTAGCATTGAAGTCAAGGTTGATATTATGAACCTTGTCATGGAAGTATTCAGCTATAATCTAGGGCAATAGAAAAGGAAGGGTCAGAGGAGGGGGGTGTTTTGAAGAGGAAGTTCAACATGACAAAGAGGCAGTGGGGGTTGGAAGAAAGAGAGTTAAGTGGATATAGTAGTCCTGCTTGGCCAATGTAAGAGCAGAATTGAAGGAGGTCAACATAAGTTTAAAATGTAGTAAGTCAGCATGTGTACGAGATTTAAGCCAGGGGTGCTCAACAGAGTGGATACAGGAGCATAAGTAGCAGATACTGGGAGTCAGCCAAGGCTGGGGTCTGGTTCGCCTGACAGAGCAGGGCATAGGGGGAGCAAGGGTGTCCAGAGTATAGGAGAGAATACAGTTGTATGACATGACAGCCTCAACGACTTGGATAACATAGTATAGGCCAGGAGAGGTGAAAAAGTAGTAGAGGACTTGGAAGGATCAAGATTTTGAAACCTGATGGTGATGACTGAGTGAGGAGGAGGGTGGGTAAGTGTGAAGGTTATCAGATGATGGTGAGAGATGGGGAGTTCTGAGGTGGAGACATTAGGGAGCAGTGAGAGAAGAAGACAAGATCAAGGCAGTGACCATGCCGGTGAGTAGAGATAGTGGAGCATAGCTAGAGGTCAAATGAAGAAGTTAAGGCAAGAAACTTTGAGGCATAAGTGTCAAAGGGATCATCAGCATGAATGTTGAAATCCGCAAGAAGGAGTGAGGGAGAAGATGAATCAACGAAGATGGAAAGCCAGGAGTCAAACTTGGTGAGAAAGGAGGAAAAGGATATGACTGCTATCTGGAGAGGGAGAGGAACGAATAGGCAGATGGAGTGGACATTAAATGGAGAAAAGCAGTGTGATTGGGGTGGAGGAAGAAGTTGAAATCTGCAAGAAGGTGAGAGAAGAAGCTCAACACCACCGCTTCGACCAGTAAGGCATGGTGTATGGGAGAATAAGGTAGATGACAAGATGACTGGAAAGGGCATAAGAAAAGGAGAATGAGGGTTTGTGGGGTGGAGTGAAATGGAATAGGGAGTAAGAATGAGGAGAGTAAGTATGAGAAGAAGAAAGTGAATTGGAGCCATATGGAGAGTAATAGAAAAAGGAAACAAAGAAAATGTGGCAGTAAGAAGAGGGAGGCATCATCAGGAAATGACAAAGGAGCACACTAAGAAGCACAGTGTTCCTTGTCTGTGTTCTTTGATCAGGCACCGGTGGCTTATGACAACCTGATGGGTTTATTAAAATAGGTTTATGAGGTTGCTTGAGTGATTGGCAGGGCTATAGACAGTAGTAGGCACCAGTCAGAAGCAACAAGGGAAGTGAAAGGTGGAGAGGTTGGTATGCAGTCAGTCCTGACTAGCTGCAGACGTGAGGAGGAGGAAGCCATCTAAGACAGAGGCCCCTGCACTAAAAAAGAAATTTTATTTTTTAGTGCATTTGTAGTATGCTCATATCCTGAAATTGCCATGGATGTGTCATTACATCCCAAGGAATGCCATTTATTGCTTCAGTAAGCACACATTAGTCTTGACCACAGCTTTGTAAAAGAACCCCTAGATATGCTCATAAAAGTTTTTGATTAATTTAAAAAGACCAAGGCGTTGGTAGTATCTTCTGATCACCAGTATTTTCCTGTGAATCTATTGTTTTCACCTTCTTTTCTTGAACCAATTTCAATTAAAACTCAGGTTCATTGTTTAGGACGGGTACCTGTTTCTCTGCTGACTTTTCATCTACAGGTTTTAACATTTCATCAGCTGCATCATCTTCAGTATGTTTTAGAAGCAGAAGATTGTTTAGTATGTGTTTCAGTTGTTAGTTATTCCTTCTTTTGATTATTGTAATACTTTATATATGGATGCCAGATACCGTTATTAAGCCCTTGCAGCTCACTGTGACAGGGTGAGGTTTCTATCACAAGCCAGCAGAGGGAGCCTGAGCCATGGAGTCTATGGAGCTGATCTGCATAAGAGCTGCAAAGGCTGCTGGGAGCTGTCAACTCACTCTGAGTAAACTGTGGCACTGAAAAGGACAGTTCCCAGGCTGAGAGCTAGAAAAGGTATGAGCTCCTTTGAGAGTTAGGACAAGTTTTGGTAGGAGAAAATAACTCTTGGTAAGCCCTTAAGGTCACTGCTGACAAGGGGCCCAGTGCAGCAGAGCAGAGTTACCAAGCTGACTAGTCCTGACAGGGAGACTGGTGCAGTAGAGAGAACACTAAATCCAGCGGGTGGGAGGGTTTGTGGGAATCTATATGCCAGCAGAGTGATCTGGCCCTATACTTGGAGAATGATAGAGAAGGGTCTGGAAGAAGAAGTAGCCATAGAGCCTGGATGGAACCAGTAGTGAGCAGTGGATACCTAGAAGAGAGCCTGTAGACTCCAGGAGAATTGGTGAAATGTCTGAGAAATGACTGGAAGAAGGACTGGCAGGGATGGTGGCAACCGACAGAGTGACCGGTAAATGGTACTGGAAGCTGCTAAAGACCCGGAGGGAAAGGACTTGGAAAGGACCTGGAGGAGATGAAGTTCAGATAGGAACCATGAAGAACTATGGAATTCAGGGATGACTAGGAGGGTCTAGAGGGACCTGGTCATGGATATTAGAACTAGATAAATGATGTGTGTGTTTAACCCTGTTGTGTTTGTTCTTGTTTTAACAGGGGAAGTACCTGGAGGGAGGGGGGAAGGGGAGGGAGGGAGGAATGAATGTGTGATGTGTGTTGACCACTTGGCCCATCACATGATCACACTCACTCAGAATGATATTGCCCACCTGATTTCTGGATGTGGATGCTCTATAAATATTTCTACTACTTACAACACAAGTGTATGAGGTTCACACAACAAATAATACTACTCCCTCCAAAATGTCACAGCATACAAAAACACCTGATAAGCCTACTGGGTTCCAAAGAGAAAATTTGCAGTGACAAATGTTCAAAAAACAAAGATCCAGCACCTAGACCAAATTTCAAAACCAAAAATATTTCTCCCATTCTGAGGGAGCTGCACTGGTTTCCTATTAAATATTGTGCCTTAAGTAAATATTGTGCCTTAAGTGCCCCTCTTTGATTTTTAAGATTTGTCTTTTTTTTTTATTCTTTATTCATTTTTAACACTACAATTGTGCACAAGAAATGATGCATTTACATAAAATATTAACATTACAGCACAATAAACTTAATAGAAATAATGACAAGACTTATTTTCCCCCCACCCATTTTCCAATTAACCAACAACTCATAAAAATACCTGTAAACAACCTATCTATACCTCTGAAACAGTGCCAAAGGATGTGTATATTTTCCTTCATTTATATAAATAAATCAATCCTTACAATATTTAGTTAATGGTTCCCAAACTTCCATAAATTTTTTATAATATCCCTTCTGAATGGCCATAAACTTTTCTATTTTAAAGACATAATAGGGATTCCCACCAGAATGAATAATTTAATCTATCCCAATTTTTCCAATTCCTTAAGATAAGCTGCATGGCAACCCCCATCATTATAAACAAAAGTTTGTTTTTTTGTGCTGAAATTTGACTTTTTGCCCTCAGATGTTCCAAATAAAATGGTATCATATGATAGTGTCACTGGATTTTCTAATAAATTATTAACTTGATCCCAAATAGATGTAAAGTGTTCAGAAAAGAAATAAAAACACATCTATTCAAAAAATACTTCCCACCATTCTAACCATTCTAACCTCCATCTCATTAGCTCAAGATCATACCCTCGGATATACCACTCCTATAGTAACGCCTAATCAAAACCTCAAACTAATCCTCTCTTCAAACTATATCTCCAACATATATTAAGAAACCCAAAAAAACAATCTCCATCAGCAACCAGAACACTTCTTCCTTAAACGTTGTATCACATATTAAGAAACCTATAAGCTATCACCATCTGTAATTTCTTCCATCAACACTATGTAACCATCTTCTGTAACCTGAATTGTGTTATTATTCTATACCGTAACCTGTAATATACTCACTTCCTTGTTATGCAATTCTACTGGAAATGTCCAGACATCTTCTAAATTGTAATCCGCCTAGAACCGCAAGGCACAGGCGGAATAGAAATCACTAATGTAATGTAATGTAATCTCCAGAATTTTAGTATCAAGGGACAATAGTATAGTAAATGATCTAACATCCCAACTTCCAGATGACAGTGCCAGCATCTATTAGACTTGGAACTATCTACTCTATGCAAATGAACTGGGGTCCAAAAGACTATGCAACAGAAAAAACCATGTTTGTCTCATAGATGCAGACATTATACATCTCATTCTCCAAGACCAAATTTGTGGCCATTGAGATGCATTAATCTGATGCTTTATCTCAATGCTCCAAATGTCACGCAGACCAATTTTTGGTTTCTTATTCAAAAATCCAGATATTAATTTATACCGCTGAGCAGCCTGGTGTCCCAGAAAGTCCACCTAAAAACATAAGAACGGCAAGCTGTTTTGAAGTTGAACCTTCAAATTTTTTCATTCAGGGAACCCTTCCTGAATGGACAGCTTCAACTGCAACCATCTATAATTTTGTGATTTATTAAGGCCAAATTTGTGTTGCAATCGTGAAAAGTCAAGCATCTTTCCATCTAATATTACATCATCTAAAGTACGGATACCTGCCTTCATCCAATGCTTCCAGATAACCTTAAACTCACCAATTTGAATTTTGGAGTTCAGCCAAAGAGTCTGACATGTGGATTTACATATTGGAATAGGTGTTAAATTATCTACAAATTTTAAAGTTTACCAAGTATCTAGTAAAATTCTATTGTCCTTGTATAATCTAGGCATCTTGATACTCAAAACATAACATAATCTCAGTGGCGACAGGAGTTACCATTCCAACCATAACCAGTCAGGCAGATTTTCCATGAGCTCAAGGAGGATCCAATACATACTCTGATGCATAATATAGGCTTGATGATACTTATAGAATTTTTAAGATATGTCTTACTAATTTGAACAATTTGATTTGTGATTATCTCTCTCCTCGAGTACTTCAATCTTCTTGTCCCTATCAGTGCTGTGACCTGTAAAATCGCCACAATGTAATGTACATTTTCAGTATGAGGTCTTCAGCTGTAGAACAGCCTACCTTGACAGCTGTGTGGTATAGCAGATTATCAGACTTCATGGAAGAAGATAAAGGCTTGGTTGTTTGGTGCAGCTGCTCTATACTTTTTCATTGAGTTGACCCTGATCAACCAATCACTGAGATAGGGATGCACTCTGATAAATGGATGCAGAGATGGACTGATACCACCATCATTACCTTCAAAAAAGTGCAAGGGGAACTTATGTCCTAGGATACATAAGTGCAAGTATCATTTGTGAGCTGCTTAGGTGTGGGAATGTGAAAACAAGCCTCCTTTGGGGAATCCAGGAGTTGCTGCAATTAACACTGCACAACTTAAACTTTATAATCACAGCATAAGGCCAACTGGACCCCCACTGCCGTAGAAGAGAAGTCCTGATTGAAGAAGTGTTCCATCTTCCTCTCATGCATCTCATAAGCATTCACCCCTCTTCCACAAGGATTATAGTTTTCTTGGTCATGACTATGACCAGGGATCCACTGCTACTTATCAATATTCTCAAGAGGCAATGAGTCAAGCCTCGAGGGACACCCACTCTGTCAGCATCATGCACAGGAACACTTTCTGTATGGGGATGGCTTTGGGGCCTCACTAAGCCCTTCCAAAATGGGTCCCCCCTTTTTCTGGTTCCAGCATGGAGAATGAAGATAGCCATAAGAACACAAGAATAGCCATTCCAGGTCAGACCAGTGGTCCATCTAGCTCAGTATCCTATTTTCACAGTGGCCAATCCAGGTCACAAGTACCTGGCAGAAACCCAAACAGTAGCAACATTCCATGCTACCAATCTCAGGGCAAGTAGTGGCTTCCCCCATGTCTGTCTTAATAGCAGACTATGGGACTTTCCTCCAACAAATTGTCCAAACGTTTTTTTTTAATCCATCTACATTAATCGCTGTTACGTTAAGTTAAGTTAGTTAAGTTTATTAGGATTTGATATACCGCCTATCAAGGTTATCTAAGCGGTTTTTACAATCAGGTACTCAAGCATTTTCCCTATCTGTCCCGGTGGGCTCACAATCTATCTAACGTACCTGGGGCTATGGAGGATTAAGTAACTTGCCCAGGGTCACAAGGAGCAGCGCGGGGTTTGAACCCACAACCCCAGGGAGCTGAGGCTGTAGATCCAACCACTGCGCCACACACTCCTCTGGCATTGAGTTCCAGAGCTTAACTATTCTATGAGTGAAAAAAGGTTTCCTCTTATAGATCAGATCCCTTGAATGACTCCTCAGCTTTAGAAAAGCAATAAAATCATACCTCTTCACCTAAATTCCTGCCCTTGACCGTTGAAATGTATACTGGTACCAGAACCAGTATGTGTCACGTAAGGAAAACTTGTATTGTAAAATCTTGCATTGTAAATATGGTAAATCTAACCTGTAAACTATCTGTGTGCCAAATTAGGATAAAACTTGCACTGAAAACCTTGCACTTTAAGGATAATTATGGAAAATTGTAACCAATAAACTGTATATTATGTACTAGTCTTTAAGCCCCACACACACCCTTTACTTAGAAGTATTGCCATTGGAAGGGGGGATAGAGGGAACCCCAGCTTAGAAAGAAAACTGTAATTTTTCCCTAAAAAAGAGATAAAAATTACACTTTCCTCTGTAATGGGGGTTCCCCTCCCCAATGGCATCGACAACACTTCTAAGTAAAGTGGGTGTGTTCCCCCCCAAATAAAAACCCTCAGAGCGCTTTAAACTTAACTTTTAATCTAGCGTGCTGATGTCCTGCACACATTTGTCTGAGCGGTTTTGTCCCATGCGAGCTTTGTCCCAAGCGGCTTTGTCCCAAGCGGTTGTCCCGTGCGTTTTAGTCTATGTACCTTCAAATTGCTCCTATCCCAACCCCTTCAGGACCATTTCCACCAAAGAAAGTGGTCCACTGAAAGCCAGGTTGAGCTGCTGTTACCCTCAGACAGAGCAGTGTCTACCAACTGGTATGTCCAACCATGTGGTTGGCCTGCCTGAGCTGTGCACCTGCCTGTGGCCTGCCTATCCTTGGCCCAACTCTCCCCAAATCCCCTTGGTTCTCCTGAGCTCCTGAGGTGGCTGCTTTTTTGTTTTATTTTACAAAGCCCTAAATAGGCTTCCTCTTTCTCTATTTTAAAACTCCATTACCCAGAGCAGCAGGGAAATAAATTAAGACTGGGAAGCCCAGATCTTCTACCTTTTTTGTGTTTGAGTTGAAGGACCTAGGCTACCCAGAGCCACAGGGTACACTGGAGAGGGGAAGATGGACCTCATGGGAACTGAGTCTGAATGTCACTCAGCAGACTCCCCTTAAGTGCTGGCTGAGGAATCTGGAGCCTTATCTCCACACTTGACAGGCCTCAGCTGATGGACTGGAGTCCTTGACTGATGAACTGTTAGGCTCGACTGCATTGCGAAACCAAAGGGACAGTGCACCAGGGATCCAGGTGTAGGACCAGCTCCAGTCTGAACATCTTGCCATCTGCAGGAGGTAAATGCTATAAATTTCCAGCATGGCACCAGCCTATATCCCAGTGATACAACTGAAATTTTCAGCTCTGTACCTCCATCTGCTGGTAGGAAAGGCAACCCAATCCCACTTGTTTAGAATGATGTGCCTGGGATTCCCTGGACGGATTGACATTGGGATTTATATGTGCTACCCAGGCTGTCTGGGTTTCACAAATGTCCTCATTTTCTACAACTCTCTACTGGAGGGATTAGGGGGAAGTCACCCCCTTAATCCTCCTATGGTTGTTAGCCCTGTTAAATGTGAAGCTCACAATGGATATTGATTCTATAACAGCTTAGATACAATGAACATTAACATTTCTAAAATGGATAACATAAATGTTAATGTTCCACTACTTAAATGTGTTTGTTCTAAAATGCTAGCGGAACTTGTTACATTCCAACCTGGATGTTGCAGTTTCTCTTTGTTTCCTTTGTGCTGTCTCTTCCTCACTGCAAATTGTGTTGGATTCTCTTTTTGTTCTGCAGTTCTGATTTCTACATCTATATATATAAAATCGGATGTATGTATGTATGTGCCACGATCACGCAAAAACGGCTTGACCGATTTGAACGAAACTTGGTATGCAGATCCCTCAATACCCGGGATGATATGTTCTGGGGGTCTCGCGGCCCACCTGCACACGTGGGCGGAGCTACAAACAGATAATCGGATTTCACCCATTCATGTCAATGGAAAAAATGTAAAGAGCTGCCAACGCAAAAACGGCTTGCCCGATTTGAACGAAACTTGGTATGCCGATCCCTCACTACCTGGGGTGATATGTTCTGGGGGTCTCACGGCCCACCTGCACATGTGGGCGGAGCTACAAACATAAAATCAGATTTCACCCATTCATGTCAATGGAAAAAATGTAAAACAGCTGCCAACGCAAAAACGGCTTGCCCGATTTGAACTAAACTTGGTATGCAGATCCCTCACTACCTGGGGTGATATTTTCTGGGGGTATCGCGGCCAACCTGCACACCTGGGCGGAGCTACAAACAGAAAATCAGATTTCACCCATTCATGTCAATGGAAAAAATGTAAAAGCTGCCTCCGCAAAACCGGCTTGCCCGATTTGAACGAAACTTGGTATGCGGATCCCTCACTACCCGGGATGATATGTTCTGGGGGTCTCGCGGCCCAACTGCACACATGGGCGGAGCTACAAACATAACTTCAGATTTCACCCATTCAAGTCAATGGGAAAAATGTAAAAAGCTGTGGGACCAATTTGAACTAAACTTGGTATGCTGATCCCTCACTACCTGGGGTGATATGTTCTGGGGGTCTCGCGGCCCACCTGCACACATGGGCGGAGCTACAAACAGAAAATCAGATTTCACCCATTCATGTCAATGGAAAAAATGTAAAAAACTGCCATTCTCACAGTAATTCCAACTACCTGGGGTGATATGTTCTGGGGGTCTCGCGGCCCACCTGCACACGTGGGCGGAGCTACAAACAGAACATCAGATTTCACCCATTCATGTCAATGGAAAAAATGTAAAAAGCTGCCATTCTCACTGTGACCAATTTGGACGATACTTGGTATGCAGATCCCTCACTACCTGGGGTGATATGTTCTGGGGGTCTCGCGGCCCACCTGCACACGTGGGCGGAGCTACAAACAGAAAATCACATTTCACCCATTCATGTCAATGGAAAAAATGTAAAAAGCTGCCATTCTCACAGTAATTCAAAAACGTCTTGACCAATTTGAACGAAACTTGGTATGCAGATCCCTCACTACCTGGGGTGATATGTTCTGGGGGTCTCGCGGCCCTCCTGCACACGTGGGCGGAGCTACAAACAGAAAATCGGATTTCACCCATTCATGTCAATGGAAAAAATGTAAAACGCTGTGGGACCGATTTGAATGAAAATTGGTACGCAGATCCCTCACTTCCGGGAGTGATATGTTCTGGGGGTCTCGCGACCCACCTGTACACGTGGGCGGAGCTACAAACAGAAAATCAGATTTCACCCATTCAAGTCAATGAAAAAAATGTAAGAAGCTGTGGGACCGATTTGAATGAAATTTGGTATGCAGATCCCTCACTACCTGGGGTGATATGTTCTGGGGGTCTCGCGGCCCACCTGCACACGTGGGCGGAGCTACAAACAGAAAATCAGATTTCACCCATTCAAGTCATTGGAAAAAATGTACAAAGCTGTGTGACCGATTTGAACGAAACTTGGTATGCAGATCCCTCACTACCTGGGGTGATATGTTCTGGGGGTCTCGCGGCCCACCTGCACACGTGGGAAGGGTGGGTTCACCCAAGAATGTATATGTTCTTGCTCCTGGAGGTGAAACTAAAAATGTTGTTTATAATCAATTTTTGTGTTAGTTGAATTGTATTCATTTTGTCAAATATTTCACATTATACTTTGAATATTTTACTTTTTATAAAGCTGTAACAAAATTATTTCATTCACCACTATAAAGTATCTTTATTTAAATCCATTTACAGTGTTATTGCTATAATTAAATACCCGTGCAACGCCGGGGCATCAGCTAGTACTTTCTAAAATATTGCTGTATATCAACTAACTCACTTTTATTCTCGTATTTGTTTATACCTTCATAAAATATAATATATTGGTAAGACAATACTTGCCTTTGCTAAGCCCAGGGCTGATTCCCTATGTACTCAATAATTTTGTGTATGTATCTATGGGTGTTTTTACTTTTTTTAGAATATCTTCTACTGTTTTATTGAGACTAACACCAAGCTCACTGTTCTGTAACTTAATGGGTCAACCTTGGAGCCCTTTTCAAAATGCAATGTTGCATCGGCCATCCTCCAGTCCTCAAGTGCAGTGAACATTTTAAATGATGCTACTGATTACAAGTAACAGATTAGTAATTTCATGCTTGAGTGCTTTTAAACCTCTGGCCCTCATAATTTGTTACTCTTTAGATTTTCAGTCTGCTCTATTGCATCTTCTAGATTTACAGTGATTTGATTTAGTTGTGTCAAATTATCACTGTCAAAAAAAGGTTTCTGCCCAAACAGTTTCCACAATAAAGATCAAGGCAAAGAATTCATTTAGTTTTTCTACTATTTCCTTATCATCCCTGATCTTCATCCTTTTCTTCCCTTGTCTTCTATTGGTCCAGCCAACTTCCTGATGGGCTTTTTTTAGGAATGTACTTGAAAAGGTTTTGATTAGTCTTTACCTTTATGGAAAGCTTCTTTTCAAAGTCTCTTTGCCTGTCTTACTATCCATATGCATCTAACTTGTTAGATATTATGTGATCTCTTTCCCTCATTATTTATTTAATTCATTTTCTATCCCTTTCTCCCCAACAAGCCGAGAACGATTAACAGGTTAACATACATACTATACAGTCAACATGGGTTTCAATTTGCCATGCTTATGATACAGTGTGTTCATCCTAGCTTAACCTATACCGAGGATTTAGTTCAATATACATTAGAAACATAGAAGATGATGGCAGAAAAGGGCTATAGCCCATCAAGTCTGCCCACCCTACTGTCCCTTCCTCTTAAGTCTATACCTAGTGACTATTTATTCAGATTGACTCTCTTAGGAATCACCTATAGGCATCCCATTTATTTTTAAAGTCCCATTTATTCTTAAAGTCCAACACGATGCAGGTCTCGATCATCCCATCAAGTCTGCTGACCCATCCTCTTAAGTCTATATATTTCTTTTATTGCCCGTATGGCATCATGCAGGGGATTAGGTGCAGAAGTAGGTTTTTATTGCTGTCCTAAAGTTCAGGAGTCCTTCAAGGGATCTGATCTGGGGGGGTAGTTCATTCCAGTAGCTTGGTAAGAAATGGGAGTAGGATTGATGTCTGGCATTCTGTAGTTACACTTCCCCCTCCCCATTCACAGTTTCGACACTCGCAATTTCACATATTCGCGATTTTTTGTGTGTGGGGGGGGAAACCCATAGTTTCGCACGTTCCTACCTCTCTCCAGCCTTCCTCCCGGCATCCTGGCCTTACCTGGTGGTCTAACGGACTTTCGGGGTAGGAGTGATCTTCCTATGCTCCTGCCCCGTGTAGATCGCCAATAGGAAATGGCTGCCATGAGCTCCCATCGTAGTCTCGTATTGGCGATCTGCACAGAGCAGGAGCGTAGGAAGATCACTCCTGCCCCGAAAGCCTGCCGAGTAAGGCCAGGATGCCGGGGGGAAGGCGGAAGGGAGGCGGGATGGGTCAGAGCCGGACAAGAAGATATTCGCGATTTTTCCCTATTCGTGGTCCGGCTCTGCCCCTATCCCCCGCGAATACCGAGGGAGAAGTGTAAAAGGCGTGACCAGGTGATATTTGGAAACATGTTTCTTTCTGGGAGAGGAGTGGCCTGTTCTGTACATATGTATGCTTTTGCCTGTGTCTCCTCCTCTTGTGTGTGAGTTCCCTCCTTTTGTTTGTGTGAGCCCTGCCCAAACCTACGTGGGACTGGTATGGGTCATGGCTCTCGCTGGCTCCCCCTCTTGCCAGCCTGCGAATCTCTGCCTGATCTGATTACTGGAAACTTGCTGTTTTCATAGTAGAGCTTTATAGGGTTTTGCTTTCTGCCTGCTAATAGCTTTATCCTCATTAATGGATACCCTATCTTACCGGGTTCATACTCTGGGGCAACTGGGTCAGGATAGGCAACCAAATCTGTCATTGAGCTAGGGTAAAGCTTTTGGTGAGCTTTTCTCACCTTGGGAACTGTTTTGACTTTTAAATGGGACCAAGTCAGGAGCCGTGCCAGACATCACAATATCCAGTATACCCTGAATTTTGTCCTGCTGTAACTTAACTGGCTAAGCGAATATTCAGCACTGACCAGTTAAGTTAATAGCAGGCAAAAATAGGACTACTAAACCTAGCTTGCCAGCTCTGAATATTCATGGCTAGCAGGCTAATTCACACAGCTTAGCCACTTAGGGCTCCTTTTACTAAGGTACGCTAGCGTTTATAGTGCACACAGGAAATTACCGTGCGCTACGCTTCTAGAACTAACGCCAGCTCAATGCTGGCGTTAAGGTCTAGCATGTACGGCAATGTAGCGCGTGCTATTCCATGCGTTAAAGCCCTAATGCAGCTTAGTAAAAGGAGTCCTTAGTGGCTAGTCATTAGCTCTGAATATCCAGCTGAGATAACTAGATATCTCCCCCTGAATATTAGTGGTTAGTCAGCTAAACACTATTTAACTGGCCAGGAGCTTTTCTTGCCAGTTAAACAGTGCTGAATATCAGGGGGACTATGTCTTTATAAAATACCACTACTACTACTATCACTTCTATAGCGCTGAAAGGCATATGCAGCCATTTTGACATTTAATAGACGGTCCCTGTTCAGAAGAGCTTACAATCTAACTTGAACAGACAGACATGACATACCGTATATAGGGTTGGGAGATTTAGAACTCAAGGTGAGAGGAGTTAAAAGTAGTCTCGAAGAAGTGGGCTTTTAACTTGGACTTGAACACTGCCAGAGACGTGTCCCGCCTTAGGGATTCTAGCAGTTTGTTTCAGGTATATGGTGCAAGTGCCCACTTGCCCTTCATACTTAGTCGGTCTGTTTAAAAAACAGAGGTGTAGAGCACTGAATTTTCAGGTTTCAGGATCCAGTTAAGCTATAGCCAGTTAAGTGTAATATTCAGCACTTAACTGGCTATGAGTTATTGCATAAAGATAGGACTGACTTTTATAGGGTCCTTCTCCCCCCCCCCCCCCTTTTACTTAGCCACAGTAGAGGTTTATACTGCGGCCTGGAGTGCTAAATTCTACGACGCTCATAGAATTCCTATGTCGGAGCAGCATCAGAGAATTTAGTGCTCCAGGTTGAAGTAGAAACCTTTGCTGTGGCTTAGTAAAGGGGGGTAGATATAAGTCAAACCTGGTTATCCATCAAGCCCTTTCTCTTCCCTTGTTTAAAAGCAGACTGAAAACCCACCTTTTTGATATAGCTTTCCAGTGGCGTACCTAGGATATGTGGCACCCGGGGCCCATCATTTTTTGACACCCCCCCCCCACCCACCCTCCAAGTAAAAAATATTTTTTGTAATAACCATGAAACGGTATAAATGGTCAGAAAAGAAACAGGGAGTGAAAATATTCTTTTATTGAACCTCATATATGTAACCATTATTCCAAACATAACATAACATAAATTATGTCTGAATTGTCATGACATCAGAAGTACGTATGGAGTAGTTGCAGGTGATGCTTGGGACAGTTCTGATTATGTTAGTTCGGTTTTATGTGTTTTTTGAATAGAAGAGTTTTTATTTATTTTTTGAAGGTTTTGTAGTCTGTGGTTGAGGTCAATAGGTTGTAGAGTTGGGGGTCGAGTGTTAGGAGGTTGTTGAACAGTTTTTTTTTCTTTTGACGTTTTTGGTTGGAGGGTGTGCGAGTTCTCCTATGTCTGGTTGAGGTGGATTTAATTATTTAGCTGAAGAAATTAGTTACCCCCCCCCCATTCCACACACATTAATTCTCTTTCATTTTTGTTCCCATTATAAAAAACACTGATAAGTTCCCAGAAAAAAAATACATTAAAATAAGTGAAACCAAAGGCCCCTACAGATGAGAACATAACATAAGAATAGCCTAACTGGGTCAGACCAATGGTCCATCATGCCCAGTAGCCCATTCTCATGGTAGCCAATCCAGGTCACTAGTACCTGGTCAAAACCCAAAGAGTAGCAACATTCCATGCTACCAATCCAGTCTTAATAACAGACTATGGACTTTTCCTTCCAGAAATTTGTCCAAATCTTTCTTAAAACCAGTTAAGCTATCTGCTTTTACCATAACTTCTGGCCACTTCATTTTTAAGCTTAGATCTTTCCTTCCAAACAGAGACCTTGCTAGATGTCAAATACAACACAAGGGAACTTCACACGGACTTAGCTGTGCAGGAAATGTGAATCTCCTCATACACCCACCATATAGTGCAAAAATGTGCAAACGTCTGTTTTTTTTCTTTCGATCACTAGATAGCCTAATGCCACACAAGCAGCACTGTTACAAAAAGTCAATGCTAAGGTTAACAAAGTTTCCTTCCTTGGACCACAAGGAGATACTGACAAACCACTGGAAGAGATCCCTAAACAACTACCTAGGCACAATACCCAAAGACCCACTCAGTGTGTGAACCAGTTGAGTGGAGTGGACTAACTGGGGGGTGGAAATGGGCCCGGAGTTTGCTCAGAAGAATTTCCCAGACCACCTCTTCCTCTCAACACATTGACACACTGCCACCACCACCACCACCACCACTGCTAGGAACACCTCACTGGGTAGGCCAGCAATGCTTATAAACTTTATAAAACACATTATTATATTTTTTTATAAAGCACATATTTTAACCGAACTCTCTGACATCCTCAGACTTTTCATTCACAAAAATAGAAGGAAGAAAAGTTCCCATTTCCTGCTGTCTCTTGTCCCCGGCCTATACAATATTTTTCTTCTGCAGACCCTTCAAAAGTCTAACCAAATCCTCATTTCACTTGCATTATAAAGTACTGAGGATGCCATCTCTCCCCAATCCCAGGTCCTAAAGTCTGAGACAGTAGCGCAAACTGCCCGATTCAGGAAGAAAAATTTCGATTCAGCCTATTTAATTGGTTTTTCGATTCAATTTTCCTGCCCAGTTGGGTGATTTTTTTAAAAAATCCTGGTGGGTTTTATAGCTTTTTCACCCCCTTTGCTTCTCCTAACCACACTGACGCTGTGGTGTAAATAAAATAAAGAAACAAAAAGGACTTTTCCTCTCTCTGTTAAATCCTAGCTCACGTTTGCGGTCTAACACCAGCTCTGACAGGATACACATTTCAAATCTGACATATTGTAATCACAAAACAGAAAATCAAATTAATTTTTCTACCTTTTGTTATCTGGTTATTTTTCAAATCTTGTTGGTCCCAGGCTCTGGTTGTCTTCTGATAACTTGCTTGCCAGGGTCTCCTTCTTTCTTCATGCTAACCATCCATCTGCCATCTCTGTCCTCCCTTTCCATTTCCCTTCCCTCCCCAGGAAGTCTGGTATCTTTCCTTTTTTTCATCTCCCTCCACAGATCCACCTTTTCTTAACTACCCTTTCATCCGGCATCTCTCCCTCCTTCCCCACCACCCCAGGGCCCACCATCTCTCCCTTTCTTTTCCCAATTACCCTCCTATCCAGTATCTCTATCCCTCCTCCAAACCATCCCTTGTGTCCAATTTCTCTCCTTTTCTGTTCCTTCCCTCCCTAAATCCCTTGGTCCATCTTCTCTCTCCCTCTCCTCTATTTTCAGACCCATTATTTCTTCCCCCCCAAAGTCTGGCATATGCACATCTCTTTAAACACCCCCTTCCCTTTGTGTACTTCTATACCAGGGTCCCCCCCAAAGGCCTGTCCCCCCCCCCTTGAAGGCCTGCACCCCCCGAAGGCCTGTCCCCCCCTTGAAGGCCTGTCCCACCCCTTAAAGGCCTGCTTGCCTGTCCCCCCCGAAAGCCTGTCTCCCCCCAAGAAGGCATGTCCCCCCCTTGAAGGCCTGCACCCCCCCGAAGGCTGCACCCCCCCTAAGGCTGCACCCCCCCAGAAGGCCTGCACCCCCCCCGAAGGCCTGCACCCCCTTGAAGGCCTGTCCTACCCCCCTGTCCCCCCCCTTAAAGGCCTGCCTGCCTGTCCCTCCTTGAAGGCCTGCCTGCCTGTCCCCCCCCTGAAAGCCTGTCTCCCCCCATGAAGGCTTGTCCCCCCCCCTTTAAGGCCTGCATCTCCCCCTGAAGGCTTGTCCCTCCCCTTGAAGGCCTGCACCCCCCAAAGGCTGCACCCCCCCGAAGGCCTGCACCTCCTTGAAGGCCTGTCCCCCCCTTGAAGACCTGTCCCACCCCCTGTCCCTCCCTTAAAGGCCTGCCTGCCTGTCCCCACCCTCAAAAGCCTGTCTCCCCCCATGAAGGCTTGTCCCCCCCCCTTTAAGGCATGCATCTCCCCCTGAAGGCCTGCCTGCCCGCCCCAACCCGAAGGACCGCTCCCCCCCTCCCACCCCCCATCCAGACGTCCGGTTCTTCCCCTCTGGCCTCCCCGCACCATTTAGAGTAGAAGCAGCCTGCAGCAACAACGCGATGTCAGCGATCTTGAGCTGCTTGTGCTGTCCTCCGCCGCGGCCCGCCCCCCTCCTCTGATGTCAGTGGAGGGGGCGGGACCGCGGCGGAGGACAGCATGAAGCAGCGCAAGATCGCTGACATCGCGATATTATTGCAGACTGCTTCGGTACTCTGAATGGCGCGGGGAGGCCAGAGAGGAAGAACCAGATGTCGGGGGGGGGGGGGAACGGACGCCGGAGCACCCCATCAGGGCTCGCACCCGGGGCGGATCACCCCTCCCGCCCCCCCCCCCCTTGGTACGCCACTGTAGCTTTCAATCCTTAACCCTACTCCTCTGTCCTCTAACCCAGCCAGCTGATTAACTGTTCTCCTTAACTGTATCCATGACATCCTGTTTGTCTTTGGGAAGCAGAGCTGAGATTGTGATGTCATAATGCCTCATTCCACCAATAAGAGCCAACCTCATCAGTGATGTCAGAGTAGCTTCATTGTCCTGTACTCCCCTCTGCTCTCCAACCCAGCCAGCAGATTAACCGTTCCCCTTAACTGTATCCATGACATTTTGTTTGTCTGTCTTGCCTGTTTAGATTGTAAGCTCTTTAGAGCAGGGACTGCTTTCTTACTCTTTGTGACTCTGTACAGTGCTGTGTGCATCTGGTAGCATTATAGAAATAATTAATAGTAGTAGTATTAGTAGGATAAGTGATTAACATCGGCACTTAATTGGCCAAGTGCTGACTCTGCCTCAGAATGCCCCAAAACAGACAATTTTCAGTTTAGCGCTAACAGGTTAAATGCTTCTGAAAATTAGCAGTTAGCCCCACAAAGGCAATTTAAATGATCAGGATCCATTTCTGACTGGATAAATCACTTTGAACATTGACTGGTGTAATTATAAAATTCTATAATTTATTTGTATGCTCCAGCAATTTAGACATGAGCACTTATACCAAATGACATAATTGCTTGCACCTAAATTATAGCTACTTATTTTACCTGTTACATCAATATCCTGTAAAGCAGGGGTGGACAACCTTGGTTTTTGAGGGCCACAACCCACTTGGGTTTTTGGAATTTCCCCAATGAATATACGAGGGTAAATCAAAAAGTAAAAGCAAAATACATATAACGGCTTTAATAGAAGTAACTGTGAGCAATTGAACATATCACTTTTCCACATGGTCCACATGCAATATCATGCATTTATTGTATCGTTCAACTATGCAACTAGCCTATGCATTCCTGCAGCAAAGAAGTTTTTGGCTGCTCCCAAAGCCATGTGAGCACTGCTTCCATGACTTCATTTTGCTTTGTCTTTTGCTCTCCGGATCGCAGTGATGCACCCATGTCTCGTTGCCAATGACAATTCTCTCCAGAATACTTGGATCTTCTTCATACTGTCTTTGGAACTGGGTCGCAATCTCCACATGCTGTTGCTTGTGCAGATCAGTAAGATGCGTGGGAATCCATTATGTGCAGACTTTCCTGTATCCCAAGTCCTCATGCATTATGTCAACTACAATCCATAGCTGATATCAAAATCTGCAGCCAATTGAGACATCGTTATCTGTCGGTCTTGTCTAATCAAGGCATCCGCCTTGACAATGTGCTCTTATGTGTGCGATGTTGATGGACGTCCAGAAAGACCTTCATCGGTAACACCTGTTCTTCCCACTTTAAACCTTTTTACCCACTCATAAACCGTCCGTTGATTCATGGTGCTATGGCCATACTGAGTCAATATCCGATGCTGAATTTCCCTCTGCCCAAAGAAAGCACACTACTGTACATTGTTCTTTTATGGTGCAATCTTGCAATGAAGCATCCATATTTCTGACCTTATGGCTGCCACAAAGAGTGAAGGCAGAGCGCTGCACTGTGCATAGATGAAATATCCAACAAGCAATATATGAGTACATATGTTCCATTTTGATAACTCTGTTCTGGTTATTGCATTATTTAACAATTGCCTTTTATTTTTGATTCACCCTCATATATGAGATCTAGGTGCATATAATAGAAGCGGTGCATGCAATAGTCATGCACATGTATACATTGAGAAAATCCTGAAAACTTGACAGGGTTGTGGCCCTTGAGAATCAAGTTTGCCCACTATCCAAATAGGAGATGGACGAAAAGCTCCAAATAGCACAAAGCTACAATTACACAAAGACTTCCATCTATATATACTGTACATAGTAGAAAATGATACGGGGACAAATTTTTCCCCACCCAGGGTGATCCATCCCCTACTCCCCCTTACTATTCCACTGGGTGGAGCTTCCACATGCACGCATAACTTATAGAATACTGTAAATTACAAAAATCCCTGCTGCATTTAGGTATCCACCCTTATACCGACTCTATGGTTGGTGTAAGTGCAACAGACCAAATATTAGACACATCAATCCCTGGTTACATTAGTGTTCTATAATAGTACCTAGGTACCAAAGTTCCATTATAGAATAAGCATCATAATCATGCCCACTCTCAGATGCCTAAATGGAGTTGCCCAGTTATAGAATTGCCACCATGATCTTGGGACCTGAGTTGGCCACTACCAGAAACATGATACTGGGCTTGATGGACCTTCGGTCTGTACCAGTATGGCAATTTTTATGTTCTTATGATTAAAAGGGATTGTGGTTCAGTTAGATAGGAAATAGCACATCTGCATAGTTTGATTGTGTCTGGAATCAAGCCTAGTACACAAGGGATGGCCCTATAATGAGGCCAACTGAGGCGGCAGCCTCAGGCGGCACTCTTGAAGGCGCGGCATTTTACCACTGGTCAGACTGCCTGTTTGACAACTTTCATTCCTCCCTTTCTGCAGAACTTCAACTGTCACACTTCTCCCCGGGCATCTCCTGTTCCATCCCCCCCCCCCCCCGGAGGAAATAGGAAGTTACATCAGAGAGGGCGGGCCACAGTAGCAGACAGAAGACAGCATTGGAGGCAGGGCACCACCACCAGCAGCAGTTTTTGCAAGGAGAATTAAGGTAGACTTGGGAGGGGAGAGGAAGGAGTGATGGCGGTCTGGGAGGGGATGGGAGATGTCCGAGGAGGAATACGGCAGTTGAAGTTCTATAGAAAGGCATAGAGGAACTCAGAAATCTGAAGCTGAAGGAGTTTGAGGAAGAAAGGGGTGATGCCAGACCATTGTGTGGTCGGGTCAGGTCGGGACAACAGGAGACAGAAGGGTGAGATGTTGAACTCAGGGGAAGGGGTAGCAGGAGGAAGGGAGAGATGACTTTGGGATGGGATAATGGAAGGAAGAGAGAGGGTGGTAAAGGGAGATGGCTTGGAAGGGGTGGGAGAGGGTGAGATGAACTCATAGGAGTGTGGAGGGGTAGATGAGGAATAGATGAATACAGAGGAGGGTAGATGAGGGAGAAATGAATACGGAGGAGGGGAGAGGGGTGAATGAGGGAGAGATGAGCTCACAGGAGGGCAGATGGGAGCAGCAGGAGGTAAAAAAAAAAAAGATGTACTTGGGAGGGCGGAGGGGGTTGAATGTATATTTTATTTTTAATTTTTTTTTTTTAAGTTCAAGTTTTATTTTTTTTCAAGCATAAAAAAAATGAACTTTTTTTAACTCGTTCCATTGTTTAGGTACCTGTTTGATAAATAGTATATCAAAGAATAAAAAAACTGGGAAAACTTGGAAACATACACTGCCTCTATGGGTTAGGCATACTCAGTTGGTTTCTCTTATGTTAATGTATACCAGGAGAGGGGAGGGGGGCATCTCATCCTTTGTCTCAGGCAGCTGATGGCCTTGGGCCACTCCTGTACTACACCCTCCATCCCATCTCCATTGTCTTGGTTAATATATGTTGAAATCTGTTGGTGCTGGAAGATTCTTGTGCATTGCTTGAAGTATACTTTATGAAATCATTCACCTGTTTTTTCCATAACATTTCAAAATGATTGCTTTATAAAGTGTGTGATATTTAAGGCTGAGAGGCTGTGGGTTGAGTAACCATGGGTCTTATAAAGTATAAATTGAGATTTCCTTCTCATAATTGTTTTACATTGTAAAGGCAAAGTTGCTCTTAGACCATAATTGCTTTTGTATATTTAATATGTTTGTTCCTCACTTTGAGCTGTGTTGATGTTTAAGTGGATTAAAAATGTGTGTTATTAAGAAAAATTAAATTAACATTTAAATCCAACCTGAAAGCACACTTTTTAGAGGGTGTTTTTAAATCTTAATATTTTATTCTTCTGTTCATACTCATTTGGTTTGTAGTCATTTCTCATTATTAATGAAACTTTTGAATTCTCTCCTTTGCCCTGTAGATTTGTCTTTAAAAGTCAGTACCTTCTTTGTGGAGCTTACTTATGTGTATGTGTACTGTACAGCTTGGTGTATCCCAAATATGTCTCAAGCAAAACAACACAGTAGAGTAGCACAGAAGGCCCTCCAAGAGAATTAAGATGATCAGTAAATGAAAGTGTTGAGTCTATAATGACGGGGAAACACAGGAGAGTCAAATCCACAATAACAACACTCAAACACAAAGGAGTGGATAAGTCCAAAAAAGACTGGTGAACTCTAAGTATTCCACAAAATCCATTACTCCTTCAATACAACATACATCGACTCGATATGCACATGTTTCGGCCCGAATGGCCTGCCTCAGGAGTCTCACAGGTCTGTGTATGAGTCAAAAAAACACATCCAATGATCAATTAAACATCAGATAATTCACGCTGCAAAAACGCTACCACTTGCAAACAGCATATGGTGAAAAATTTGCTCTTTGCAAAGATCAACCTGGCTGTAGTATTCTGAATTTGCTGAAGTATTTGAAGACTTTTCTTGGTCAGACTTATATAGACTGAGTTGCAGTAATCCAACTTCAAAAGATTGATTGTACAAGGACAGCAAAGTTACTTCAGCACCCTGGGGTTGTTGATGAAAACAGGATCTCACTTTCCCCAACATATTGAGACGAAAAAAGCATTTTTTTTTAACCAGAGAATTAAGATGATCAGTAAATGAAAGTGTTGAGTCTATAATGACACCTAAAACTTTGCTTGAGAATTTAATCTGTAGTGAAGGTCCAGAAGGCAGTGGAATGAACGAAGGTAGCTGATCTAATTTTGGTCCAAGATTCTTTTCAGCAATTAGCCCCTTGGGTGCTTTATTCTGGGTCATTTTTTGAAATACAAAGTGTTTTTTTATTATCTATATGCAGAGCAGCAAATCAAAAGTGTTTGTGATTCCCGAGGCAGGCATTTTTATGGTGAAACACGACTCCGTGTCATGTCCCAATTCAGTTTGATCACCATTAAAGGTTGACCTTTGTTCTTACCCTTGGAGTCTTCTTTTGAACTTTGTTTAGAGGATCATTTGTGACACCCTACTTTGTTGCACAGCAGCTTGATGTACTCTTATGTCCAGTAGAGCCCCCTGCCAAAACTGATAAGTAGTAGTAATAAATTTAGCAGGAATAGCAGTGGTAATGTGCTCTTGTCTGACCAGTAGAAGTCACTGTTGGACAATGACTGTGTGTGGCGCAGTGGTTAAAGCTATAGCTTCAGCACCCTGGGGTTGTGGGTTCAAACCCACGCTGCTCCTTGTGACCCTGGGCAAGTCACTTAATCCCCCCATTGCCCCAGGCACATTAGCTAGATTATGAGACCACCGGGGGGCAGAAAGGGAAAAGTGCTTGAGTACCTGAATCAATTCATGTAAAACCATTCTGATCTCCCTTGGGAGAATGGTATAGAAAATTAAATAAATAAAAGCGCACGTATGAAAAATTCCTTAGTAGCATCCTCAGCCAAGAAAACAGGATCTCTCAAATGGATGTGCATTGTGCTAACAATGAGCGATTGGGTTTTGTTCAAAGAAACTTATTTAAATGTTGGTAAATGCTAACATACAGAGGATTCAAAACAACAAAAACATGAGGCAAAATGTAAAGAAATAACTCAGAATAATAAAGAAAATGTATAGGTTAAAGCTATGGTACTGTTAGAAATAGTTACTGTGCTTAACTGAGGAGAGTGTGGCTTAGTGGTTAGAGGTACAACCTCAGCACCCTGAGGTTGTGGGTTTAAATCCCACACTGCTCAAATCACTTATCCTCCACTGTCCCAAGTGCATTAGATAGATTTAGAGCCCAATGGGACAGATAAGGAAAATGCTTGGTGAGGCCTCACTTGGAGTACTGTGTTCAGTTCTGGAGACCACACTACCGTAAGGACATGCAGAGGATCGAGTCGGTTCAGCGAATGGCCACCAGGATGGTCTTGGGGCTCAAAGATCTCACGTATGAAGAAAGACTAAAAAAATTGAGGCTGTACTCACTTGAGGAAAGAAGAGAACGGGGAGACATGATTGAAACGTATAAGTACATCACGGAACGTATCGAGTCGGAAGATGATATCTTCAGTCTCATGGGACCCTCGACCACCAGAGGGCATCCGCTGAAAATCAGGGGAGGGAAGTTTCGTGGCGACTCCAGAAAGTACTTCTTCACCGAAAGAGTGGTGGATCATTGGAACAGACTCCCACTTCAGGTGATTGAGGCCAGCAGCGTGACGGATTTTAAGAGAAAATGGGATACTCACGTGGGATCTTTAAGGGAGTGAATTCAGGGGGGCGGATACTTGGAATGGGCAGACTTGGTGGGCTATAGCCCTTTTCTGCCGCCATTTTCTATGTTTCTAAGTTTCTATGTTTACCTGTATGTAAACGACTTTGAGTGTGGTTGTATAACTACAAAAAGGCAATATATAAGTCCTAGTCCCTTTCCTTTAACAGTTAAAGTCATAAAGATCCCTTTTTTTGAACTTTCAGATTTTATATCACTCCTGAGTAAATACCAATTTATGAGGGGGGTTTTTAAAAAAAAAAAAAATCTACCTATTTAGCATCCTTGCAACTAGTCAGTCATTAAGGTGAAGATTCCTAGTAGCATTGAAAATACCTTACATAGAAGGAAGGAGTGGCATAGTGGTTAGAACAGCCTAGGCACCCTGAGGTTGTGGGTTCAAATCCCATACTGCTCTTTGTGACTCTGGGCAAATCACTCAGTCCTCCATTGCCACAGGTACATTAGATAGATTATGAGCCCACCAGGGAAAATATTTTGCGTTCCTGATTATAAACCACTTAGATATTTATTGTATTTATATACTGCCTATCAAAGTTAAACATATGTTTTTCTAATTGTTGCACTCCTATCAAATTGTTGTACTGCCTATCAAAGTTAAAATATATGTTTTTCTAATTGTTGTACTCCCTAATTTTTTGTTTAAATAACAGTAATTTCTTTATTGTTGCTCTTGTAGGATCACTTTTAAGTTTGTAGCAGTCCATATCTTTGCTCTTGTCAACAGCTGTTTTTCAGATTTCTACTTCCGCATTTGTGATTTGAATGGTGGTTGACTGGGTATTCATCTAATCTGATGTGTTCAGATTCTTATCAGGATGCAAAACAAATATACTAATCCATGTTGAGTAAGAACATAGCATAAAAAAGAGTGGGATGCAAGGAATGAGACTTTTTAGAAATGAGGTGTAATCAGAGTCATGTTTCTTTACCACCTTTTGATAATGTTTTCAAAAAACAACTAATGTTTAAACGTTCATAGGAATATAGAACGTGAAATTAAATTAAACTAGGTTCTTAAACAGTAATTCTATAATCCTAATGGGTACAAAGCCCTCAGCATATGTCAAAGCAGGTGACACATGAAGGAAGTTACCAAATAACATTTTAAAATTTATCAGGTTACTGCTGGACATGCAAAAAATAATAACTAAGGGCTCCTTTTACAAAGGTGTGCTAGCGTTTTTAACGCACGCACTGGATTAGCGCGTGTTACAGCGTGTGCTAGCTGAAAATCTACCGCCTGTTCAAAAGGAGGCGGTAGCAGCTACTGCGCATGGCAATTTAGCGCATGCTATTCCGCGTGTTAAGGCCCTAGCATGCCTTTGTAAAAGGAGCCCTAAATGTTCTCACTAATTCCTGATTAAAATGATCCACAATGACATCCAATTGAGAGTTTAAGTATATTTCTTATTATAGGAACTAATTTTCAGAATGATTGGGAGTGCTGAATTCATTAACAAAACTGAAATTCCCAACCCCGACACAGAAACAGCTGCCCCCCCCCCTCCTCGTCCACACACACACAGCCCACATTTAAGGAGCAGTAAAAGGTGAGCTTTAGTACACCTTCACTTAGCATAGGAGTCGCCAACCTGTGGTATCTCTATATCATAGATTACTGACTCCCATGGTTATGGACTAATATTGTTGCAATATCTAGATCACACATCACCCTCGTACCTCACCATCACCAAGCAATATTCACAGTCTTTAGTGACTTGATCAGACATGTCTATACATACTCACACACTTATTCATAAGAACATAAAATTAGCCTTAGTGGGTCAGACCAGTGGTCCATCAAGCCCAGTAGCCTGCTCTCACGGTAGCCAATCCAGGTCTCCAGTACCTGGCCAAAACCCAAGGAGTAGCAATATTCCATATTACCAATCCAGGGCAAGCAGTGGCTTGCTGTCAATAACAGACTATGGACTTTTCCTCCAGGAACTTATCCAAACCTTTCTTAAAACCAGCTACGCTATCCACTCTTACCACAACCTCTGGCAATGCATTCCGGAGCTTAACTATTCTCTGAGTGAAAATAAATTTCCTCCTATTGGTTTTAAAAGTATTTCCCTGTAACTTTGAGTGTACCCCTAGTCTTTGTAATTTTTGACAGAGTGAAAAATCAATCCACTTGTACCCATTCTACTCCACTCAGGATTTTGTAGACTTGAATCATATCTCACCTCAGCCGTCTCTTTTCAAAGCTGAAGAGCCCTAACCGTTTTAGTCTTTCCTCATACGAGAGGAGTTCTACCCCCTTTATCATCTTGGTCACTCTTCTTTGAACCTTTTCTAGTGCTACTTGAGATAAGGAGACCAGAATTGAACGCAATACTCCAAGTGAGGTCGCACCATGGAATGATACAGAGGCATTATAATTTCTTTAGTCTTGTTAACCATCCCTTTTTTAAATAATTCCTAGCATTCCTAGCATTAATTCCTGTTTACTTTTTTTGGCTACCGCCACACATTGGGCGGAAGGTTGCATCGTATTGTTTTGAATAGGACACATATAAGTTTTTTATGTGATCTTTAATGTGCAGCACTATCTTAGAAAAGTCATGTATTAATTCATGTAAACCATTCTGAGCTTCCCTGAGAGAACGGTATAGAAACTTGAATAAATGTCTACAGAGTCCACCTGAGGTGGACCATCATCTGCCTGCCCTGAACTCTGGCAGCTCAGTGTGGGTCACAGTCATTCGTGGTGCTTACTCTTCTCAAGTGAAAACCTCAAAGATTACATGCTGGGTGGGAGAACCAGATATCTTCCAGCAGCTCCAAACACAGGAGCATGCTTTCATCCTAATCTGCTATGGGCTAGATTCACAAAGCAAATCGATCTTATACCAATCGGTTTGCGACCAGATTTCCCTCCTGCACTATTCTCTGCCGACCATCCTCTGATCCGCGCATGCAAATGAGGGCAACGGCATGCAAAGTAGGCAGGGACTCGATTCACAAAGCAAAACCCTGCAACACCGACTGGGCTGGCCAATCACAAACAAGCAACTGCTGAGGACCAGTCACTCAAGCCCTTTTCGACTGCCCTGCCTTCTGCCGCCCTGCTCTTTGCCCTGTCATCCCCGATTTCCTGCTGCCCCGAACGCCTCCTGCAGCTCTGATCTGCCTGCCCCGAACACCTCCTGCTGCCCCAATCTGCCTGCCCCAAATGCCTTCCGCTACCCCAACTCTCCCGCTGTTCCCCATTCAACTGCCCCGTTCTCTCTGGAAAGGGGGGTGGTTGTGAGGAATGCCCTGACTCTCTCGCTGCCCTGGATCTCCTGCCTACCCCGAATGCCTGTCTGCCCCAACTCCCCCACCCTTCCCCGCAGTGCTAGCCCATGGTTTTAATCCGTGGGCTTAAGCGGGTTAAAACCAAGGGCTCCTAAAGAAATGAAAAAAAATCTCTGCTGGCCTGAAAGTCCAGCGCATGCGCTGGGATCGCTATAGAGCGATCCGGGCAGACAGATGGGGGCGTTCCTCCGATCACCCCAAATGCATATTGTTGTTTGCAGAATTCATCGGACCTGCTCGGATTGGGCCCAGATCGGGCCCAATCGGGCAGGTTCGTGAATCTAGCCCTAGATCATGGGTTTTTTACCTAATTTTGGGCTAGATTCAATAAGCAAACCAATTGTGTACCAATCAGTTTGCGATCACTTTCCAACAAAAGCTCGATTCACTTCCTCCAGACCCCATTCGCACCAGATCCGATCTGCGCATGCAAATGAGTAAAAAGGCAAGTAAATTCTTAAGGCATCGATTCATGAAACCATTTCATCCAAACCGACTGGCCTTTCCGATCCAAAAAGTTTCAACTGCTGAGGACCAGTCGCTTTACATCCTTGCCGACTATTCCTGCCTAGCAACTGCCACATGCATGTTAAGAACCCCATTAAAAATATATATCTACCCCTCAAAAAATACAAAATATATCTAAACTTTTAAATATATGTAAACTTTCATGTACATAAGCATTAGAAATATTTTTTTTTTTGGAATGCACATAGCGAGCGTGGGAGAAAATGTCAGATTTGTAATGCGCATGGTGAGAAAATCACAAATTAACCCTGTGCTCTCCTTGCACATTTTACATTTCATATATCAATGGTCAATTTTAAAAAAATCAAAAATAACTTTTAAGGGCCAGCTATCTCCCCTTCCTTCTAGCTAGATTGTTGCGTGCATCTGATGTCACAGGGCCACATTTGGTTGCTTTGTGCTTCATGCCAGAAAGAGCCGCAGAGCCTCCTGGGATTCGTAGGCTATATATAACAGCACGTGATCCCAGCGCATTCAACTGCTGTTAACTGTTGTGCCTTCTAGCAACTTAACAGTTCTTTTCTTGAGAGAAATGGACGGCACTTGTCGGTTACACTATCTGCTTCTTTTGGAACACGAGTATGCTGAGGAGAGATTGGTAAAAACTATAGTTCTTATATTGCATTTTTTTACAACAACAATGCTTTGCGGTAGGCACATTCAGAGCCCGCCAATGATGTCCACAATTAAACCCCGCCCCATTTCTACACAGTGAAGTCCTAAAGAGCTAGCGCATGCATTATGTGCTTCAAAACCAACAAGGATACAGTACGCACGCACGTCGATCGATGTTGCAGCGAGACGTGTGCGCATATGGGGGCGTGTTTACGATTTGATCATGTGCATGGACAAGCTTTACTGAATTGATTGGCCAGAATGACTCGGAAACGGATAGGATACGAATTGGATCGATTTGTAGACTTTAGTGAATCTAGCCCAATGTTCCAATTTTCAGCATATGGTGCCCAAAGTTAGGTGTGAAATTCCTCATGTGGTTTCTAATTGTGAGCATAACTTAAATAGGTTAATTGGTTCTTCATTAGCGCTAAAGAACATTTGACCTTAACATGCATTAATTGGACCCAAGAACATAAGAATAGCTTTACTGAGTCAGACCAACATTCCATCTAGCCCAGTAGCTCATTCTCACGGTGGCCAATCTGGGTCACTAGTACCTGGCCAAAACCCAAAGAGTAGCAACATTCCATGCTACCGATCCAGGGCAAGCAATGGCTTCTCCTATGTCTGTCTCAATAACAGATTATGGACTTTTCCTCCAGGAAGTTGTCCAAACATTTCTTAAAACCAGCTACGCTATCAGCTCTTACCACAACCTCTGGCAATGCGTTCCAGAGCTTAACTATTCTCTGAGTGAAAAAATATTTCCTCCTATTGGTTTTAATAGTATTTCCCTGTAACTTCATCAAGTGTCCCCTAGTCTTTGTAATTTTTGACGAAGTGAGAAATCGATCTATTTGTACCCATTCTACTTCACTCGGAAACCAATTAGCAGTTAGGCGCAAAAATGCCTCACGCCCTATTCTATATGCTCCGTGCATAATTTCCATCATTCTCAATTTCAAATTGGGATGGCATGGGTAGATTAGAGGCATGCCTAGAAATTGGAGACAGGATTATAGAATGCTATCCTTACCTAACTGCCGGGACCTTGGTGTCAGCATTTATTTATTTGGATTTTATTAACCGCCTTTTTCATGAAGAGATTCACCCAAAACGTTTTACAATACACTGAATATTATTCAGGTACTCTTAAGTTTAGATCAGCCTCTCATAACTGACCTCATTTCTCTTACACACAAACACATAATCACCCATTTTCTTTTATATACGAGGGTTCTTCAAAAGGTTTCCGCACTTTCATATTTTGGTGGGAAATGGTTGGGGGCAGGAGAAGTGGTAAGAGGGCATATTAGTAGGGCACTGGGCTGAATATATTACAAAACAGGGTGATTATGTGGAAAAATGATATAATTTGCTTTTGAGATATTTAATAAATAGTTTTAAAAAAAATCAAAGTGTGGAAACCTTTTGAAGGTCCCTCATACATTTATGCACAGCCTCTGTGGGTTAGGCATACTAAGTTGGTTTCTCTTATGCCAGTGTATCGTAAACTGTATATCATGGCACACTAGTGTGCCACAAGAGATTTTAGGTGTACCGCGAGATGCTGAGGAGGAAGAGAGACGCCATTCCTGCTGACTGCCTATAGGACATGCCTCTCACAGCGAGAGGCGCATCCTGTAGGCAGTCAGCCGCCGCCAGTGCCTCTCCTCCTCCCTGATATCTCTCCTCTTTTTTTTCAGCACTCCCCACTGGCAGCTCAGAACCTGTCTCCACGCATGCACGGACATCGACGTGATGATGTCACACATGTGCATGATGTCATCACAGTGGTGTCTGCACACTGCCTTCGAACTGTGGCTGCCAGTATAGTGTGCCACAGCTCGTAAAGTTTGCAAGACACTGTCTTATGCACATGCTAGCTTGATTCTTTTATATTTACCGGTAACCTCTTCCCTTTCCCTGTAGGTCCTGTTCTAGCCTCCTCTCGCCTATTTTTCTCATTCACATTCTCCAGCAAATTCTGCGGGGTGGAGACAGGAATATAGGAACCTTGACCCAAGCCCTCACTCAATGACAGCTGCCTTGAAAAGGCAACAAAGAGTAGGCAGAGTCTATATAGAAGATCATGTGCAACCAAATACTAGAAGAATGTTCATTTGGTTGTTGACAATTGGTCACAAACATATTAAGTTAGTCCAATAAAAAAATACCGCATACATATTGGTTGTTGACTGTTGTTTCTGTATACCAGCCAACACAGCAACCACAACACTACTTTTCGTGATCTAGGGTAAATCACTAAACCTCCATTGCCTCAAGTATAGACTTGTGAGCCTTATGGAGACAGTAAAATACTTAACTGGATGTAATTTGATTTAAGCTACTCAGAAAAGCATAAGTTAAATCCATATTTAAAATAATTCTAATATTGACTTAAAATGATGTTTCTAATACGTTTCTGGCCTAGAAAAGAACATTCCCCAGGATTGTCAGGGAATAAAGCAATTTTGGTGTGTATCTGACACACTAGAGTGTTCAAAATGTGTTTATTTACAAAATCAAGTCTGTGAAGACAAAACTTGGAACTTTACTCAAACTTCAATTCACTATAAGACTAAGGAGGTCTTTTATTAACTCTTAAGGCCTGATTCTATGAACGGCACCTAACCACACCTAATATTTAGGCGCTGTCAATCAACCACTAGGCATCCTTCATAAAATCACACCTAGCAGCACCTAGGCGTCCTTAGATGTCATTAGGTGTCATTGAGGTAGGCACCGGTATGTTAGGCCAGGTTTTACCTGGCCAACTTTACCAGCACCTATCTTGCATGCCTAGTGATGTCTAAGTTTACCATGCCTATTCTCCATCTTCATCATGCCTATTTGTCAGGTGAGAGTTGTTAGGCATCGCTAGGCACTTTAAGGATATCTATGTGTAACTCTATCAATCAAAATATTTTTAAGCAGTTTTTAATGACGTGGTGAAAGACCCCTATGTAAAAAAAAAATCTTAGGGTAAATATTCAGCTAGTGGAGTCATCAATTTTTTTGCTGCTGCCGGTGACTTTATACCCAGATATTCAATCCAGGCCCATGTTGGGGCAATGGCATTGAATATCTAAGTATGTGCAAGCAGTTAACACTTATTTGGTTAAATGCTAATATTCAGCCTTAACTAGTTAAGTTAAACCAGCCAGAGATAGGACTGTTATTTATGGTTAAGGACTGAATATTGGCACTGAATGGGTTTAGTGTTGACTCCGCCCCTGAGTCACCCATTGAATTACCACTGATTGTGGCTTATGTGGTTAGTACTATGTGGTTAAATGCCACAGAATATCAGAAAAGAGCACCACAAGGTGATTTAACTGGGCAGGAGCTTTGAATATTGTCCCCTCTTATTACTATAACTCTTAAAGCAATCCAAGATTTTCAGCTTTTTTTTTCCTCTAACCCCTATAGTATCCATTTGATTTATATGACTGCTGTTAACAGAATATACTATTTATGAGTACCTGAATGTAAACCACTTAGGCTATATAAATACTATAAATAAATATTCAATTGTATTACACATTTTAATGGAATATCTATATCTATAATGTACATCTAAATCTGTATCTATCTATCTACATATATTACACATTTTAATGGAACATGGAAAACTGGGACAACACAAAGGAATCCAACGAAAACTGCAGTATCGCCAGCCAAAGCTTTACTAGTTTTGCATCGCACATTTTAAGTGGAGGAGGATACCATACAGGCGGTTGTTTTATACCTTTCATTGCGGTTTATTTTATACCTTAGCAACCATGGACCTCTGAGGAAGGAGTGTTTTCCGAAACACGGACCGTGTCAGGTCCAATGGTTTGTTATAAGGTAGTATTTTCAACTGCATAAAGTATTTAGTATAATAAACATTGCCTGCATCTCATACTTAGGAATCTGCAGTTTGATTTTGTTTTTACATGGAAAACTGGGGCATCATAGTGGAACAGAAAATGGATCTTAGTGATGAACTCTATCACTTGCCTTGAGGTCAGATATTTATAACTGAAGACCGATCTGGGTCAGCTGCTTTCACTGACTAAGACTGTCTCCACCCAGACCTTTGAATTCCTGCACTCTGGTTCATAGGCAGTGACAGACTCTTATCTATCAAATGAAAGCCATGACTTTCCGGACCAAAACTGGAAAAAAAAGATTAGCTCCCTCCCTGCTGAGATAAAACACTTCCCCATGTTTTCATTACAGACATTAACATTTCTCATTTGGCTTTTGCCATGACTAGGGCAGCAAAGGCATGTAAATATAAAGCAAATCACCTAATGACATAGTTTAAAAGAGCACGCTACAAAATCACCCCAAGGTTAGGATTTCCCTCTGTCTAAAATTGAAAGAGTATCTCAATTTAATATAATATGAAAATAAATTAGATTGGTGACTATGCTGAAAATGTGCACTTTGGCAGCTTCTTCCTTAAATTGCTATCGTTGTGAGACTACAGTGAGGAGTTGAGAGATGGCATTTTGAAGAAGGCAGCTGACAGGTTAGGAGAAATTGGGAATTGAACCTTTCTAGCCCTCACCACCAGGAAACCGCCATTAGGTGCCAGGGTGGGGATGGGAAGAAGAAATGGTTATTGATGCCAAAGGAAAGAGGAGTGAGGGATGGTTTATTGATGCTGGAAGACAATCAAGAAGTGGTAGGAAAGGTTGATAGAAAGGGGAAAATTGAGGAGGATTAACTATTGTTGCTGGGGGAGCAATTGAGAATAGTTCTAATTTAAGCACAAGCCCTTAGGAAGTTCTCTGGGAGCATCAGTTGTGTATTAGTGGTTCACTGCTCCCAATGAGGACAGACACCCCCTAATTCTATAAACTTAGGCACATAGTTTTGTGAGTAATACACAAAGGGCTAGATTCACAAAGCAAACTGATCGTGTACTGATCGGTTTGCGACCCCTTAGCGACCAAATTTCCCTCCGGCCCGATTCACTTACCTCTCTGCCGACCATCCTCCAATCCATGCAAGCAACTGAGGTGAAATGCATGCAAAGTAGGCAGGGACACAATTCACAACACAAAATTTCACATCCAACTGGGCTAGCCAATCAACTGAAGAAGCGACTGCTGAGGACCAGTCAAAAACATCTTTCCGACCATGGTCTCTGCCTTGCTCTTAAATCTCTCCTGTTCTGCCCAGATCTCTTGTCTCCTGCCTCGCCACGAATGCTGCCCTGCTCTGCCCCGTCCCGTGTCTCCCGAATGCCGTCCTATTCTACCCCGTCCCATGTCTCCCAAATGCCGTCCTGCTCTGCCCCGCCCTTCAGAATGTTGATAAACTCTTCTGGGATACCATAATGTGTCAGAACCGCCCACAGGTAAGGATGATGCACTCGATTGAAAGCCTTCTCTTGGTCTAAGCTAAGCAACAGGATTTCCCCGGGAGTGCTGTTACCTCTGTCGAAGATCTCCCGCCTGTCATTGCCATCCTGATTTCTCCCCTCCCCTGGATGCTACACATCTGTGTCAGTGAGAGCAGCTTCTGAGCCACCGCCACAAGCCGCGAGAACAATAGCTTGGCAAAGAGCTCTCTGTCCACGTTCAACAGACAGATTGGCCTCCAGTTGACACCTTGGAGCCATCCTTTCCTGGCTTGGCCACCAGAGTCAATACTGTCGCCTGCATCGAGCCAGGTACAGACCCAGCTCCCCGATCTCCTGGAACAACCGGACCAACACTGGTGCTAGTTGGCCCTGGAACTCTATGTAGAACTCTGAAGTGAGTCTGTCCAGACCGGGCATCATTTTCTGTGATAGACCCGTGATAGCTGCTCTGACCGCCTGCTCTGTCCAAGGTCCAAGCCTCCTCTTTTCCCCAACGAATTCTAGCCGAATCTGGAAGGCCTAGAGCATGTGCTGATGTGTGTGATGTCATCCGCGCATGCTCAGAGGCCCTCCAGATATGGCCAGAGCTCATCAGAACTTTGTAAAACCCGGACAAATGCTAGGTTTTGGAAAGTTCATCCGGGATCCTGGGCAGTCCTCTAAAAAGATGACATGTCCGTGTTTTCCCGGACGTCTGGTAACCCTACACAGGTACAAATGCTAGTTCAGTGACTGGTGTAAATGTTTATGCCCAATTGCTAACAGTTAGGCACGTTACTGTCTGACAGTATTCTATCTCATGCATGCATAAGTGTTAGGAGCAGGAGTCCTCCACCCACAGTCTCACCAATAGAGGGTGCTGTTTTACTGTCACATTTTTCAATTGTGAGGGACAGGCAAGTTCTGCAGGACTCCAGGGAACATACCTGTCCTTAGCGACTGAAAATATTCCACCCCCTAGTGGTAGCAATGCAGCTGGAGGACACCTGCTCAGCTTAGAGGGAACAGTACAAGTCCTGACCCACCTGTGCCACTCCCAGATCCATATTGCCATCACCCAGGATTACCAGACGTCTGGGAAAACCTGGCCATGTCCTCTTTTTAGAAGACTGTCCAGGCTCCTGGACAATCTTTCCAAAACCCAGCATTTATACAAGTTATGGAAAGCCCCAATGAGCTCTGACTGCATCTGGAGGGCACCTGATCATGCGCGGATGACGTCACATACATCTACGCATGCTCCAGGCCTTCCAGACGTGACTGGAGCTTGTCGGGGGAAGAAGAAAAAAGGTGTATGGGAGCAGGGCTGGAGGCTGATCTGGGAGGGGCTAGGGCAGAATGGGGTGGAGCCATGGGTGGAATTGGGTGGGGGCAGGACCGAATGGGGCAGGACCGGAGGCAGAACTTGTCGGGGCCATGTATCCGGATTTTTGTGGTCTGAAAAATGGTAACCCTACCGTCACCTCTTCTTCCTATTTGGTCACCTTAACATCATCACATAACGATCACACCCAAATGTTGCTCCTCTTTTGTGCATAAAAGTTATTTACCCTCTAAACCACTGTTCGCTCTAGTTTTTGCAGCCCAAATGTATAACCATTCTTTGTGCTTTGCCAGGTCCTTCCTCATGTTATCTATAAAAGCACATGTCTACATGTGTTGCCTTTATAAAATGTGCTTAAAATAGATGCCCTGTTACAAAACGATGCCCTTAAAGTTTTATTCATAGTGGCACTTATGCATTTCTTGAATAGTTTTATAAAGTAAGGTCACTGAGAATTTCAAAGTCTAAGGGCTCCTTTTTACAAAGGTGCGCTAGGGTTTTTAGCGCACGAAAATCTACTGCCTCCTAAAAAGGAGGTGGTAGTGGCTAGCGCGCTCGGGAATTTAACGCGCGCTATTGTGCGCACTAAGGCCCTAGCGCATCTTTGTAAAAGGAGCCCTAAGTGACTCCCTAGCAACAATTTGTTTTGACAGTGTTGCCATTATTCTATAGCAGTGTCTCGCAAACCCTTGTTAGCTCTGGCACACTAAATGGAGGAAATGGTTTTTGCCACACATTATAATTGAAATTATAAAATTGTAAAACCAACAAAAAAATTAAATTTGAGAGTTATTTATTTAAAGTTCTTTAAGCTATGTATGGGTAATCATTTTTTTTTAAATATGTTTTATTATTTTTCAAAAAATAATAGATACATACATTACATACAATAATACATATAATAAATACATACAATATTACATATTACATATAATACAAAAATCCAAATATACAAGAAAGGATGTCCAAAAAATCTCAATTCACAAAAACACCCCTCGAAACCAGGGCTATATCTCAGAATCTATAACAAAAAAAGGAGAAAAAGACCTCAGTGTCTAACAGGGGCTCTAAAAAAGCCTCCCAAATAGACAAGCCAATCTCAGACAGAGTTTGAAACTGGCAGACACATCCTTGGCCAAAAAACTCCTTCATTAATATTCAGAGTCAAACATCTCGTTTTATCAACTTTGTTTAAATTTTCATAAATAGTGTCATAAAAATCACTTATCTGAACAGAAGCGGAAGCGGGTGAATGGACGCTCAAAATCCCTGACGAAGCATTGTAGCGAAACAGGGAGCCCTGTTGGATGATTGTGGAAGTGTTTTGTTGGACATGCTGTGACTAGCCTTCAGCTGACTTCCCATGGAGCATTTTTTGTTCCTGCTTTCTAACCCCAGGACTACGTCTATATAGTAATCTGTTCAGATAAGTGATTTTTATGACACTATTTATGAAAATTTAAACAAAGTTGATAAAACGAGATGTTTGACTCTGAATATTAATGAAGGAGTTTTTTGGCCAAGGATGTGTCTGCCAGTTTCAAACTCTGTCTGAGATTGGCTTGTCTATTTGGGAGGCTTTTTTAGAGCCCCTGTTAGACACTGAGGTCTTTTTCTCCTTTTTTTGTTATAGATTCTGAGATATAGCCCTGGTTTCGAGGGGTGTTTTTGTGAATTGATATTACATATAATAACATTATAAAGGAAACAACCAACACAAATTAAGCATAAAATAAAACAAAATACACGTGGAGGGGCATAACCAAAAGATACGTCTAAGTCTATTTTGGGTCTAAGTCGCTAGTCGCCCAAAGTCAGCAGTGCCTAAAGTTGTGCTTCTGAATCAAATAGAGCTTATAAGTATGGTTTTGGAGAGGAAAGCATATGGGTACCTTCATAAGAACTTAAGAAAATAATGGGACAAACCGAAGGTCCATCAACCCAGGTCACAAGTACTTGGTGAATCCCAAAGAGTAAAACATTTTATGCTGCTTATCCTAGGAATAAGCAATGGATTTCCTCGGGTCCATCTTAATAATGGCCTATGGACTTCTCTTTTAGGAAGTTTTAAAATTGCCACATTTTATTCATGTGGGGTTAATTACATTACTGGGCACCGCCATTTAGGGGACCACTCTATTCAGGCCATGAACCTATTACCTAACAACACTTACATGGGTAATAATTGTTATTGAATCCTAGCATAAGTCGATATTAATGTGCCAATGTTTAGGTGCACTCACTAATGCCAGGTGTGTGACTAGGAATGGGCTTAATTTATTGATTAGCACTACACACACGAGTGTACATTCATGCGTTACGAGGGGCCACTGAAAAGTTCTCAGTTTAACCAAGAAGAGAATGATGTGGAGTCATGGAACTTAGAAATTACTGCACGCCACACTTTTCTTTGCACTTTTCGTATAAGTGACATGCAAGTGTCATGGCGCCCCATCATTCTCTTCTTGGTTGGGATGAGAACTTTTCAGTGGTCCCTCGTAAATGCTAGTCTTTTATAAATCTGAGCCTACAAATGGTGCTTAAATTTAGACACCCTTTTATAGTATGAAAGGGATGGAGGGAGGATTCTATAACTGTGCATCTGTATATAAGCAGCTAGATGGCATCGGATAAGAGCATATTCTATGAAGGAATGCAGGCAGCTGAGTATATATTTGGTTGGGCACAGAGAGCTTCCAGAGAAAACGTGTGTAACTTTCAGCATTTTATAAGTTTTTTTTTTGTTCTTTAACAAAAAAGACTCGTGCCGCTCGGAGACAGAAAAATGAAACTCGCCAGCGAGGGTGAGGGGAAGGGAATGAAAGAGCTTTCTGGATTATGACGATCGGGAGGGAGGGGGCTGCTGGACCACATGATCACAAGTGGTGATACATGAGGCACCGCGGTCAAAATACTTAACTGCGGGGACACGGCCATTCACCGCTCCACAGGGCGGTGAATGGCTTTGTCCCTGTACCTGCGGCAAACAATTTTTTCCTCCCCATTTCAGCGGGTTACCCACAGCTACCCGCGGCTAGCTACGGGTAACAGCCATGTCATTCTCTAGTTTTACAGGCCTAAATTATAGACACCGAAGTCCCTTTGAGAATCACACCTAGCGGCACCTAAGTCTTTCTCCACCCCCTAAACACACATTTTGTGTTAGGTGCTGATAGGCGTCATGCAATAGACACCTATCTTTTGTAGAATCGCGCCTATGAAGATAGGTGCTTATCTCCAAATTAAGGTTTTTTTTTCAATTATGAGTTTGGCGCCTCTTATAGTATTTCCCCCATTTTGCCTAAATCCCATGATGTATATTTCAAAATGGGGCACTGCCACGTGCATTGGATGGGGGGCGGGCATTCTGAAAAGCTGTGTGCACCTAATTTGGTCTCCAGCATTTACACCAGGCTTTGGCGCCCAAAACTTAGGTGTGGGTTTCATGCTAAACACTATTCTATATAAGGTACATGTCCTTTATAGAACAGCGCTTAGAGAAATATTTTTTTGGTGCCTACATTTCAGCATGGTGGGATTAGGGTCACATTTCCAAAAGTATATCTATTTATTTGAAAATAACAAATAGAGTGGGATAGCAAGTATGTGAGAATACTTTCTTTTCAGGTAGTTTTTATTGCTTAACTTTGTGCACACTTTAAATATACTACTGCTATTTATTATTTCTTTAGCGCTGAAAAGGCGTATGCAGTGCTGTACATTTTAACAAACAATAGACAGTCCCTGCTCAGAAGAGCTTACAATCTAATTTAGGCAAGACATTACAGGGTTGGGGAGATTATGGTAGAGGAAATGATACAGTGGGTATAGGTATCTGACAGCAGCGAGAGGGAGTTAAAAGTTGAAAAGTTTCAAAAAAGTGGGCCTTAAGTTTGGTTTGAACACTGTAGAGATGGAGCATGACGTATGGATTCAGGCAGCCTGTTCCAGGCATACACTGCTGCAAGAAAGAAGGGACGGAGTCTGGAGCTGGCAGTGGAAGAGAAGGGTACAGATAAGAGGGGCTTGCCCGATGGGTAGAGATCACGGGGGAAGCATAGGGGGAGATAAGTGAGGAGAGATATCGGGGGGAGGGGGGACTTCAGAGCAAATGCACTTGTAAGTCAGCAAGAGGAGTTTAAACTGTATTTGGAAATGGACGGGGAGCCAATGAAGCAACTTGAGGGGAGGGGTAATGTGAGAATAGCGGCTCTCATGGAATATGAGTTGCCCAGCAGAATTTTGAATGGATTGAGGAGGCGAGAGACGGGTGTGCGGGAAGCCCGAGAGAGGTACATTGCAGTAGTCTAAGCGCAGGGTGATGAGAGCGTGGACAAGGGTTTTGCTCGTGTGTTCAGAGAGAAGAGGACAGATTTTGGCATTATTATAGAGGAGGAAGCGACAGGATTTGGCGGTTTGGTGGATCTGATCAAAGAAGGAGAGAGAGGAGTCAAAGATCACCCCAAGGTTGCGAGCCAATGAGACAGGAAGGAGGATAGTGTTATTCACAGAAATAGAGAACAGCGAGAGGAGAGAGGTTAGTTTAGGTGGGAAGATGAGTTCAAAATGTACCAGTGAACTTTACAGATATTCAGCCAGTATGACCAGAGCCTACCAGATGGGGCTATAAATAAATAATATCTTTATTTGTTTAATATTTTAACTGAATACAAAATTAATTTGTCTACTGGATTTTTCTTAATTATAAACAGCTCTTCTACAGCTAAAAACCTGCCTCAACTGTTTCTATCTATTTTATAAAATTATGAGTAGCAGGTCTCTGGGACCCACTAAATTATTATTTTTTTAATAATTTATATTCCGCATGTCCAACAATTCTATGCAGATTACAAATTATTCAGATACTCAAGCATTTTTCCCTAACTGTCCCAGTGGGCTCCCACTCTATCTAACACACCTGGGGCAATGGGGATTAAGTGATTTGCCCAGGGTCACAAGGAGCAGATGAGGAATTTGAACCCATAACCTCAGGGTGCAGAGGCTCTAGCTCTAACCACTGCACCACACACTCTAAATCACCACAAATGCTAAATTTCATTGGTGTGGTTCTCTATGATTCTCTGAAGAGCCCTAAGCATGACAACAGTCCCATTAGTGCATACAATGACTCATTATTCAGGGTGCTGGACTGAAGCAATACCATGTTTCTAAGGACGCTGTGTTTATTCCTGTTCCTCCGCTGGCATTACTGATACCAAGGTAGTAAAACATATATAAACAGAAACTGAATCAACATTGCTATGGGATGCTTGTTCAAATTGAAAGCTTAAACAAAATTTCTATTGTGAAGCATGTTTGAAAAGTTTCATTCATAAGACAAGGAGGCCTGTTTTTTCAGCTCTGTCAGGACTGGCAGCGCTTTGGAAGTTATAACTGAGCTATAAGATAAACCATGTTGTATCAGGTCAGGGTCCATCAAGCCCAGCATTTCGTCTCTACCAATAGGCAGCAGATCCCAAAAAGTAAATCTACTTTATATCTAATAATTTGTTATGGCTCCAGGCCCAAATGTGAGTGCCCAACTTTGGTCAACCTACGAGGGGGCCGCTGAAAAAGTTCTCAGCCCAACCAAGAAGAGAATGATGTGGAGCCATGAAACTTACAAATTATTCCACACTTTTCTTGACATTTTTTGTTCCAGTGATATGAAATGAAAAAAAAAAAGTGTCAAGAAAAGTGTGAAATAACCCATAAGTTTCATGGCTCCACGTCATTCTCTGATTGGTTGGGCTGAGAACTTTTCTGCGGCCCCTCGTATATAGAATCTGGGGGTATAATGTTCAAAACCAGCAAGTGATTCTGATAAAATGTCTGTTCATGCCTGCATTTCCCATGTCCTTATAGGTATTTTATAAAAGGTTTCACATTCAACCTGCCTTTTATAAAATACTAAGGAAACTGCACACATCCTGACTTGGCCATCCCTTTTCCTATGTAGAAGATTTAGGCAAAATTGGCCTTTTAGTTTCCTAAAAGTAGGTTAGAGAAATGAAATTGGGAGCTTAGCACTGATTGCCAGTATTTGCCACCTTAATCAGACACTCAGGCCCAGATTCTGCAACCAGTGCCATTGGCGGCCACCTTAAAAGTCACCACTGATAGTGTGTCAATCATGCAACAGCACCGAGTACAAAATTGCACCTTCAGCAAAGGTAGGCCCCAGAAATGTAGGCCAGAGTTTTCCCGGCCTACATTTCCAGTGCCTACCTATGATGTCAATTGTGCCTCCTTAGGCCCTTTCAGCCGCCTAACGCCGCTTCTGGTGTTAGCCACATCCACAGTGGTATTAGGGAACCTAAAGCACCTACTGAGGCGCGATTCCAATCCCGATTTTTTAGGCACCGGTAGGCACTTTGAAACTCAGTAAAAACATTGAAATTGGAAAAACTGGGATCGATTAAATTATACTTTCTGGTGGGAATCTCTATGCCACATTTTTAAAATGGAGCGTATGATGGCCATACAACAGGGACATTATAAGAAATTTATGGATGTTTGGGAGCCATTGACAGAATTCAGTAAGGAGTGATTGTTGATTTTGCCCTTTGATCATACACGTCCAGGGTGGGGAGATACTTTTAATTAGAGTGCAATTGTTGGATATGTATTTGTCATAAATATAATTTGATAGAAGTTAAGTATTGTTAAAGTGTAAAATGTCTGTAAAATATGTTGCACTTATTTTTGGCTTTAAAATGAAGAAAGATATTTAAAAAAACATTGTTTCAATAGTGTTTTTTCCTCATAGTATCTTTTGGCCCCTCTCACCGCCTTATGTGCTTTGATGTTGTTTGTGCTTTTTTCAGTTTTCGTCCTTTTTCGTCCTTTTTTGTCCTTTTCCATTCCTTAAACGAAGCCTTCTTGTCTCTGATCGCTTCCTTCACTGCTACAGTGAGCCACGCCGGCTCCTTGTTCTTTTTCCTCTTGGAACCCTTGTTGATACGCAGTATATATAGATTTTGCGCCTCGGTGACTGTGTCCTTAAAAAGGGGCCATGCTTGCTCTAGCGTATTTACAGTGCTTATCCTCTTCCTAATCTTCTTCCTCACCATGGCTCTCATCCCTTCGTAGTTCCCTTTTCGGAAATTCAGTGCCTTGGCGTTCGTTCTGGATCGATTTTATGTTCCTGTGTCCAGGTTGAAGTGGATCATATTGTGATCACTGTTTCCCAGCGTCCCTTCTACTTCTATGCCTTGTGCTGGTCCTCGTAGTCCCTTTAGAATTGCATTTCCTCTCGAGGGGACTGCTGGTCACGATGGACCACTGGTCTGACCCAGCAGTGGCAATTCTTATGTTCTTATGCACTTTAAAACAAAACAGCAGGAGCAGTTCTCAAGTTATTGACGCTGAATAAGCACTTCCCCTGAAGAAGCCAACCAGGAGTGAAACGGACTGGCCCACGTTCCACTGGGAGCAAGCTAAGTGCTTTATTTTGCTTATTGTAATTCAATGGTTGAGTTCTCCCAACTCTTTGGTCTGGTCTAATCCTAGTGAGCCAGTAATAGCATCAATGTCCCTCCCTGATGAAGAGACGAAACCTGGGTCGGGGGGACAGGGACCATAGATTGAAACGCATATATAGAGAAAAAAAATTTTTTAAAGTCACATCACTTGGTTTACGTTTGTCTGAACGAGGTCTAACATCATCAACTACCACCTGGCAAAGATAAGTACATCATTCATTATGAACAAATCACGTTGAGAGTTTGTTTATATAATGCAGGTGGTCAGGGGACAGTGAAGGCAATGATGGTCCCCTTGTTAACCTCGTTTTGGTGATAACACTAAAAACACAGGTTATAAGGTCTGAGCACTTCACACTTTAATAAGAGTATTATTCATACATTATTTATTTTGGTATAAGAGCTGTGATTATTGAAATTGCCATAGATTATCATCACAGAGTTTAATTATCGATTCCTCCAGAGATAAGTTTATTGAAGAGAAAAGAATACATAGAACCTACATAAGTTCTTTAAATTGATGCAAAATTAACCTCTGTACTGCCAATAGAATGCCTGCAATAGTCAATGTTTAGCACAGTATATCTCAAACTGTGTACCGTGGCACACCAGCGTGCTTCCTGAGACTTCAGGTGTGCCACGACACACTGGCGGGGAGGAGAGTGGTCCACGCTGGCTGACAGCCTACAGTATGCGCCTCTCGCGGCGAGAGGCATGTCCTATAGGAAGTCAGCTGGTTGGTGCCTCTCCTCCTCTCCCGGATCCCTCCACTGAAGCGGGTCGCAGGCATCGATGTGATAATATCGCGCATGCACCTGCGTCGACATCTGCGTACTTCCATGTGCCTTCTGGCCGGGGCACTGGATTTAGTGTGCCTCCAGCCGGAAAGATTGCGAGACAGTGGTTTAGCTACATGCACAGGAATTTAATTTAAAAAAAAAAAAAAAAAAGACACATGAAAAAGAAAGAAAAAAGTACCGAGTTTTTTTGACCAGTGATGCTGTTCAAGCCTCTTTAACAGTGTTTTTACAAGCAAGTCTTTCAAACACTTGGGCGTTTAAGAACATAAGAAGTTGCCTCCGCTGAGGCAGACTAGAGGTCCATCTTGCCCAGCGGTCCGCTCCCGCAGCGGCCCATCAGGCCTATTGCCTGAGCAGTGGTCCCTGCCTATTTCTATAACTTACCTCTTACTCCTATCCCTATAACCTACCTCTACTCCCATCTGTACCCCTCAATCCCTTTGTCCTCTAGGAACCTATCCAAACCTTCTTTGAAGCCCTGTAACGTGCTCCTGCCTATCACAGCCTCCGGAAGCGCGTTCCATGCATCCACCACCCTCTGGGTGAAAAAGAACTTCCTAGCGTTTGTTCTAAACCTGTCCCCTTTGAGGTCTTTTCCCATGAATAGGCGTGATATAGCCAGTCACCGTCAATATTTATCAACTGGCTGGCTAAGTTCAGCAGCCAGATAGACCCATGTAAAAGCAGGCCTAGCTTTGGCCACTATGACTTAACTGGCCAGCTGATGAATATCAGCTTAGCTGGCTATAACTTGGCTGGCCAGCACCCCCCCTTTTCCCACCCCCAAAGTTCAATGCCAATTACCGTATATGATACCGGCATTGAATTTCACAGTTTGCCATGGTCCATGCAAGACAGCCAGCTATCTCCCATAGTCTGAATATCAGCAATTAAACTTTAGCAGAGCAATAACAGACCTATATTTAAGAACCTCAGTTTAGGGCCCTCAAAGTAAGTTTATGAATATATTTTCATACTAAAATGTGTTTAACATCGGCTAAAGAGAGATGCCTAACTTAGGATCCTGGATTGAGGTATGCACAGGCATCTTTGAAAGGAGTCCTAAAAGGTTATCCATTCCTATTTTACACACCTGACTAATGGTCCCTGAATTTTATCATTAGCGATTCTTCCGTGGAAAAGGCACTGGACTTCAATGAGCTTCAGGGCATTTGCCGTGGGGGAATCGCTACTGCAGCTTTGTGAAAGAAGCCCTTAATTTGAACAATATATTATTCTTTGGATTGTTTTTACATGCTAAAGCTCACAAACCCCCTCCTTTGCAAAGCCGTGTGGGTCGGAGGTAAGAGCTCAGATGCTCATAGGAATTCTATGAGCGTTAGAGCTGTTACCGGGGCGGCCGGTGCTAAAAAACCCTAGCACGGCTTTGCAAAGAAGGGGGAAAATTAAGCACATGTGGACCCATCATACGATCCAGTTCTGTTTTGATTTTATATTATAAAAGGGGACCACTTATATCACTCAAAACGAGAAAAATGTAGAATATCTCATTCTTTTATTCATGTTAACAGAATATATTTTGCTTGCTTTATATTTTAAAGAAAAAATCCTTATATCTATCATAATAAAATCCTAAGCATGCATGCACATTTTCAACTTTGTGATCCCTGACTCCGTTATCTGTAGTTCCATGGCAGTGTTCGACGTGTTCAGATGGAGCCTGTGGTGGTTTGTGTGCGGCGGACCCTTTTCCCTTTGCTTTAGTTGTGGCGGGCGGCAGTGGTGGTGGACCAGGGGGGGTGTTTAAAGCGGCAGTAGGCCAGATGGTAGGTAGCAGCAGCGAGAGCTGGTACGGGGGAGCAGGCTTTGGTGCTGGAGGGAGGCAGGCTGGCTTTAGCGTGGCAAATAGGGAAGGAGGTAGGCTGGCTAGCTTCAGGGGAGGGGGGGAGGACAAAGTCTGGAAGGCAGTGAGGGAGGACATAGGAAGGAGCACTGGGGGCACTAAAGACATGGGGAGGGGCACTGGGGACACAAAGGACATGGGAAGGGGCACTAAGGACATAGGAAGGAGGCACTGGGGGCACAAAGGACATGGGAAGGGGCACTAAGGACATAGGAAGGAAGGAGGGAGGGAATAGGAAGCGGTCAAGTAGAAAGAAAGCGGCCAAGGAGAAAGAGAGACAGACAGAAAGAAAGACAGACAGACAGCAGAAAAGGAGAGAAAGAAAGAAAAACAGACACATCTACTCTAGCACCCATTAATGTAACGGGCTTAAACACTTGTATGGTTATATTCTAATTTGTATACAATGGGCCGATATTCAGCGAAAGCAGTTACTGAATGAAGTAAAGCGACAGTGGAAACGCTTTAACTTATTCATATAATAATTGGCAGCACCCTACGTTTAAGCAGCGCCACTGAACATGCATGGAAACAGTGACCATGTTGTTATTTCAATGCATAAATAAAGGAGTGCTTTTCTGCTGGCTTAGCTTACATTTCTAAGCTTAAGTTTCTAAGTTTCTAAGCTAAACTTCTCGAATCAAAACCAAATATTCCACTCAAAATACCAAACGACGAAGGCACGGAAATAAACACGTGGACTCTGATTCTCTAAATGGTGCCTAACTCCTAGGTGCTGCTTGGTGCAGTTGTCAATCAACCGCTATGCGCTTTTTATACAATCGCACCTAGCAATTCCTAAGCCATCCTAGGCGCTGGTAGTCATTAAAACCCTAGGCGCACTGCCATTAAGGCCAAGGTTTTCTTGACCTAAATGAGCATGCCTACATCAATTCCCATGCCAAACTCTGCCCCAAACCTGCTCCCTTACCATGCCTACTTGCTAGTAGGTATTACTAGTTGTAGTAGTAGTAGAAGTGGTAGCAGCTAAATTTTACTGGCAATGTTTATTATATTATTGTATTTGATGCATCATTATTGTACTATGCACCTTGGGGTCCTTGTGTTATATTTGATATTGTTTGCATCAATAAAAATTGTTTGTACCTAATTGGTTTTTAACGGTGCTTTTAATAATCAGTGATGAGTAAGCCAATTAAAAAATTGTTAGGCATCTAGATTGACTAAGGGCTCCTTTTACACAGGTGTGCTAGGGCCTTAACGCGCGCAATAGCGCGCGTTAAATTCCTGAGCGTGCTGGCCACTACCGCCTCCTTTTTAGGAGGCGGTAGATTTTTGGCTACCGTGCACTATAGCGCGCGGTAATTTTGTGCGTGCGCTAAAAACCCTAGCGCACCTTCGTAAAAGGAGCCCTAAGAGCCTCTTCTATCAAACTGCGCTAGCAGTTGATAGCGCAGAGAGCCACGCTGAACGGCCCGCGCTGCTCCTGATGCTCATCTATGAGTGTCGGGGGGGCAGCGTGGACCATTCAGCGCAGCTTACCGCGCTACAAACCCCTAGCGCAGTTTTTTTTTTTTTTTAATCTTTATTAATTTTCTAATATTAACAGTGCAACACACAGGTATAAGAACATAGAACAAGTCAAGGAAAGCACATTCAACTTACAGATATTCAAAATCAATCATTTTATCCCACCCACCCACCCATCGATTAATCAAAAACACAAATGTATATACTCTTTCAATAGCCTACACTTATTGAAAATAATACAGTAGTACAATCCCACCCTGGATGTGTAAGTAAATGGCACGGAAATTAAAGACAAAAAACAACTACAGAGAAGTAATAAAAGATGTCAACGGGTCCCAAACCAGTTTAAATACATTACTATGCCCCAGCATTTCAGTATTCATTTTTTCATACCTATAACTGGAGCATAGGTTCGCCCACCAAAAAGTAAAATTGAGGCGATCCCAATTCTTCCAATTACGTGCTATCATCTGCAATAATAGCGCAGTTTGATAGAAGAGGCCCTAAGTGAACCAATCTAGGTGCCTCACTATAGACATCTTTTATAGAATCAGAGCCTCGAGGGGGATGGGATTCGCACACTGTCTTTTTGTGGCTTAAGCATTCAAAGCTGACAGTCAAGGTGGTGAGCACTGGAGGATTGAGCGACTTGTCCAGGGTCATAGGGAGCAGCACTGGGATTGGATCTCAGCCTCTGAGTGCAGAGGCAGTGGCTCTAACCAGTGAGCCATACCTTTCCGTCCCCTTTGTGACACGAGAGGAAAAGGACCTAAGAAGTTATTCCAAGAGAACATATGAAATGCCACCTTATAAAACCTCCGAAATGGACTTCCGTAGAGCTATTGATTTTTCAGGATGAATGACGGATGATTATCAACATCTATCGTGTCCATTTGGAGATAAGTAACCCTACTTTTGCGTTTATCGCTGGGTATTTTTTCACTCTAAATGAGCTGATATTTATGATCAAGGGGAGAAAAATTGGTTGGACAGTTGGACCTCCAGTTTGATTGTGAACATTAGCGTACTCATTGCAGTCAGAGCACACTGGAAAGTATTTCATTATACACACGACTGATTATAGAGTGTGATTTTCACTATTTATAATTTATTACACCGAGCACACCAGGTCCAGGGATGTTACACGCTTATTAACCCTCCTTTGATTTAACACAGCTCACAACTTTTGAGAACAGGCTCATTCTGTCGGGTAAGTTGTGTAAATTGAGGACCTGACTCACACATTATAAAAATATTTGATTTGAATATATATGTGGTTGTAGTTGTTGACGTGTGATAATGGTGTGCTTGTAGTTGTTGACATGGTTGTAGTTGTTGACGTGTGATAATACAAGGCAGAATTCTTGTTTAAATTGTCTTAGAAATAATGCAATCACAACTCGTTTTAAATCTCACATTATTGCTACTCTGTCCATGTAAATTGCAGTACCTCTGTATACTTATCACATCATATACAGAAATCAAAAACTGTTATTTATCTTATTGACAATGTCCAGGCTGTTGAAAGTTTCCTGTGACAAATGGTTCAATCTCCTTAATTGGTATTATTAGTTAAATCTTTCAGTCTTCCATGCCTATCCCTACCTATCAGTTAACCCCAATCCTTAATGAGTATAATCAATGGCCCCTGTTTATTACTATAAAATGTGCATATAACTCGCAGCGAGAGACACATCCTGTAGGCAGTCAGCTGGCACCAGCACTTCTCCTTCTCCTTCTCTCCATGCCTCTTCCCTTCCAGCACCCCCCACTGGCGGCTCAGGGCCCGTCTGGAGGGCTTGGCACATGCACGGACATTGACATGATGATGGCGCGCATGCATGTGACATCATTGTGTCGACATCTGCGCACTTCCAGATGCCGTCGAGCTGCAGCCACCACGTTTAGTGTGCCGCGGCTTTTTCAAAGTTTGCGAGACACTGATTTAAGAGAACCATCATATTTCTATAGTAAAATTTGTGAACAGGACCACTGTCAGGTCTTACGCTCCTCTCAGCATTGTGAAGTTGACTACTGCTTGAAACTGAGTATTCTGCTACACAGGTCTATCCTTGTGGAATACTTTGCCTTCAAGCATCTCTGACGTACCAAGTTATCTTGGTTTTCAAAAAGCTTCAAAGACCTTTTTTTATTTAATGTTATTTGGCTGGATTTTAGGTTTTGACTGTTGTGAAGGTTTTCAGTTGTACTTTAATTTTTGTATTCTTAGTTATGCAAACCGCTTTAAAACCTCGGTACTAAGCGGTATATTAAGTTATTAATCAAATCAAATTGAATCTACAGGAAAGGGCAGGGAAACTATATTGAATGTCTACAGGCTGTATCTGTCCAAACTAAAGCTATGAATGCATTCATCTGAAAAGAATGCTCACACTTCAGTCTCCATACTTCCTCATTTCAACACTTTTTCTCCACGGTTCTGTAGGAATCAATGGAGAACATCCTAGAGCTCAAATATGCTTACTAAAACCACAGAATGAGCTTTTGTTCGACATGAAATAGAGAATGTCAACTGCATTTTTCTACTTTGCTTTCATTTTGCAAACCAAACAAAAGAAAAATCAACAATGTTTCATTTGTTTTATCAAACACATCACCTGCCAACCAAATGTGCAACAAACATGGAAAAGACGCTTAGGATTGTCGCTCACTCCCTCGAAACCCTTTCAGAACCCTCTCAGTACCTTATCCTGTAACTGTGAGGTCAGAATGGGGCCAGGTGGGTCATTCCTGCCTTGCCAGTGCTGTATGAGTTGCTGCTGAAAAGTTTGCAGCCCAACCAAGAATGATGTGGAGCCATGAAACTTGCAGGTTATTCCACACTTTTATTGACCCGTTTCATGTCATATCATTGAAACGAAAGGTGTCAAGAAAAATGTGGAATAACTTGTAAGTTTCATGGCTCCACATCATTCTCCTCTTGGTTGGACTGAAAACTTTTCGGTGTCAGGTCAAAAGCGCGCAGGGACAAAGGCGCGCGCAGACAATTGAGCGCAGCGCAGAGGCGCGTGCCTCAGAAAATTACTGTTTTTAGGGCTCCGACGGGGGGGGCGTGGGGAGGCAACCCCCCCACTTTACTTAATAGAGATTGCGCCGCATTGTGGGGGCATTGTGGGGTGTTTGGGGGGTTGTAACCCCCCACATTTTACTGAAAACTTCACTTTTTCCCTGTTTTTAGGGAAAAAGTTAAGTTTACAGTAAAATGTGGAGGGTTACAACCCCCCAAACCCCCCACAACGCCGGCGCGATCTCTATTAAGTAAACTGGGGGGGGGGGGCTCCCCAACAAAAACCCCCGTTGGAGCCCCTAAAAACTGTAATTTTCTTCAGCGCGCGCCTTTGTCTTTCGCGGGGTTGTCTATGAACCAACTTTTCAGTGGCCCCTCATAATTTAAAATGGTGTGTGCAAAAATTGTCCCTCATGGCTCTTGCATCACGACAATGCACCAGCTCACACGGCAATGTCCGTGAGGGAGTTTTTAGCCAGTAAACAAATAACTGTATTGGAATACTCTCCCTACTCACCTGATCTGGCACCCAATAACTTTTTCTTTACCCGAAGATAAAGGAAATATTGAAAGGAAGACATTTTGATGACATTCAGGACATCAAAGGCAATACGACGATAGCCCTGATGGACATTCCAGAAAAAGAGTTCCAAAATTGCTTTGAAGGGTGGACTAGGCGCTGGCGTCAGTGCATAGCTTCCCAAGGGGACTACTTCGAAGGTGATCGTAGTGATATTCAGCAATGAGGTATGTAGCACTTTTTCTAGGATAAGTTCATGAACTTAATGGTCATTTCTCGTACGTATGATCCCTTTAAATGCTGAGAAAGAGCCATCTCAGCGGAGTCACTGCACATGCAATGGGCATCTCCAGTGAATAAGGACACAGTAAAAGGAAAGAGGGTGATGTGATTTCGTGATGTGTTTTTCTTTCTATTTATTATGGTATCACAGTACTCCCCCAATATTCGCAGGGATTCCGTTCCAGGAACCCCCACAAATCTTGAAAAACCGCGAATATAGTTTTTAGCAGGGGAGACAGGAGAGAGCAGCCGGAGAGGCAGGAGAGAGCAACCGGAGTGCTGGCGAGTGAAGGAAATCACTCGCGGTATGCTCCGACCACCTCTTCTTGCACTAAAGTCGGGCCTCACCAATCAGGAGCTGCTTTGACACGCAGTTCCTGATTGGTGAGGCCCAACTTTAGTGCAGGAAGAGGCGATCGGAACATACCATGAGTGATTTACTTCACTCGCCGGTGTTCCGGCTGCCCTCTCCTGCCCGGTCATTCGCGGTTGGAAAAAAAACGCAAATGACTGGGACCACGAATCACTGGCCGCGAATGACAGGGGGAGCACTGTATCCCAATATATTATACACTTTATAATTAACAGGACTAATATTTTTACTTATTTTATCTGGAAAACAGTGCAATTGTCAACATGTTGTGTAACGCTAAAAGGAGTTGGTCATTCCAATGAATGTATTGTCATTAGTAAGACATTTCATTCTGGAATAAACAACATAAAAATTAGAAGCAGAGGTAAACCTTTTCTTATTCCAAAAATAAAAGACCTGCTTACAGTATATCCATGGCAATTCTTCTAGGGTTTTAGTATGAGATCTTCCTGTCTAGTTGACTTCATGATGCTGTGTGCTGGATTAGATTATATATAAAGTGTCTGGTTTTTGATTGATTTAGGATTTTATTGTTTTGAGGAAGTGCTGAAAAGTTCTCAGCCCAGCCAAGAAGAGAATGATGTGGATATGGTTCTGTCAGTGATCTGAACCAATGTCAAAACACAGAATTTCGTTTCTACAGATTGGCACTTAATGAAACAAGATAACCCTTTTTGCAGCTACAGTGGCAAAATAACGCTCAGAATTTAGGAAGTTGGTTGGTTCAGCTGAGAACTTTTCAGCACCCGCCTCATAGTTGGTATGGATGCTGTTGCTCTGTTGTAAACCACTGTGAATGATTCTAAGGGATCCTTTCAATAAGTTGCTATAAGCACTAATGCATGCTTACTTAAACTTACCAGACATCTGGGAAAACCCAGACATGTCTTTCCAAAACCCTGCAGTTTTCTGGATTTTGGAAAGCTCTGGCTGTGTGTGGAAGGTCTCTGAGCATGTACAGATGATGTTACACGCATCCGCACATGATTGTAAGCTCCCAGACATGACCAAGAAGTCAGGAATAACGAGATGAGGCTTTCGAGGGTGAGGCTTGGGGTAGAATGGGGTGGGGCCAAAGGTGGAAAGGGGTGGGGCCAAAGGTGGAAAGGGGTGGGGCCAAAGGTGGGTGGGGTGGAGCTTGGGGCAGAAGGGACAGGCTGAAGGTAGAAAGGGACGGGGCCATGCATCCGGGATTTCGCCAAGAAAAATATGATAACCCTGTGCTTACTGCAGCTTAAAAGAGCGTACTGCAGGGTGTGCTGAGGTGTCTCATAGTAAATTTCAAATACCAGTATGTGGAAGCTATCCACATGTTAAAAAATATTTTAAAAAACTTTTAGCCAAGGGTGCATGTCGGTGGGGGGGGGGGGGGGGCACAGAATGCACTGATCAGTGTGTTCACACTCAAAACTGGCAAAAGTATATTATAACTCTGTGGTGAAACTGATAACATGTATTTTCGTGCTACCAGTTATCTCAGCTGGCACGCACTCCTCCGTAGATCTTAAACTATTAGAACCAGATCCTCAGAAACACCACCAGAGGCTCAAACTTCATTGCCTCGGGCTTTACGTGCTGCCTCATCACCGGATCAATTATCTTCAAAGCACTTAAATATGATATTTTAAATATTTAAATAAGTGCTGTTATAACACTATGGAGTGAAATAAAGAGTATGACTTAGTTTTTATAGTGATGTGGTCTTGCCACTACGGTGTCTCACCAACATGTAATAGTCTTTACTTCACTCCATAGTGTTATAACAGCACTTATTTAAATATTTAAAATATCATATTTAAGTGCTTTGAAGATAATTGATCCGGTGACGAGGCAGCACGTAAAGCCCGAGGCAATGAAGTTTTGAGCCTCTGGTGGTGTTTCTGAGGATCTGGTTCTAATAGTTTAAGATCTACGGAAGAGTGCGTGCCAGCTGCGATAACTGGCAGCACGGAGATACATCTGATCAGTGTGTTGGCATAGCCATGCACTGATTATCGCAGGATTAGCATGTAAGCCCATACCATCTACAAAACAGGTTGCAGTAAGGGTTCATATACTAACTTTTGATAATGACCACACGGTAATGACAACATTAGCGCATGGCCATTAATTCAAAAAATGGAAAAATCAGCTATTTTCTGACTGGGGTGGAAATGGCCTTAGCACAAGGGAAAGACCCGCGTAAGGGTGTGCTAAGGCCACTTTCTACCCCGCTTTGTAAAAAGGCCCCTTAGCCACTATAGCACTATATACGGTTTTGATAAATAACGAAAATCTGTTTTGTAAACCCCAAAGAACCTATATCTTCACTTTTTTTTATTAATAAGTATTAGCAATTCTGATATTTTTATATAGGAGGAAAAAACTAGATGCATGTGTCACTTATAGAAATTCAATTCTCATAAAAGTGAACTAGGAGCAAAACTCAAGGTCATCACAAGTCAAAAAAAATATTTTTAAAAAATATAGCAGCACGTAGCTGAAATGACAAGTGCTAAGTTCTGCTATATATTTTTCAGATTGTATGCTGCCACTTGTTAATATATGAGGAGGTTTTTCTGACTTGTGATGGCCTCGAGTTTTCCGCAAAGTTAGACAATAAATTTATATATTAAATCCAGCAATTAATCCTATCATGCTACAGTTTGAGAACTGAATTTTTCTAAGGGGATCCTTTTATTAAGGTGTGTTACATGGTTATTTTTATTACATAGGATTTTTTGGACCCCATTTCGATTACAAAAAATAGATAATTCTAAATCTAATAGATGCTGCCATTGTCATATTAATATAGGGACTTTGGATCATCTGTTATATTTTTGTCCACTGATACTTGGTTTCTGGAAGTCAATTATTTAATTATAATATTGAAATCACATATGTATTATTCCATTAATAATTAAGATGAGGATGGGAGTAAATGATTGTGTAATGTAATAATTGTATAGTTATTAGTGCGTTCTATGCAGTATTTATGATTTACCAATTGCATTGCACTATCAAAGTTTGAAAATCAATAAAGATTTAAACAAACAAAAAAAGGTGTACTAAATGCTAAGGCATCCATTATATTCTAAGGGCGCCTTAGCATTTAGCACGCACTAAATCAGTTAGCGTACCTTAATAAAAGGACCCCTAGTGACTTAAGTGTCTGAAGTCTTTTCCTCCCATATAATAATATCATAATTTCTAATAGTTATTACTAAAAATGTGAAGATATGGGTTCTTTGTGCTTTATAAAACAGATTTTTGCTATTAAACAATTTTAAGTAAGCCTGGTCCATCATGTTACATTACATTACATTAGTGATTTCTATTCCGCCATTACCTTGCGGTTCAAGGCGGATTACAAAAGGGGTTATCCGGCCATTTCCAGAGGAATTGAAGAGTAGAGCGAGTTGCTTCAGAGAATTGCGGTGTTAGTTTGTCTTGAAGGATTTCTAGAATAGGATGTTTTTTATTTCTTTTCTAAACGTATGTTTTAGTTTTAATAAATAAAATTAATTATGGCATCTTATACGAATGTGGTTTCAAAAGTTTGAAAGAAAGCATGTTACGCAATGTAGTCTCCACTGAGGACTATACACCTAGTCCAGCGAGTTTCCAGTTTTTTCATATCGTAGCATTGATAACTTAGGCTCCTTTTACAAAGGTGCGTTAGGGCCTTAACGCGCGGAATAGCGTGCACTAAAATGCCGCATACATTAGCTGCTACCGCCTCCTCTTGAGCAGGCGGTTGCTTTTTGGGTAGCGCACGCTAATCCGGTGCGTGCGCTAAAAACGCTAGCGCACCTTTGTAAAAGGAGCCCTTAATGGACTGTGGTGCCATCTCATGGAAATTTGTTACATTTTTCAAACCACCCTCATAATCAAACATGATACCCGCTCGTTTTAATAATTCAGAAGTATGCATGCAACCTGCTCTTCTATGTATGGTCTAGCAGGAGATTTACGACATCCAAGCTCTTCCAGAGCAGAGAAAGGAAACAGTAGTTGTGGTGGTGAAAAGCTATTAATATTTGTCTCCCAATTACTTAAGTAAACCTAAGCACAGATCAATGAAAAGATCTGCACAGATCCCCTGAGGATGTCAACATGGGGTGGACTTGTAACTTATCTTCCAAGTGATTTTCTATCTCCTAGAGCAGGGGTAGGCAATTCCGGTCCTCGAGAGCTGGAGCCAGGTCAAGTTTTCAGGATATCCACAATAAATATGCATGAGATAGATTTGCATCTCAAAGAGGCAGTGCATGCAAATCCATCTCATACTTATTCATTGTGGATATCCTGAAAACCTGATCTGGCTCCGGCTCTCAAGGACCGGAATTGCCTACCCCTGTCCTAGAGCAGTATCATCACCTCAGAAAGGTGATATATAATAAAGCACATATCATATTAATAAGATACTATACTTCATTGAAACTGAATCCAGAAAATAAGATGCAAGATATAGAAATATTATACATTATAGTCAGTGTCTGGAGTGCGAGAGAGAGAGGAAAAATGTTTCTTTACCTGACACGACCAGGATGCAGTAAGGATTCAGTTACTGAGTGTCCATGAAGCAGAAATGACATGTGGCATGGAAAAGCAAAGGCAGAGGAAATAACTGCTCACCCTCATGCTCTCCTTGCCTGTGAAGACCGAGTGCCTCATTATTTGTTTAATGTTTGTGTATCGTTAAGCATTACCTCTAGCAACAGTAAACAGCATATCGCACTACTTAAGCAGACCAGTTCTAACAGAGCTATGTAAGGATTTATGCCTGCTTTCCCTTTTCATCAGTCTTAGAGGAACGAACAGCACCTTCTCTCCATTCCATCGTTGATTGTGATCAACACAAGACACACTACGATTTTCTCAGTCATAGCTCCCCCCCCCCCCCAGCTCTGGAACTCCCTACCTAGTTACATCAGGGAGGATACCGCACTAAATAGATTTAAAGGCTCTCTTAAATGTTTTCTTTTCAAGGATGCATTTGAAAGCTATGATTAGGGCATTAGTAACTCTCAGCTTACTTTCCTAACCATCACAGTTTGGTAACGTTTATTTTCTTCATTTTTATTGAACCCTTCTTATGTTCATCTCTTAAATGTCTCCTTTCTTATAAAATTGTAGTTCTTCCCTCTTTTCCCACTTGTCTCTAGTTAGTCTAGTTTTACTGAATGTCCAGACATGTACGTTGTTTTTTTAAACATGTCCGCCAGGACATGTCCCAGGGGAGGGAGGGCGGGAGGGGGGTATTTCTTTGTATGGTTTTATTCCCTTATGAAATGTTGGTTAGGTGTGTGTGGGGGGTATTTTTGTATGGTTTTTGATTGATTATAAATGCATATATGATTAATATCATTTGTATAGATACTGTATCGCATTTTTGTTGGTTTTGAAACTCAATAAAGATTTATATAAAAACTAGCTGATGCCCCGGCGTTGCACGGGTATTTAATTATAGCAATAACATTGTAAATGGATTTAAATAAAGATACTTTATAGTGGTGAATGAAATAATTTTGTTACAGCTTTATAAAAAGTAAAATATTCAAAGTATAATGTGAAATATTTGACAAAATGAATACAATTCAACTAACACAAAAATTGATTATAAGCAACATTTTTAGTTTCACCTCCAGGAGCAAGAACATATACATTCTTGGGTGAACCCACCCTTCCCACGTGTGCAGGTGGGCCTCGAGACCCCCAGAACATATCACCCCAGGTAATGAGGGATCTGCATACCAAGTTTCGTTCAAATCGGTCCCACAGCTTCTTACATTTTTTCCATTGACTTGAATGGGTGAAATCTGATTTTCTGTTTGTAGCTCCGCCCATGTGTGCAGGTGGGCCGCGAGACCCCCAGAACATATCACCCCAGGTAGTGAGGGATCTGTATACCAAGTTTCGTTCAAATCGGTCACACAGCTTTGTACATTTTTTCCAATGACTTGAATGGGTGAAATCTGATTTTCTGTTTGTAGCTCCGCCCATGTGTGCAGGTGGGCTGCGAGACCCCCAGAACATATCACCCCAGGTAGTGAGGGATCTGCATACCAAATTTCGTTCAAATCGGTCCCACAGCTTCTTACATTTTTTCCATTGACTTGAATGGGTGAAATCTGATTTTCTGTTTGTAGCTCCGCCCACGTGTGCAGGAGGGCCGCGAGACCCCCAGAACATATCACCTCAGGTAGTGAGGGATCTGCATACCAAGTTTCGTTCAAATTGGTCAAGACGTTTTTGAATTACTGTGAGAATGTCAGCTTTTTACATTTTTTCCATTGACATGAATGGGTGAAATGTGATTTTCTGTTTGTAGCTCCGCCCACGTGTGCAGGAGGGCCGCGAGACCCCCAGAACATATCACTCCCGGTAGTGAGGGATCTGCATACCAATTTTCATTCAAATCGGTCCCACAGCTTTTTACATTTTTTCCATTGACTTGAATGGGTGAAATCTGATTTTCTGTTTGTAGCTCCGCCCACGTGTGCATGTGGGCTGCAAGACCCCCAGAACATATCACCCCCGGTAGTGAGGGATCTGCATACCAATTTTCGTTCAAATCGGTCCCACAGCGTTTTACATTTTTTCCATTGACATGAATGGGTGAAATCCGATTTTCTGTTTGTAGCTCCGCCCACGTGTGCAGGAGGGCCGCGAGACCCCCAGAACATATCACCTCAGGTAGTGAGGGATCTGCATACCAAGTTTCGTTCAAATTGGTCAAGACGTTTTTGAATTACTGTGAGAATGGCAGCTTTTTACATTTTTTCCATTGACATGAATGGGTGAAATGTGATTTTCTGTTTGTAGCTCCGCCCACGTGTGCAGGAGGGCCGCGAGACCCCCAGAACATATCACCCCAGGTAGTGAGGGATCTGTATACCAAGTTTCGTTCAAATCGGTCAAGCCGTTTGTGAATTACTGTGAGAATGGCAGCTTTTTACATTTTTTCCATTGACATGAATGGGTGAAATCTGATTTTCTGTTTGTAGCTCCGCCCACGTGTGCAGGTGGGCCGCGAGACCCCCAGAACATATCACCCCAGGTAGTGAGGGATCTGCATACCAAGTTTCGTCCAAATTGGTCACAGTGAGAATGGCAGCTTTTTACATTTTTTCCATTGACATGAATGGGTGAAATCTGATGTTATGTTTGTAGCTCCGCCCACGTGTGCAGGTGGGCCGCGAGACCCCCAGAACATATCACCCCAGGTAGTTGGAATTACTGTGAGAATGGCAGTTTTTTACATTTTTTCCATTGACATGAATGGGTGAAATCTGATTTTCTGTTTGTAGCTCCGCCCATGTGTGCAGGTGGGCCGCAAGACCCCCAGAACATATCACCCCAGGTAGTGAGGGATCTGCATACCAAGTTTAGTTCAAATCGGTCCCACAGCTTTTTACATTTTTCCCATTGACTTGAATGGGTGAAATCTGAAGTTATGTTTGTAGCTCCGCCCACATGTGCAGTTGGACCGCGAGACCCCCAGAACATATCATCCCGGGTAGTGAGGGATCCGCATACCAAGTTTCGTTCAAATCGGGCAAGCCGGTTTTGCGGAGGCAGTTTTTACATTTTTTCCATTGACATGAATGGGTGAAATCTGATTTTATGTTTGTAGCTCCGCCCACATGTGCAGGTGGGCCGTGAGACCCCCAGAACATATCACCCCAGGTAGTGAGGGATCGGCATACCAAGTTTCGTTCAAATCGGGCAAGCCGTTTTTGCATTGGCAGCTCTTTACATTTTTTCCATTGACATGAATGGGTGAAATCCGATTATCTGTTTGTAGCTCCGCCCACGTGTGCAGGTGGGCCGCGAGACCCCCAGAACATATCATCCCGGGTATTGAGGGATCTGCATACCAAGTTTCGTTCAAATCGGTCAAGCCGTTTTTGCGTGATCGCGGCACATACATACATACATCCGATTTTATATATATAGATAAACAACAAAAACATGTCCCCCATTTTAATCGATGAATATTGTTTAGAAATATTTATAAGCATTTAACCAAATTTTAAATAAAACTTAACACTTGAAACAGGAGGCAGCTGCATAAAATATATGCCTTTCCACCACTTTCTGACAAGAACAAGGTTTCACACTCCCCAAACCTGACTGTTTGAGCAGCGAAACATCAAGCAATACACTAATTATAATATTTGGGCAACAGCTTAGATCTTTTCATTTTTAAAAAGAGCTTGTTGCAGAACTGTCACTGGCTATGCCAGTGTATTGCAAACTGTGTGCCTCCTGAGATTTCAGGTATGCCACGGCGCACTGGGGAGGAGGAGATGGGTCGTCGCCAGTTGACTCGTGGCAAAAGGCATGTCCTGTAGGCACTTCTCCTTTTCTCCAGCCCTCTTTCCTGCTGGCTCCCCCTCTGGCGTCTCCAGGCCCATCTGGAGGGCCTTCGCACACACATAGACGTCAACATGATGACATCACGCATGCATGTGACCTCATCATGGTGACGTCCGCGCACTTCCAGATGCCTCAAACTGCAGCCACTACGTTTAATGTGCTGTGGCTTGAGAAAGTTTGCAGGACACTGGGCTATGCTCTTGACCAGCTGAACAATAGGGGATGATACACCAAACTGATTTTTACCTATGTTATTTTATCAATGCTCAGATTGATAAATAAATGGACACCCCACCCCAAACCTCTGCATTCTATATATGGCGATTTTGAGCCAATCAGGGCCTTAGGCCCCTCCCACTCCATCCCAAGATGCATTGTGAGGGGGAAGTTCCATCATTAGCAGCACGTGGCCCTGTAGGCAGCAGGGAGTGAGCTTCCCTTATGCCATTTGCTCTTCCAAAGATAAGGGGTGGGGGATGTGGGGGATATCAGGGCAATATTGGGATGTGAGGGGGTTGTGGGGGATATCAGGGTGATGTTGGGATATCAGAGGGGATATCAGAGGGATATCGGGGGAGGGGTGTAGGGTTCCATGTCTCAGCTGATCCTAGCAGGGGGAATCCCCATGAGCTCAGCTGCCAGGAATCCCTGAAACCGCACCTGGAGTACTGTGTCCAGTACTGGTCGCCATACCTCAAGAAGGACATGGCGGTACTCGAGGGAGTCCAGAGAAGAGCGACTAAACTGATAAGAGGTATGGAAAATTTTGCATACGCTGACAGGTTAAAAATGTTGGGGCTGTTCTTCCTGGAAAAGAGGAGACTTAGAGGGGACATGATAGAAACCTTCAAAATCCTAAAGGGCATAGAGAAAGTGAATAAGGACAGATTCTTCAAACTGTGGGGACCCACAACCACTAGGGGTCACTCGGAGAAATTGAAAGGGGACAGGTTTAGAACAAATGCTAGGAAATTCTTTTTTACCCAAAGGGTGGTGGACACATGGAACACGCTTCCGGAGGAGGGGATAGGCCAGAGCACTTTACAGGGGTTCAAGGAAGGTTTGGATAGGTTCCTAGAGGATAGGGGGATTGAAGGGTACAGATAGAACTAGAGGTAGGTTATAAAAGTGGACAAAAACCACTTCACAGGTCACGGACCTGGTGGGCCACCGCGGGAGCGGACCGCTGGGCGAGATGGACCTCTGGTCTGACTCAGTGGAGGCAACTTCTTATGTTTTTATGAGTCCTTCTGCCGCGATCAGGCAAGGTAGTTGGTGGGTACGTCTACAAAACTTGCTTTTGTACATTTTTCATGTGGACGGTTGTATTTTTGAACATGAGCAAAAAAAATGGGTGTCGGAGCTTTTACCGCAGCGCTCACCAATATAAAACTCTAATGTGGCTTGATAAAAGGGGGGGGGGGGGTAGTGAATTATTTATTGAGTATGATAGTTTTTAAATATTACAGAGATGTTTATGTAAGGCCCCATGAGTAGTCATTTGCTTTTCTTGGAGTAAAATTTTATGTAATCTAATTTGAGATTTATATTCCACTGAATCCCTAGAGGTACAAAGCAGATTACAAAAATAGTAATATACCATAATTACAAAAGTCAGCAAATTCAGTAGGAAGCAGACAAAATTAGTTGATCAAAATTAAGATTAACATACAGTGTTTTTTAAATAAAAAGTTTTAAAAGCATGTCAAAAAGAGTAATAGAAATTTAAAACACTTAAGATCTTTAGGCTGTGAATTCCAACACTGAACAGCTTAAACAGGGCTGGCTCAAGAGATTATGGGCTCCTTTTATTAAGCCGTGCTAGCGGGGTTAACGTGCGTGACTTTTCATCACGCGTTAACCCCCCCCCCCACTGGCCTAAAAACTACCACCTGCTCAAGAGGAGGTGGAAGTGGCTAGCGCGGCCAGAAGTTTAGCACACGGTATTACACGCGTTAATACACTACCGCACCTTTGTAAAATGAGCCCTATGGCACCCCAACCCATGCCCTGCCCCCCCAAACAATTTCATTGGCCAGTTGCCATGAGAAGGAGGATCAAGCAGTAGCATCAGAGGAGAGAGAAAGAAAGTACTGCACTTCCCTCCTCTGATGCTGGCTTTTCCCCCCCCCCCCCCCCCCTCACAGCAGCTGACCTATGAAGCTGCACCTGCTGGGAATGGGCAGCAGTGGCAGAAGAAGGAGGAGGAGGGAAGTGTTGGTTAACGTATGGGCTGGTGATGTCACAACTCCAGGCACTTGGCGCCCTTTAGCGCTGGCACTCTGGGCCAGAGCCTCACCTGGTCCATAGGTTAAGCCAGCCCAGGTCTTAAAATCCATAAGAAAAGTTAAAGATTCTTGAGAAACACACACCTTTTGACAAAAATACATAAGTGACACCAAAAATCTTAAAGATATAATATTATAAATAATTTGAGGATTTGATTGATATATGTGTTACCTGTATAGTTAATAGTGCAATGTATGTGGTACTTATTGCTCTTTTTTTTGTATTGCACTGTTTTCATTTGAAAATCAATAAAGATTTTAAAAAAAAGATATAATATTGTTTTGAAAAAAGAATAATTATGTCAGATATTCTGGGCCAATTTCTTACCATATCATATACCCCGATGACATCACAGACTTCAATGTTGCAGTTTGCTTGACCCGTTCTGGGCCTGGAAGCAGCCGGAGAGCCCCTTGCTGGAGTGGTGGGAGGTGAAGGACTCCCCAGCCCTGAAAGGGAAGTGTCTCTGAGCCCTCCTGATCATAGTCCTCCGCCGCCAGCTGCCTCAAGCTCTCCCGGTAACGTGTGTGGCTTCTCCCTCGGGCAGTCTGACCCGGCAGAGAGTAGGCATGTCCGGAGATCATCTGAAGTTAGATCCTGGTATCCCACTTCTCTGCCTGTCATGAATGTATGGGCTTTGGCTGAATCTTTGGAAGATCAAGCTGGACTAGAGACCACCGACGGTGCTGTGGCTGTGGCTTCCTCTGGAGGAGCGCATTTCCCTAAAGTTACTCCAGAGAAAACCTCAGTTGTGGAACCCGTTGCCTTCTTTTCTAAGAGGGGAATCGGCTCTTGATAGATTCAAGAGCTCTTTAAAGTCCTTTTCATATAGGGACGCTTTTGAAGATTAAACCACCATCCCAGTTCTTTGCTGGCTAATCATTTACGGATCGAATCCGTGCTAAAGCAAAATTAAAAACATTCTTGTTCCAAGATGCTTTTGGATAATAACTGTCCTTTTAAGGACTAAAACAAGTTTTATAGTTTTTTACCCTCACCTATTGTTTTCCCCTAAGTGTGCTCTTTTTCTCAAAGATTGTAGTTCTCTCTCTTCTTTCCTAACTGTGTGTAGTTAGCATATATGTTTTGGTATGTCTCTACTAACCTAACCTGGTTTTGTTTAATATTTTAACTTTAACTTTTTTTTTAAGATACTTTTTATTTCTGTACACCATCTAGAAATTTGATTAAATGGTATAAAAAATTTTTATAAACTTGAAACTTCAACTTTCCATGATCCAATATTTTTCTTTACTATATAGGATGCATCATTTATATGTTGTACCCGCCCAATTGTATTTCCCTTATTTGTGCCTTTTTCTTCATTTATTGTAGTTCTACCCTTATTCCTTATGTGGCAGGTTAGTCCGTGGCTGTTCTTGTCTATGTAATATATGTTTATTATATCCCTGATTTTATTATGTATACTGCTTAGAAATTATTATAAGTGATAATATCAAATTTTAAATAAACCTGAAACCTGAAAGTGATAACCTGTATTAATCAAGTAGAAGATGAGTTTAAAATTGTTTCTGACAAACAATAATTTGGAGTCAGCTTCTGGGAAAGAACTGGATAAGTCTGGGGACCTCGGGAAACAGGTGGAGGATATGCAAAGAACACGGAGATCCCTTGTATAGGGCTGTGTTAACATCCATTGGAAGCAAGAACAGCTTGAAAGTAACCTGAGAAGGAATAATTTGAGATTCCCGAACTTCCCATGGATTCCATATTTGTCAGCAAGAGACTTCTTTAAGAAGCATACGAAGGAGATCTCGGAACTATTGGAGGATGTTATTCCTCCAGTGGTAAAATTGTATTATCTTTCCTATAAGAGAAACAAGTGGAGACTCAAGGAGGTGAAGGAGAGGTTTTAGCCCCCTCATCAGTGTCTCCAGATAGTCTTAAAGTATCTGAAATGCTGGAAATATCTTTGGAAATAGTGGAAGAATGGGCTACACTGCTTGTTTCACTTGCTTTTGAGTCTGATAAGAACAATATTCTAAATTTGTATTTCAAACAACATATAGCTATATTTCTATGGGAAAGTCTGTAATGCTTTCCAGATGTGTGCAACGAAACCCAGGAATGCCATTGTATAAGAGTAGTTAATAATGATGGTACCTTCTTTTTAAGATTTCCTGTAAAATGTTTCATTAAAGATTCAAGGTGCCCTGGATCGGTAGCATGGAATACTGTTATACCTTGTGTTTTGGCCAAGTACTAGTGACCTGTATTGGCCACCATGAGAACGGGCTACTGGGTTTTATGGACCATTGGACTGACCCAGTAAGGCTATTCATATGTTCTTATATATACATTTTTTTAAAATCCTGTTCAATTACCAGCATTTCTGGATAATTTTCAAGTCTGTCCCTACCGTGAGCCAGCGAGGTAAATGCTCCGACGCTCATAGAATTCCAGCATCGGCTCTTCATCTGACGTTACTTCATAGGCACAGGTCCAAGAAGTGATTGCAGAGGAAGAGCCGACACTGGCACGAGCAGCAGATCGGGGTTGCTGCTCGTTCCGTGGACATTAAAGAGGTATGTGGGAAGGGGTGTGCGCAGGTGTGGTAGTGGGGGGAGGTGGGGAAAGAGCAGGGGATGGAGAGGTGCCCAGGGTGGACCGCCCTCCACTCCCCATTACCACACCATTGCTCACCAGCCCACAGTCGAAACGTCTACCACAACTTTGTAAAAAGAGCCCTGTATCACAGTGTATCACAAACTGTGCCTCCTGAGATTTCAGGTGTGCCGCAACACACTACTAGCGAGGAGGAGCATCGTCAATGCTGGCTGACTGCCTACAGGACGTGCCTCTCGCAGCGAGAGGCACGTCCTGTAGGAAGTCAGCCGGCGCAGATGACTCTCCTCCTGGCCGGCGTCTCTCCTCCTCTCCCCGCACCTCCCGGATCCCTCCACCGCAGCGGGTCGCGGCCAGCCAGGCCTTCATGCACTTCCGGGTGCCTTCTAGCTGGGGCACTGGATTTAGTGTGCCATCAGCCGGAAAGTTTGTGAGACACTGCTGTATCAAATGCAGGCAATTGCTCTTCCAACCACAATTCTGCTTTTTTATGTAAGAGTTGCTAGGTATTTGGGACCTGGGCTGTCCACTGTTGGAAAGAGGATACTGGGCTTGATGGACCTTCGTTTCTGTCCCAGTATAGCAGCTCTTATGTTCTTATGTGAGCCAAGTATAAGACAATCAAACCATTGTGACATCACTAATGAGGTTGGCTTTTAAGCATTGGTGGAATGAGGCATTATGTCATCACAATCTCAGCTCTGGAATGTTGCTACTCTTTGGGTTTCTGCCTGGTACTTGGGACTTGGGTTGGCCACTGTTGGAAACAGGATACTGGGCCTGATGGATCTTTGGTCTGTCTCAGTACTGCAATTCTTATGTTCAGTAAGTCCAGAGGGAGGTGCTCTCATGCATTCCTCCCACTTCCCCAACAAAACAAGGCAAACTAGCAACAAAAGAAAGCCAGACGCAGCTGGAAAGAGCTCAATGAAGTATATTTTTCTCACAAGCAGCTGCCTGTTTTATATCCTTTATTTGTAACAAATATCACATAGAGCGAAAAATGCTTTTTTTTTAATGGCATAAATCAAAATGTCCACAGTACTGAGTAAGAACCTCAATTTGAGGTCAGTGAGTATCTGGCATAGTAATTCCAAAGGATGTGTACATAAGAGAATATAACCTCCATTATCGGGACCAGCTCCACCTGTCCCCACATAAACTGCTTCAATTCATCTCCCCAAGGCCTCTGCTCTGAAGAGATTTATGTCAGCTTCCTCCTGCACAGCTCTCATTCTTTCCGGGGGAAAAATGTGATTTTAATTATCTGTATAGAATTAAAGAAAAAGGGTCTCAAACAAAATATTACCCACAATAGCTTAACAAACAAGAAAAAAGGGGGGTAATAATAAACCAAATAGTATCAAATGTCAAATTTAATATAACTGCCAAAAAATTGCTCACTTAAATATAATAATAATTTAAAAAATAGTAATGATAAAGGAGGAAAAGGACAGCATAGTGACCGTTAAGATAAGTGGTGCCAGTGCTTTAATAATTTAATAATTTCATTTTTATGATTGGCCTGATTGGGGTTTAAAAAGAAAAAAGTAGAGCACTTTGGGTGTGTAGTATTTGCACATTGACTTCACCTGTAGGGTTGGAGGATTCGGACAGATGATAGGTTTGTCAGGATAGGGATCTAGAATGGCTTAAGTCATATGAGATTATATGATCTGATCCTTATCCTTTTCCTCCTTTATCATTATTGGTATCTCTCCAATACCAACACCACTCCCAATATAAGTCTCTCAGACCAAACCTGGTCAAATACCCCCTGGTCTGACCACCTCCTGTGCAATTTCGAACTAGCCTGGCACAAAAAACAACCTGACAAAAAGCCTAACCCCATCCATACAAAGCAATTCATCTGGACAAGAGAACATCTAAACCCAGCAGACTTCAGGTCACACTACACTCTCATCTCCGACTCCAACGTAGACCCCAACTTCCACCTAAATTTAGCGACCAGGTTCTTAACACCACTGTCCCTCTTAAACTTCGCCCGAAAACTCTTCGCCCCTCAAACAGCTGGTTTGACGCGGACCTCCTGACCATAAAACGAGAAGTCCGGAAACTTGAAAGAATCTGGTGTAAATCAGGGACAGATTTAGACAGACTTACCTGGCGACTGAAAGTCAAAGAATACAAAAAACAGATCTTCGATAAGCGCAGTAAATACTACTCCCAACTAATAAACTCCCCTTCTCTAAACAGCAAAGCACTTTTTAGACTAGTTAACTCCCTGTTCGACATAGACTCTCACAAACGCCCTACCTCCGACCTCCCTCCCTCCGCAATCACTCTAGCTGACCACTTCGCGAACAAAATCCACACTCTAAAACTGTCTCTTGCAGCTCACAGCCCCGAACCCCCACTCAACCTACACGCAACAGACACAGAAGGTTCAATAGCCGACATGTCCTGGACCTCCTTTGAAAATCCTGACTGGAATCTATTCCTCGAACTTTATTCTAAATACGCCAACTCCAACTGCCTATTAGACACTTGTCCTCCCACCATCATGAAATGCGCCCCCCCCCCCCCATCATTCAAAGCAGAACTCTTCAATTGGGTATCTCTATGCCTGTCCACTGGACACTTCCCGTCCGAACTTGGCCACATCCTCATTTCCTCTATCCCTAAACAACCCAAGGATCCAATCTCTTCCATCACCAACTACAGACCCATCGCCAACATACCACTCTTCCAAAAACTCATGGAAGGTCTTGTCAACAACAACCTTACGAATTACCTTGACAAGTTCAATATTCTTCATGACTCCCAGTCCGGTTTCCGCACAAATCACAGCACTGAAACCGTCCTAGCTGCCCTGACAAATTACCTCCTCCACCTGTTCTCACTGGGCAAAAGCGCCCTGATACTTCAATTCGATCTGAGCAGTGCTTTCGACCTGGTCGACCACGACATTATGCTCAACTGCCTTGACTCCATCGGCATCTCCAGACAGGTAATAGATTGGTTCACAGGCTTCCTAACCAACCGTACCTACCAGGTCCACAGTAATGGAGCCTTCTCCCACCACTGGCGTAACCCTTGTGGAGTCCCACAAGGCTCTCCCCTATCCCCCTCCCTATTCAATATTTACTTGACCCCTCTGGCACGAAGCCTAGCAAACTCAAATCTAAAATCGTTCATATATGCAGATGACATCACCATCATTGTTCCCACTACCTCACTCACTCTAGAAACGGAAAAACTCATCTCATCTATCCTCACCAAGTTAGAACTGTGGACCTCAAAACTCAAATTAAAATTGAACTCTGAAAAAACCAAAATCTTCCTAGCGAGTCCCAACCATAAATTAACAAACACTTCCCTCAGACTGAATGGGCTAGATTACCCTATCCTACCCACCATAAAAATCCTTGGAGTCATCCTGGACCGCACCCTGACCTTCGATGACCATACCAGTGCCCAGGTGAAAAAATGTTTCTGTACCCTCTGGAAACTGCGCACCATCAAACGTTACTTCAACCACCAAGCCTTCCGCCTACTCGTTCAATCCCTGGTATTAAGCATATTAGACTACTGCAACATTATTTACCTGGGATCCTATAAAAATACCATCAAACGTCTTAGAACAGTCCAAAATGCGGCCGTCCGCCTCATCTATGATCTCAAAAAATGCGACCATGTTAGCCCCTACTACACCAAACTCCATTGGCTTCCAGTAGAGGCAAGGATCATCTTTAAGTTCGCCTGCCTCTGTTTCAAAACTCTAACAGGATCTTCCCCAATCTACTTCTCTGAGCACCTTGAAATAGCAGGCCCCTCTCGCACACGAAACGACCACTTATTCACCTTTCCCTCCCTAAAAGGCTGCCTCTACAAGAGATTCATTGATAGAACCCTAGCATTCCAAGCGGGCAAATGGAACAATTGCCTTACCGCCCTCATCTCCAACTCCCCGCCCTACCACCTGTTAGGAAGTCACTAAAAACCTACCTCTTCGACAAATTCTGCTAACGCTGCCTTCCCTCCTTCCCTGCACCCTCCTGACCTCGATATGCCTCCATTCCCTCTGACTTCGCCCCCCCTCCCAAGCCACTATGGCCTCTCTTACTCAATCTCTGTCTTATCTAATTGCCCTGCCTTTTCATAGCCTCATATTTAACATCTCTGTAAATGTATCACCGCTATAACATGTAACATCGCTGTATACGTACAGTCTCTTCTTTAGTATATGCCTTTTTATTACTGCCATTTATGTAACATCTCTGTAAATGTAACAACACTGTAATATGTATCATCGCTGTAAATGTACAGTCTCTTCTATTGTTAACCGCATTGAACTTCCATGGTATTGCGGTATACAAGAATAAAGTTGTTATTATTATTATCACCATGTTTAAGGGGAAGAGTGTGGTGCAGTGGTTAAAGCTTCGGCCTTAAGGTTCAACTGACTCTGGCGTTTTGGGTTCAAACCCACACTGCTCCTTGTAACTCTGGGCAAGTCACTTAATCCCCCCATTGCCCCAGGTACATTAGATAGATTGTGAGCCCAATGGGACAGACACAGAAACATGCTGGAGTACCTGAATAAACTCATGTAAACTGTTCTAAGCTCTCCTGGGACAACAGTATAGAAAATTAAATAAATAATTTTAATTTGGTTGATTATTACCCCCTTTTTTTTGTACAGTATTTTAATTATCCTAGGGAAAATCTTGGAAGCCAGTCATTGCCAACTGCTTTCTTTTTACTCTATTCAAGTCTCCTGGGGGTGGGAGTGGAATGAGAAAAACGCTCAAGAAAGGTATGTTCAAACATACAGCTAAGTTCAAATCTTTGATCAGTGTGGGTCGCATATTATGTTTTATTTCTCTGGATGACCTTTATCAGAATACATCAGTCTCTCAGGCTGTGTTATCTTCTTCATTGACAGCTCCATAATTGACTCCATAACAGTAAATCAAGTGGCATGTATCAACAGTAACTTGTAACAATGTAACATGACGCTATCACGTTTCTTGCAAGTGGAAACCTACAAGTCGGGCTGTTTGATTGCTTTTAGATTTTTTAATGTTAAACGGGTAGTTTTGAAACGGTTTACACTGCACCCATTTCTTTCTCTCCATCCTAACATGCAGCTTTGTAAATTGCTATGTATTTGATGCCTGAGTTAGGAGCTAGCCAACTGCTTTATGAAAAAAAAAAAAGAATGTGGGTTTCATAGACCACATATGCCACCTGCTGGATAAAACACAGCTATGCCCCACAGAAACAGGAAACAGATGTAGCAAAATCTGGGATCTACACAATGACTGAAAAAAAAAAAACAACCCCCCAGCAACTTCAAGGTTGCCCTTTTCTTATCAGCTCATGTTACGTAAATAAGGGCAAGCTATAATACATGCATTTTGTGAAAAGGCTAAGTGAAGGCCAAATGTATGGATATAGAAGTGAAGGGATGTTAAGTATTTCATAAGAACAGAAGAGTTGCCATAATGGGACAACAGGTCCATCAAGCCCAGTATCCTGTTTTCAACAATAGCCGACCCAGGTCACAAAGGCCTGGCAAGATCCCAAAAAAGCAGAACAGATTTTATACTGCTGATCCTAGAAATGAGCAGTGGATTTCCCCAAGCCATCTCAATAGTGGCCTATGGGCTTCTCTTTTAGGAAATTATCCAAACCTTTTTTAAACCCCTCTAAGCTGATTTCGCCACATTCTCTGGCAGCTACTGTAATTCCAGAGTCTAATTTCACGTTGCGTGACAAAATATTTTCTCCGGTTTGTTTTAAATCTACTACTCAGTAGCTTTGTCACATGCCCCCTAGTCCTAGTATTTTTGGAAAGAGTAAACAAGCGATTCACATCTACCCTTTCAACAAAAACAATTAAAGATGTTCACTAATAAAAGGTCCATATATCATACTGCCATGCCTAACTATAAAGAAATTATATAAACAATTGTAATACATTTAGATATGCCAAAAAATATATGTACAGGCAGCTGTTTATATAATGTTCCTATAGTACATTGGGCATAGCAGAATGATACAAAGTGCAATACATGCATAGGTGTAGTTTGACTGTTGCATTTGGGGGGTGGGCAAAGTGTGGGCTATGACAGATTTGTATAATCATTTACGCACACATAGGGCTCCTTTTACGAAGGCGCGTTAGGGCCTTAACACATGGAATAGCACACGCTAAAATGCCGCGCACTAGCCGCTACCGCCTCCTCATGAGCAGGTGGTAGTTTTTCAGCTAGCACACTAATCCAGTGCGTGCGCTCAGAGCACTAGCACACCTTCGTAAAACGAGCCCATACTGTATATAGATAGATAAATAGATTTATATACTGTATATATATATATATATTTATCATCATACATATTCATTATTCATAATGGTTACTGGACTCAGGATGGGACTATTCCTTTGGAAAGTTGGCTAAGTCAGATGTTTGAGCTGGCACATTTTGAGCTTTGCTATCATAAACGTTCAACCAACCCGGAGGTGCTGGCCTACCTGGCTCTGTGGAAGGTGTTCCTGCGGTTACCTCTAGTCTCCCGACATGGTGGAGGTAGGTGTGGGGGAGGGAGATTAAATGGGGAGTGTGCTTGGTATATGTTTGATTGTTTGGCTGGTTACTGGATAGGAACCCAATATATTGGACAGTGAAGATTTTTTTTTTTTTTTTTTTTTTACTGAAATGAGCTAGCTCCTAGAGAAGTTTGTCTCATGGTGTCTCCAGTCACATCCCCAAGAATTAGCAAGCAGGGCACACACAGCCACTCTCCCCTTTCCCACACTAATGCAGTCTGCGCTTTTTCTCCCATCCTCCCGCCCTCCTTCTTTAGCCTGCATCCCCTCTTCCCCCAATATTCAAGTATTTTCACCATTCCCTATACCATGCTACTGTGGACCTTAGAGATACACAGGCTCTAGATCAGTGGTCTCAAACTCGCGGCCTGGGGGCCATATGCAGCCCGCCAGGTACTATTGTGAGGCCATCAGTATGTTTATCATAATCACAAAAGTAAAATAAAACAGTTTCTTGATCATGTCTCTTTAGCTTGAAATGACAATATTATTATTAAGACCAGTGGCGTACCTAGGGTATGTGGCACCCGGGGCCCATCATTTTTTGACACCCCCCCCCCCCCCCCCCCCCATGTAAAAATTTTTTTTTTTTTTTTTTGCAATAACCATGAAATGGAATAAATGGTCAGAATAGAAACAGGCAGTGAAAATTTTCTTTTATTGAACCTCATATATGTAACCATTATTCCAAACATAACATAACATAAATTATGTCTAAATTGTCATGACATTAGAAGTACATATGGAGTAGTTGCAGGTGATGCTTGGGACAGTTCTGATTGTGTTAGTTCGGTTTTATGTGTTTTTTGAATAGAAGGGTTTTTATTTCTTTTTGAAGGTTTTGCAGTCTGTGGTTGATATCAATTGGTTGTAGAGTTGGGGGTCGAGTGTTGCAGCTCGAATGGCTAGGAGGTTGTCGAACAGTTTTTTTCTTTTGACGTTTTTGGTTGGAGGGTGTGTGAATGGTGCACAAGTTCTCCTATGTCTGTTTGAAGTGGATTGAATTATTTAGCTGAAGAAATTAGTTACCCCCCATTCCACACACATTAATTCTCTTCCATTTTTGTTCCCATTATAAAAAACACTGATAAGTTCCCAGAAAAAAAATACATTAAAATAAGAAGTGAAAACAAAGGCCCCTACAGATGAGAACATAACATAAGAATAGCCTAACTGGGTCAGACCAATGGTCCATCATGCCCAGTAGCCCATTCTCATGGTAGCCAATCCAGGACACTAATACCTGGTCAAAACCCAAAGAGTAGCAACATTCCATGCTACCGATCCAGGGCAAGCAGACACTTCCCCCATGTCTTAATAACAGATTATGGACTTTTCCTCCAGGAATTTGTCCAAATCTTTCTTAAAACCAGCTACACTATCTGCTTTTACCATAACTTCTGGCCACTTCATTTTTAAGTTTAGATCTTTCCTTTCAAACAGAGACCTTGCTAGATGTCAAATGCAGCACAAGGTAACTTCACATGGACTTAGCTGTGCAGGAAATGTGAATCTCCTCATACACCCACCATATAGTGCAAAAATGTGCAAAGGTCTGTTTTTTTCTTTCGATCACTACATAGCCTAATGCCACACAAGCAGCGCTGTTACAAACATATTCTGTAGGTCAATGCTAAGGATAACAAAGTTTCCTTCCTTGGACCAGAAGGAGATAAACCACTGGAAGAGATCCCAAAACAACACCCAAAGACCCACTCAGTGTGTGAATCAGTTGAGTGGAGTGGACTAACTGGGGGGTGGAAATGGGCCCGGAGTTTGCTCAGCAGAATTTCCCAGACCACCTCTTCCTCTCAACACATTGACACGCTGCCACCATCACCACTAGGAACACCTCACTGGGTAGGCCAGCTATGCTATAAACTTTATAAAACACATTATTATATTTTCTTATAAAGCACATATTTTAACTGACCTCTCTGACATCCTCAGCCTTTCCATTCACAAAAATAGAAGGAAGAAAAGTTCCCATTTCCTGCTGTCTCATGTCCCCGGCCTATACAATATTTTTTTTCTGCAGACCCTTCAAAAGTCTGACCAAATCCTCGTTTCACTTGCATTATAAAGTACTGAGGATGCCATCTCTCCCCAATCCCAGGTCCTAAAGTCTAAGACAGTAGCGCAAACTAATGCTGCCAGATACAGGAAAAAAAAATTTTGATTCGATTCAGCCCTATTGAATTGGTTTTTCAATTCGATTTTCCTGCCCAGTTGGGTGATTTTTTTCAAAACTCCTGGTGGGTTTTATAGCTTTTTCACCCCCTTTGGCTTCTCCTAACCACACTGGCGCTGTGGTGTAAATAAAATAAAGAAACAAAAAGGACTTTTCCTCTTTCTGTTAAATCCTAGCTCACGTTTGCAGTCCAACACCAGCTCTGGCAGGATACACATTTCAAATCTGACATGTTATAATCACAAAACAGAAAATAAAATTAATTTTTCTACCTTTTGTTGTCTGGTTATATTTCAAATCTTGTTGGTCCAAGGCTCTGGTTTTCTTCTGATAACTTGCTTGCCAGGGTCTCCTTCTTTCTGCATGCTAACCATCCATCTGCCAACTCTGTCCTCCCTTTCCATTTCCCTTCCCTTCCCAGGAAGTCTGGTATCTTTCCTTTTTTTCATCTCCCTCCACAGATCCACCTTTTCTTAAATACCCTTTCATCCGGCATCTCTCCCTCCTTCCCCACCATCCCAGAGTCCACCATCTCTCCGTTTCTTTTCCTAATTACTCTCCTATCCAGTATCTCTATCCCTCCTCCACACCATCCCTTGTGTCCAATTTCTCTCCCTTTCTGTTCCTTCCCTCCCTAAATCCCATGGTCCATCATCTCTCTCCCTCTCCTCTATTTTCAGACCCATTATTTCTTCCCCCCCCCAAAGTTTGGCATATGCATGTCTCTTTGAACACCCACTTCCCTCCGTGTACTTCTAAATCATGGTCCCCCCCCAAAGGCCTGTCCCCCCTTAAAGGTCTGCCTGTCCCACCTTGAAGGCCTGCACCCCCCTTGAAGGCCTGTCCCTTCCCCTTGTAGGCCTGTCCCCCCCTTGAAGGTCTGCACCCCCCGAAGGCCTGCACCCCCCCGAAGGCCTGTCCCCCACTTGAAGGCCTGTCCCACCCCCTTGTAGCTTCTCCCCCCCCTTGTAGGCCTGTCCCCCCTTGAAGGCCTGCCTGCCTGCCTTTCCCCCCTTGAAGGCCTGCACTCCCTTGAAGGTCTGCACCCCCCCCCCGAAGGCCTGTCCCCCACTTGAAGGCTTGTACCACCCCCTTGTAGCTTCTCCCCCCCTTGTAGGCCTGTCCCCCCCTTGAAGGCCTGCCTGCCTGCCTTTCCCCCCCTTGAAGGCCTGCCCCCCCTTGAAGGACTGCACCCCCCCCCCCGAAGGCCTGCACTCCCTTGAAGGTCTGCACCCCCCCGAAGGCCTGTCCCCCCCTTGAAGGCCTGTCCCACCCCCTTGTAGGCCTGTCCCCCCCTTGTAGGCCTGTCCCCCCTTTAAGGCCTGCCTGCCTGCCTTTCCCCCCCTTGAAGGCCTGTCTCCCCCTTGAAGGCCTGCACCCCCCTTGAAGGCCTGCACCCCCCCTTGAAGGCCTGTCCCCCCCCCTTGAAGGCCTGTCCCCCCCCCCTTGTAGGCCTGTCCCCCCCCTTGTAGGCCTGTCCCCCCCCCTTGTAGGCCTGTCCCCCCCCTTGAAGGCCTGCCTGCCTTTCCCCCCTTGAAGGCCTGTTCCCCCCCTTGAAGGCCTGCACCCCCTTGAAGGTCTGCACCCCCCCAAAGGCCTACACCCCCCCCGAAGGCCTGCACCCCCCTGAAGGCCTGCCTGCCCCCCTTGAAGGCCTGCACCCCTTGAAGGTCTGCACCCCCCCCCCCGAAGGCCTGTCCCCCCTTGAAGGCCTGCCTGCCTGCCTGTCACCCTCTCCCCCTTGAAAGCCTGCTTGCCTGCCCGCCCGCCCCACCCTGAAGGCCTGATGCCCCGACCCACCCCGAAGGACCGCTCGCCCCCCTGGCCTCCCCGCACCACCTATGAACAGCCGCAGCAGGATCGCGAAGTCAGCGTCAGCGATCCCTGCGCTGCTTCCTGCGCCACGGTCCCGCCCCTCCTCTGACGTCAGGGGAGGGGCGGGATCGCGGCGCAGGAAGCAGCGCAGGGATGCTGACGCTGACTTCGCGATCCTGCTGTGGGCTGCTTCACAGGTGGTGCAGGAAGGTCAGTGGGGCGAGCGGTCCTTCGGGGGTGGCGGGGGACTGAACGGCAAGGCCGGGAACACCCCCTTAGGGCTGGTACCCGGGGCGGCCCGCCCCCCCCCCCCCGCCCCCCCCCTAGGTACGCCACTGATTAAGACTTAGCCAAAAGGAAAGATTTATAAGAACATAAGCAGTGCCTCTGCTGGGTCAGACCAGGGGTCTATCATGCCCAGCAGTCCGCTCACGTGGCAGCCCATCATGTCCAGGACCTATATAGTAATCCTCTATCTATACCCTTCTATCCCCTTTTCCTTCAGGAAATTGTCCAATCCCTTCTTGAACTCCAATACCATACCCTGTCCTATCATGCCATCTGGAAGCGCATTTCAGGCATCCACCACCCGTTGGGTGAAGAAGAACTTCCTCGCATTGGTTCTGAATCTGTCCCCTTTTAATTTTTCCGAATGCCCTCTCGTTCTTGTAGTTGTTGAAAGTTTGAAGAATCTGTCCCTCTCCACTTTCTCTATGCCCTTCATGATTTTGTAAGTCTCCGCTTCTCCAGGGAAAAGAGCCCCAGTTTCTCCAGTCTTTCAGCGTATGGTTTTCCATACCTTTTATTAAATGTGTCGCCCTCTTCTGAACCCTCTCGAGTATCGCCATATCCTTCTTTAGGTATGGTGACCAATATTGGACGCAGTACTCCAGATGTGGGCGCACCATTGCACGATACAAGGAGGATAACTTCTTTCATTCTGGTTGTAATACCCTTCTTGATTATACCTAGCATTCTATTTGCTTTCTTAGCGGCTGCTGCACACTATGCTTCATGGTCTTGTCCACTATTACCCCCAAGTCCCTTTCTTAGGTACTCTCACTCAGTAACAGCCCTCCCATCTTGTAGCTGTACCTCGGGTTTCTGTTCCCTACTTGCAAGACTTTACATTTCTCTACATTAAACTTCATCTGCCATCTCGACGCCCACTCCCCTAGCTTGTTCAGGTCCCTTTGTAAATCCTCGCAGTCCTCTTTAGTCCTAGCCCCATTAAATAGTTTGGTGTCTTCTGCGAATTTTATTACTTCGCACTTCATCCCAGTTTCTAGATCATTTATAAATACGTTGAACGGCAGTGGTCCAAGCACCGACCCCTGTGGAACTCCACTCAAGACCCTCCTCCAGTCCAAATAGTGGCCCTTCACTCCTACCCTCTGCTTCCTACCCGCAAACCAATTTCCAATCCACCTGTGTACGTCTCCTTCCACCCCATGGTACTTCAGTTTCCGAAGTAGGCATTCATGGGGTACCTTATCAAAGGCTTTTTGGAAGTCTAAATATACGATGTCTATGGGGTCCCCTTTGTCCATCCGTTTGTTAATTTCTTCGAAGAAGTGCAATAAGTTCGTCAGGCATGATCTTCCCTTGCAGAAGCCATGTTGGCTTGTTATCATAAGTTTATTCCTTTCTAGATGATCCTCGATGCTTTCTGTATCAGCGCTTCCACCATTTTCCCCAGAACCGAGGTCAGACTTACCGGTCTGTAGTTCCCCGAGTCACCTCTTGATCCCTTTTTAAAGATGGGCGTAACATTGGCTATTTTCCAATCCTCCGGGATCACACCTGTTTTTAGGGATAGATTACAGACTTGCTGTAGTAGTGTCGCTATCTCCTCCTTCAGTTCTTTCAGTACCCTAGGGTGGATTCCGTCCAGGCCCGGTGATTTGTCATGTTTTAGTTTTTCTATCTGCCTGTGGACGTCTTCGAGGCTTACTTCCATGGATGTTAGTTTTTCTGCTTAGTCCCCTTTGAAGATGTGTTCAGGTTCCGGTACGTTGGATGTGTCCTCTTTTGTAAATACTGACGAAAAGAACATGTTTAGTCTTTCCGCCACTTCTTTCTCCTCCGCCACTTCTTTCTCCTCTTTCACCACTCCGTTCCTACCTCATGCAAAATTGTCATTTCTTTAATAAGACATTAACTGTTTTTTTTCTGAGGCCCTCCAAGTACCTACAAATCCAAAATGTAGCCCTGCAAAAGGTTTGAGTTTGAGACCACTGCTCTAGATGTAGGGAAGGGATAGCAAAATGGCTGACAGTGAAGTAATTAAGTTTCTTATCTTCTAGAATAACTTCTTTTTTTTACATTATTTATTTCAAATCATTCAATATTAACAGTGCAGGTAAAAAGAAAGGTAACATTAGTATCTTCTTGTACTATTAGTTAGTCCACAATCAAAAGAAGAGTAGCTAAAGAAAACAATGGAAAAATTAATAACAGCTGGATCTGGAAAGGCCCATCGGTCTCCTCCCCACCCCCCACACATGTATCCCCTTCCCTCCAAAAAAAGTCCCCTACCTTAAATTACCATTAATAAAATCACACAACAACATTTTGGAAAAAAATAGAGTTGCAGCTCTGTTTATTATAACAACAAATAACATAGTATTACAAACAACCATCAAGCTACCACACAACAGCTTTTTGGCCCCCTGTGACCCCGCCCCTGTCAGCAAAGGTCTGGGGGATGGCAGGTGCCACCCTGCCCCTTCGGTCAGGTCACCAGCCCACCTGGGACCCACTTCCGAACCAGCTGCCCTCCTGCCGCTCATCTCCGGATGACCCCACCTTTTGGTAGTTCAAACCCCCCCTTGAGCCCGTAATCCCATTACGGGCTCTCCCCAAGAAACAGAGCTGCGACTACCGACCCCCGCTCCCCAAATAAGCTTCACAACATGCCACGAAGTCCTCTAGAAACATATCCAGACCCACATCCAAAATATGAACATTGTCCTGAGCGAACAGACCCCTGCAGGACATATCCACCAACTCGTGTCTGATGTGCAACCCCCCCCCCCCCCCGGGCACTACCCATGCCCCAATTTGTTTGTTCGCTTTTGACAAACCCCTGGTCCATTTCTTGGACCCCAAATGACGAGGCCACGGGACAATGTCCAACCACACCAATCTTGTAGCAGGGAACCATGACATGATACACCTAAAATCATCTCGTGTTGCATTGACGAGCTGCTTGCCCATGCAGGAGTCCACATTGTTTCCTCCCAGGATGTCCGGTGAGCAGGTCCGCAGATCATACATCAAGGGCAGAAGCTGGTTCCACCACATACCCCGCTGGCCCCACCATGAAACTTGGACACCCAGTTGAGACAGGCCAAGGTGCACTCCACCCGGCCAGATCATCACCCGGTCACTGGCCCAATGAATAAAGGAATGCCCCACAATTCACATAGTAAAGATCGAGGGACCAAACCTACAAGGCAAAGCAAATTACTGAAACACTGGGAGCATGAGCCTAGGTTAGAACACATGCCAGCAGGCCCTGAGCAACAGGCTCGGATGCAAACACAGGTGCTCCCCTACCCAAATCCCAACAACCAAAAAATTACAGCCCTCCCCCCTCCCCCCCCCCCCCCCTTCAGCTACAACAGACTTGGCTTGCACATTCCAGTATGAATGTAACCCCTGAAAGCCCCAGAAGCCCATCTCCCCAAACTTTGGATAACTCCATCATTTAAACCTGCTTCTCTAGCACTCATCACTGCTCCGATCCAAAAGGAATGGATCCCGAAACGCCCTGGATTCTGCCCACAACGCCCCAAAGCCTTCCGCAACATGGCCAGCAGTTGATAACGGGTAGTGTAGACCCGTCATGGTGAACTAATAAAACAGACCCCCCCCCTTCCCCCCCAGCAGGCTGGACTGTCAAGGACTCCTCCAGCAATTTTACCGGACACGAACAATTGCCCGGAACCCGCCGAAGCCGTACCGACTACCCTCTACCCGCCTGATCTGTTTTATATCATGCCACCAGCACTCTCAAGGTGTCACCATCCAACTGCATGTGGTACAACCGAAGTTCTTCCTCCTCCCGGCCACCCAAGGGCTGCACAAGGAGTTCCCCCACTCGAAGCGCTCCAAAAAAAGCCAGGGAAAATGATACCTTAAACAATCTCTCTTTGTAGGAGGATCTGAAGCAACTGTACCAACAAGTCATGTGTGATAGGTACTTTACCATCAGGGATCATCAGTTGGATCCTGCCCATGGCTGCCAACATCCATTTTACCAAGAAACCAGCAGAAGGATTGCCCCAACCTAATGTCTTGCAAAAGAAGGCAAAACCTGCTAACTTTCCAGCCACAGAACACCATGAAACTCCCAACCGGAAACAATCCACCATGAACTCTGCCATCAGCTCATCATAATCCAGGCCTGAGGACCATCCCTTACTCCACAGGAATGAGGAAACCTCTATTCAGTCCACTCTATAATGAGACCAAGTAGAAGGGGCCACCAAGCACCTCAGAATGTCCCAGATGGAAGTCTCACCAGCTGCCACAGATTCTCCGGTATAGACCAGCCTTCGAGTTGAGTGCCCGGAGCGAGTCGATGGAACTGCAAAAAGTTAAAACGAGACAAGGTGTCAGCGATACCATTTTGAATTCCAGGCACATGAAGTCCCTTAATGAACAGATAAAGAGACAAACATCTAAGAACTAGTTCCCTAATCAGAGAATTAACCTGTAAACATCTAGCAGTCTGCCTATTAACAATTTCAACCACAGCAGGTTTGTCACACCAGAAAAGGATCCTCCTGTCCCTCAATCTATCCGGCCAAAGCTCACAGGCCACCACTAATAGAAATAACTCCAGCAGTGTAACATTCTTTGTGACACCCCGACTCTGCCACTCAGCGGGCCAATGTGCAGCACACCAATCCCCTTGAAAATACAAACCAAAACCTACACCACCAGCCACATTAGAAAACAGCTCCAGGTTGAAATTAGATACCTCCTCAGACTGAATAGGAAGCGTGCCATTGAAAGACAAAAGAGAATGAGACCAGACCTGCAGGGTCCGCCCTGATCCCTGCAGAAATACGTACAAAATGCCTGGCAAGTCATCGCATGCGCCAGCTGCCTCGAAAAAGCTCTTCAAGTTTAAGTTTCAAGTTTATTAAAAGATTTTTTAAACCGCTTAATCAGGTTTCTAAGCGGTATACAATATAAAATTTACATAAAAACATATTAAAATTGGGGATACTGGATAAAATCCAAGTGTCATAATAAAGCACTAATAATACGTATAGACTTACTTCAAACAATAGGAAAATGGGGGAGAACTACAATCGTAAAAGAAAAGTGCAACAAAAAAGGGAAAATACAATAGGTTGGGGTAAAAAGTAACACCCTGCATTCGAAATTCAAAGAACCAAGCAAGGACTGTATTTCCCGTAGGTGGCTTTCTTAACCCCCCCAACACCTGCCAAATCTGGACCAACTTGTGAATCTTGATTTCCGGCAATCTGGTCACCATAGCTACAGTGTCCAACTCGATGCCTAAAAAGACGAGAGAGGTGACTGGCCCCTCTGACTTATCTGCAGCTAACGGCACTCCAAAATACTCAGGCAGAATCTCAAACGTCTCCTTCAGGACACTACACTCCTCAGAACCTGGAAAACCAATGAACAAGAAATCATCCAAATAATAGACCAAGGAGTCGAGACCCACCTGCTGCACAGCCACCCAGTGCAAAAATTTACTAAAAGTCTCAAAGTAGACGCACGAGATGGAACAACCCATCTGCAAACACTTATCAAAACGGCCTTCAAAACAAAAACCCAACAAAGGGTAAGAGGCAGGATGCAGCTTCTTTGTCCACCTTCGCCTAAAAAGCACCCGGTCCCAAACACTGAATGATCACCAACGCGCAATCGAAAGATGCGTATCTCACCATACATAAATTACATGGAATACTGTCATTCACAGACTGACCCAAGGGAAATGACAAATTATGAATCAAACAAAACTGCCCAGAAACCTTCTTGGGAACAACTGCCAATGGTAACAAATGCATGATAGAAAAAGGTTCCTTGGAAAAGGGACCCACAATACGACCCCGGGAAATCTCCTCTTCCAACTTAACCATTACCACCGACCCCAACCGACCAACTGAGGAAGAATTGCAAGACAAAACATCACCTCTAGGTCCCTGAAATGGAATGATGAACCTGTCAGAGAAACCAATCAATAATAAAGAAGCAGCCTTAGTGAAAGGGTACTTCAGAAGTCAAGGCCGCATGGCGTCCACCCGCACAGGAGTGGGAAGCCCAGTCGAAGGATTACTTGCTAGGTACAGCGCCCCCAGCCGGTCCCTTTTTGGAGCACTTAATGGACGGATGCCCCTGCCCACAAAGCATGCAGATATAGACTTCAGAGAGTGGAAACGGTAGACTTCAGAGAGTGGTGGTGAATGGTGCCCCTTCAAAAACGTCAGAGGTGATCAGTGCCTCAGGGCTCGGTCTTGGGCCCGATCCTCTTCAACATATTTGTGGGAGATCTGACTCAGGGGCTTCAGGGTAAAATCACATTATTCGCCGATGACGCCAAACTATGCAACATAGTAAGTGAGAACACTTTACCAGACAGTATGACGCATGACCTACTTCTATTGGAACACTGGTCCTCGACTTGGCAGCTAAACTTCAATGCTAGAAAATGTAAGGTCATGCACCTCGGCAGCAGGAATCCATGCAAAACTTACACACTAAATGGTGAAACCTTAGTTAGGACCAAGGCGGAACGTGATTTGGGGGTGATCATTAGCGAAGACATGAAGACTGCCAATCAAGTGGAGAAGGCTTCATCAAAGGCAAGACAAATGATGGGTTGTATCCGAAGATGCTTTATCAGCCGGAAGCCCGAAGTTATAATGCCGTTGTACAGATCCATGGTGAGGCCTCATCTGGAATATTGTGTACAATTCTGGAGGCCACATTACCAAAAAGATGTGCTGAGAGTTGAGTCGGTTCAAAGAATGGCCACCAGGATGGTCTCGGGACTCAAAGACCTCCCTTATGAAGAAAGGCTGAATATATTGCAGCTATATTCACTCGAAGAACGTAGAGAGAGAGGAGACATGATAGAGACATTTAAATATATCACCGGCCGTATTGAGGTGGAGGATGATATCTTCTTTTTTAAAGGTCCCTCGGCCACAAGAGGACATCCGCTGAAAATCAGGGGTGGGAAATTTCATGGCGACACCAGGAAGTTCTTCTTCACCGAAAGGGTGGTCAATCGTTGGAATGAACTTCCACTTTAGGTGATTCAGGCCAGCAGCGTGCCGGATTTTAAAAGGAAATGGGATACACATGTGGGATCTCTAGGGGGGTAAATTCAAGGGGGTAGGGTTGTTGGAGTGGACAGACTTGATGGGCTGTGGCCCTTTTCTGCCGTCATCTTCTATGTTTCTATGTTACTTGAACCGACAGTCTGGGAACAGATACGATGACCAATTAAACTTCCAACATGCATCTGACACCTGACCCCACCCTCTCCCCCGCAGCCCCCGAGGAGCTGGAAGGGGACCGAAAGGGCCGCCCAGAACCTATACCAACAGTCCCAGGTCGTGCTGTCACCCCCCCAGGACCCCCCCGCCTTGGATGCCATATGCGTTAACCATAGGTTAATGTCCTGGGTACCCCAGGACATGTGACGGTTCTCTTCCATCTTGACACAAAAGGCTTTATCATAGTTGAGCCAAGTCCAACCGCCAAAACGTTGATACACATCCAAGAAAGAATTGGCGTAGGACAACAATAATCCCATACCAGCCTGATGTGCTCTACCCCAAACACTGGCTAACAGCAAAAATGACCGAATCCAGTTAATAATATTCCGGGAAACAGGGGAGGGGTGCAAAGGAACACCATCCTTTTTAACTTTCTTTTTTTATTTCTTGTGGACACGCCCCTCTAGCAGCCGGAAAATATCAACACACGTTTGCAAATTTTGTGCTGCCACGCCTTCAGTACTTTTTCCCATAATTCTGATAATGCCATTAACGCAGGGGCACCCCAAGACCTAACCTCCATACCACGAAACAGAAGGTGAAGAGGAACTAGAAGAAGACGAGTCAGACGAGGAAGATGACGACGACAACATGCACCTTATCCCTCCCCTTCTTCCTACAATGTCTATACCCTTTACCCCCCTGTCCACTCTTTTGTCCCATTACCCAGTCCAGCAGCACCATGAGGCCCTGCCACTCCAGTATTCTCCATGCCAGTAGCACCTCCAGCAGCAGCCACCACATCCTCCACCAGCTGACCAGGATCATGATCTGCAACCACTGATGCCGATGCCGCCACCAATGCCTGGGCCACTTCAACCGCTCCACTACTCGACATCTCCAGTCTCAAACTTGGGTCCTGCAAAGCAGAAAGAGAAAAGGAAGCAGCAACTGAACCAGAAGAATGAGCACTGAACGCAACAGAAGTAGCAAGACCCTGCGACCCCCCGCCAAGTGGCTGAGGACCCTGCTGCTACCAAAGGAGAAGGAAAAGAAGGCCAGAAACCCCAACCCTGAAACCAAGGACCCGAGGGCCAAACCAATCAAGGGGAAAGGAAAGGAATGGATTGACCTGCTCTCTGAGACAGAGGAAGGGGACTCCCCATAACACCAGGACCAGAGCCCAAAGCCTGCAAAGGATAAGCTGGGAGCTGACTGGGAGTTGACAGTCAGCCCCCGATGTGCTACTCTCACCTCACACAGAAGGAAAACCAGGGGCTGCAAAGGAACCCTTGAGAGAGCAACAAGCCCAGGGATCCAGGAAGCAGAGAGGACCCAGAACATGTAGAAACCTTGACTAGGTAGCTACTTCCCGCCCTAGAAGGACCATACCCCTCATCGCAAGGAACCTGGGGAAACACCGCGGAACCACTTGCCTCCCCTGCAGAAGAAGGATCACCTCCCTCCCCAGACCTACCTGGGCAAGGCCCAAAAGATCTGCCCCGTTCAGCTCTGGAAGGCCCACCCCTCTGACCTCGTGACCCACATCAAGTCAAGGCAGATAAGGCCGCCATTTTAGATGACCGCATGTTCCGAGTCCGAGCCCCAGCAACAGGTGCAAGAGAACTCACCGTGTCTGATGCTGAATCCTCATCATAAGAATTGCCAGCCAGGAAGGACACCTCAGCCTGATCCTCCTCTGAGCACCGCGCCTCCTCTTCCGCCCAAAGCACCCAAAGCCGCCGCCGAGGACCGGAAGAGACCTGACACTCGGCAGCTACTGGCTATATATAGGTCCACCCCTGAGTCCTGCCATCAACCAATCACCGACTCTAGCCACCGCAGGACACGCTCTATCCTAACACCCCCTTCTTCCCTTATCCTTCCTCCTTCCCTATAAAAGAGCCAATCTTGACGGATCGACATGAGGGCCTTCCAGCCCTGTGTTATATACGCCCGTCGAGACTTGCTCTCGGGCTAACTCTTACAATCCACAAATTATAAAAAGTTAAAAATGGCTAAACCTAAATTTAGGGCCTAATTAATTCCCTGTGGAGATTATAAGTCCAGAGGAGTACTGGAAGAAGATACTACTTTACCAGAAATAGAGGTTAACTGTGAAGCTTAAAAATCATATTTAACTCTCTGAAGAGTAACCAGTCAGTATATTGCGATGAGGAATGGAAAAAGGTGGACATATAGTGGCACATAACACAAAAAATGGAACTAAAAAACATAAAAGGGCAAAGAAAATGAAAAAATATTAAATGAAACCATAAGCCATAAGCCCAAATAGACACCAAAAACATGTGAAATGACAAGTGAAAGAATATTGTGCATTAAGAAATGTTTGTTGAGCGCCTTTGCAAAACAACCAAGAAGTGACCAAACCTCCCCATCCTTGTCACCAAGAAGTGACCATCCTCCATCCCCTTACTTAACCAACCAACAATCTGTTCAAAGTCACAGCCTCCATCCACCTGACACTTCCCCTCAAAAACGCCCCAGGCCACCCGATTCCTCTTCAGCCCTAGTGGAGACCAGTGAACCTCAACAAGCAGAGGAAGGAGGAAGAAGTTCTCCATTTTACCCCTCTTTGGCCCAACAACCTCCAAGAGAAAAAACAACTTCCCTACCCCCCGAAAATCACCTACAACTGCACTCCCACATACTCCTCCCTCCCATCTTTCACAATGAAAACAATACCATAAAAACAAACACAAGCTATCCTACTGATCACCCTGCTCCTAACCAACTGGAAGGTAGCAGCAAACAACATCTCCCTAATACCAATTATCTCAACTACTATCAGAATTCACCACCCAGCCAAACAAATCACAGTGGACAGAAACATAAACTGCCAGACCTGCATTCACCACACCATCACACCAACAGAGGGAAGAAGACCGACAAACCCCTCCAAGACCAAACCACACCCTCACCCAAGATCACTCATCTACCCCAAAACGACTTACCAACCCTAACAGATTATACCACACTAACATGTGTCTACTTAAACATCAGAGCTATAAGCCCTAAGACAGAACACATAAAAGACTGGCTAGAAAACGAGAATCTAGACTGCCTCTTCCTCACAGAAACCTGGCTAACATCAGAATCAGATCCCAGGATAACGGAAGTCTGCCCAAAGGGATACAAGATAACATTGGTCTGTAGAGAAAATTAAAGAGGAGGAGGTCTAGCCATCTTAGTCAGAAAAACCCTAAACCTAAACATACTAGACAAAATGTCCACCCCATACATGGATCTACTAGCCTGGCAACTCTCAGGCACCACACTCAAAGGATCCATAACCTGCATGCTCTGCTACATAACACCAGGGAACTAGAACACAGCAAGTCCAGAATTTGAAGATTTTATTTACCAAAACTCACTAACAGCAACATACAACCTAATCCTAGGAGACCTAAACCTCCATCTCGAAGACCAATCCTCATAACAAGTAAAAAACTTACTATCATACCTCGAAGCCTTAACATACAAAATCTTAGACCCACAATTCACACATGAGAAAGGTCACCAACTTGACATCGCAGCCTTCATGACCCAACAGCCCATTCAACCAGAGATTCAAACCTCAAATGGAAAATGGTCCCAATCCCTCTGGTCTGACCATTACACATATTCCTTCAATATCAACTGGGCCAAAAGCAAAAACAAACCAAAAGCTCAAATAACAACCTACAACTCATGTAAATACATCGACCCCTCCAAATTCTGGAATAAAACAGACGCAATAATCCAAGATTTCTTAACTTGGATTAACCCCAAGGACTTCATCTCACAATGGTGCGGTCTAAGTACAGCTACCCTGGATGAGCTAGCCCCAGTATAAACAAAAACCAGAATCAGCAGACGATCAGACAAGTGGTTCAACAACAAACTACTCCTACTCAAAAGACAATACAGACGACTAGAAAGAAAATGGAGAAAAAGTAATCAAGAGCCCACAAACACAGCATGGAAAAAACTAAAACAATACAAACTAAAACTGAAAGAAAAAAGAAAGACACGCTACTGTAACCAAATAGGCAGAGATTCCCAAGACACAAAAAAACTATTCCAATTACTAAAAGAACTCACAGACACCAAACCCTACCTGACCAGTAACGACACCCCTCCACCCTTAGCCACCCTTTTAGCTAAATACTTCAAAAACAAAATCACAACTGCCAGGACTACCTTCACTGGAACCCCTACTCACCTAGAAGAGATCACATTGCCCCCCACAGAACAAGAATCAATTGCAGCAGACAGAACCTGATCCCACTTCTCCACTATACAATGGTCAGACCTTAACAAACTCTATTAAAAAAAATACAGCCAAGCAGCCTGTGACCTCAACCACTGCCCACCATACCTGTTAAAAACCTCTAGTACTTTATTCCACACCTTCTTCTTACAATGGATACAAACCTTGCTCACAGACGGCCTTTTCCCGCAAGACCTCAGCAAAATCATCATCACCCCGATCCTAAAAGACCCCAAAGAAGCAACAGATCAACCATCCAACTACAGACCCATAGCCTCAATACCACTTTATGTCAAACTAATGGAAGGCCTCGTAGCTAAACTCCTCACCAACTACCTAGAAAACCACAACTTACTCCACACTAGACAGTCTGGTTTCAGAACAATTTACAGCACAGAGACACTACTGGGATCCTTCCTGGATACAACTAGACAACACCTCAGCACATGCAGAAAAATGCTGATTATACAACTAGATCTCACTGCAGCTTTTGTCCTGGTAGACATCCTATTACAAATACTAGATTCAATAGGAATCACAGGTAAGGTACACACATGGTTTCAAGGATTCCTACAGAGTAAAGTCAAACAAAGAAAAATCAGAACCTGCGGCGGACCCAAAGGATCACCTTTATCTCCCACACTCTTCAACCTCTACATTGCATCCCTCGGCACCTGCCTAGACAAACTAGACTATGCAGATGACATCACCATTCTCCTTCCTATTGATCAACCAGCGCCCTTCATGACAGACACATTACACAGAACACTAGAAACAGTAGTAACATGGATAAAAGAACACAAACTGAAACTGAATACTGACAAAACAAAATTCATCCTCCTCGAAAATAACAAAACCCCAACTATAACAAACCTAGTAATAAACACAATAACATACCCCATTCGACCCACTCTAAAACTTCTGGGAATGCTGATAGACAGAGGCTGTACCATGCAGCCACAAATCAACAAAACAATACAAAAATCATTCGCAGTCACGAGAAACCTAAGGTAAGTTCTAAAATTCTTTGACAGAAAGCAATTCCAGCTCGTGGTCCAGTCCCTAGTCCTGGGTCTTCTAGACTACTGCAACATCCTCTATCTCCCCTGCCCCACAACCATGATAAAACAACTACAAACAGTACAAGACACAGCTCTGAGACTTATCTACTCATTGAGGAAACACGACCACATCACAGTGGCTTACCTCAATTCACACTGGCTCCCAATACAAGCAAGAATACTATTCAAATTCTACTGTCTACTATTTAAGACCATAAACGGAGACTGCCCAGCCTACTTTAACAACCGATTAATCCAAACAACCACAACCAGACATAGGAGAACCCACACTCCATTCACGCACCCTCCAATCAGAAATGTCAAATGAAAAAAAATGTACGATGGCCTCCTGGCCACTCAAGCAGCAATTCTCCAATTCTCCAATTTACTGATCACAACCCCAGACTACAAAACCTTCAGAAAAGAAATAAAAACTCTGCTATTCAAGAAATCCTTAAAGACAAACTAACACAGCAAGAATCATCTCAATCCCCAATAGCAACCGCTCCACTCCATAATACCACGGGAAATGTCCAGATAATTCCTTATGTATTCCTAAATGTCCAAATAACTCCTTATGTAATCCGCCTTGAACCGCAAGGTATTGACGGAATAGAAATCACTAATGTAATGTAATATTAATGTAATGTACTACTCAGTGGCTTCATCACATGCCCCCAAGCCCTATTATTTTTGGAAAGAGTAAACAAGCGATTCACATCTACCCTTTCAACAGAAATAATTAAAGATGTTCACTAATAAAAGGTCCTTATATCATACTGGTCGCCGTACATGAAGAAGGACACGGTACTACTCGAAAGGGTCCAAAGAAGAGCGATAAGATGGTTAAGGGGCTAGAGGAGTTGCAATACAGTGAAAGATTACAGAAACTGGGCCTTTTCTCTCTCGAACAGAGGAGATTGAGAGGGGACATGATCGAAACATTCAAGGTACTGAAGGATATAGACTTAGTAGATAAGGACAGGTTGTTCACCCTCTCCAAGGTAGGGAGAACGAGAGGGCACTCTTTATAATTGAAAGGGGATAGATTCCATATGAACGTAAGGAAGTTCTTCACCCAGAGTGGTAGAAAACTGGAACGCTCTTCCAGAGTCTGTCATAGGAGAAAACACCCTCCAGGGATTCAAGGCAAAGTTAGCCAAGTTCCTGCTGAACCAGAACGTCCACAGGTAAGGCTAGTCTCAGTTAGGGCGTTGGTCTTTGACCAGAGGGCTGCCGCATGAGCGGACTGTTGGGCACGATGGACCACTGGTCTGACCCAGCAGCGGCAATTCGTATGTTTTTATGTACTTATACTGCTATGCCTAACTAACACACTATAAAGAAATTATATAAAGAATCATCATACATTAAGATATGCCAAAAAATATATGTGCAGGCAGCTGTTTATATAATGTTCCTATACTACATTAGGCATAGCAGAATCATACAAAGCGCAATACATGCATGAGTGTATGAGATGTAGGGGCAGCATGACTGAAGACGAGTGTGATGTGAGAGCAGGGTAAAAGAAAGGCTGTCAATATAAAAAATATCAATGTCTTTTGTTGTTTCAAGCTGCATATCGGATAAAGATTTGAATTCTTTAATGGCGATTTCTTGTTCTTAGCATTTTAGGAGACAATTGAAAATATATTTGCAAGATTTTTAGGAAATTAATGTATTATATTCAACTACATATGTGCAGTCATTCTGTTTTGTAAGCTGCATAGAACTTTATGGTATTGTGGTATAAAAATAAATTTTTATGTTATGTTATATGTTATGTACTGAGATGAAACAAGATTATATATAAGTGTGAAATGACATAAGTAGATAACTGTATTAAAACGCATGAAGTAACAAGATATATAAGAAAAGTGAATGTTAAAAGAAACAACATGACAAATAAGATAAAAGAGATATATGAAATGTATAAACTGCATGATAAATGTGTGCAATATAAAAGAGGTATGATGGAAGATGTGCATTGTGATAAAACAGTATGATGGATGATGAGTGTAAAATGTAATGATAAAAATATAAACTGTGATAAAACAAAGTAAAAGGTGAAAATTACATATTTTAAATGTGAACTGGGATAAATATGAATATGAAAGTCATGGTGAGTAAATTAACAAAAAAACTAAATATATCAATATGTTTGACCAGCTGCAAAATATGACCGACACATTACATAAAACATATGATCACACAAGTGACAAGTATATAAAATGAATCTGAGGGAACTATAAATTAGGCCCTCTCCCCCCAAAAAAAATGCAGATTTTGAAAATAAAACATAAGCTAAGAAATAAAGAATCAAACAATCATGTCTGATGTAAAAATGTATCTATATAAATACTGTATACATTAGAGTGCATATCGTAAATGACAGAACCAAGTACCAAGTATATAAAATAAATCTGAGGTAACCAAAAACTGGTACATAAACCACAGATTTTGAAAATAAAACATAGGTTAAAAAATAAAAAATCTAAGCATGTAATGAAACAATCATGTCTGATATAAAATATATCTATAAAAATACTATATAATGACAGAGACAGAACATTTTCAAAAATTTTGATTGAACATTTTACATATTGGAGCCATCTGTAACGATGATGTAAAAATCATATAATGTGGAACTATAAGAATGGTATAAAATCAATCAAATTAAAATCAAAGCTGAAAATCCAGGTTCGCAAAGATAAGAAGATCCAAACAGTAACAAAGCCTTGATTGCTTTTTGCTCAAGTTAGGATAACTACTGCATAAAAAAATAAAAATTACTTGCCATTAGTTTTCAAGTACCAATCATGCCTGGGCAGTTGTATCCTTACGCACACAGACACACATAATTTTAACAGACTCTTGCGCACGTGATGTACATGTCATCTATTCTAGTGTATACTTATGAAGAGAATTTTTAAAATTAAAATAAAATTTTGGAATCTCTAGTGGCACACCTGGAATCTCTTTGGGGCACACCACTGTGCCTTGGCACACAGTTTGAGAGACACTGATATAAGAAGTTACAATAATCGAGTTGTGAGATCACCAGGGAGTGTAATAAGATGTTGAGAGATGATGGTTCTAATAAGCTTGTAACTGATCTATGGTAATCATTCTTAGTTTATAGAAACTTTTCCTAACTACTGAGCTGATATGTTGTTGAAAGCTTAATTTGTCATCTATGATAACACTGAGGATCTTGACGGTATTGGAGAATTGAATGGGTATTGTTTTGAGATATATTGGGATGACTGGATGTTCATTATTACCCTATTCCACACTTTTCTTGACACTTTTCATTTCATTTCATATCATTGAAACGAAAAGTATGGAATAATTTGTAAGTTTCATGGCTCCACATCATTCTCTTCTTGGCTGGGCTGAGAATTTTTCAGTGGCCCCTCGTATGTGATTACATTGACATGTTTAAGTATCAACATGCTATTTTTTTTTTTTTACCAAACTTTTTCACTACAACCTCTGTCATCAGCACACACTACAGAGTAGACTTTCTCTTCCTTGTTAAGGAGTCTTTTTAGCTGGCAATGAGTAAGCAATTGTTACAGTTCTTTTATTTTTCAAAAAATAAAATCTAAAGTCTACAAAAGTCATCATTTTTTAATGTATATTTTTGTAGCACAATATTTGGTGATGTCATCCTTGTCTGTTTAAAAATAAAGCTTCCTGTTTTGCTGTAACTTGTGTTTTGTTTTTCATTGAAGTTGACTCATCGACACCACTTACGTGTCATTTTCAGCACATGTAATGCACCTGAGCAAGAAGCTCAGAATCTTTTTTTTTTAATTATTATGATTACTTTCATGCAAATTTTCTCACGGAAAAAGCCTTCAGAAGTGGATTAACTGTTTACTTTTTAACCCTAACATTTGGCTCTTACGAGATCTATTTTTAAACAAATTTTATTTTAGGATGTCCTGACTGATACTAAAATGGAAGACCTACTGCAAATTTGGTAGAGCACCGTTTCCTTTTATAAAGGATGTTCACAGCTAATCTGTCATCTCCAGGGCAGGCAGAGGTCACTGGGTTAGGAAGCCGAGGCAGGTGGCATTTCAAAGCAGCGGCACAACTCAGACCTGACAGGCTTATCTGTGTTTATTATTCAATTGTATGTTCCTCTCTAGCAAATCACTTCCCAATAACATAAAATCAGGTTTACTTTGCTGAAAGGCCGGCCCACTAATTATAATATGTTGCCCTTTATGAAGGGTAATTTTCAAAGCCATGTGTACTCTCACTGGTTAAAAATGCACCTGAGCTTCCGTAGCACATGTTAAAAAAAGTGTTCCCCTGAGCATTTTTAAGACGTGGGAAGAACTTTTTTATCTGTGGACTTCGCACCAGTTCACAAAGAGAAAATAAGCATGCATTTTACTTTTTTTTTCAGTCTCACAGCTAATGTATAGTCCATCAGAGCTCTTTACAAAACAGTGACACAAACATATACCAACTACACAGTCACTGAGGGCCCAATGCTCTAAACCAGTGGCTCTCAACAGTGGTGTGACCCAAAGAGATTCCGGGTGTGCCACTAGAGATTCCAGAATTTTACTTTAATTTTAAAAATTCCCTTCATAAGTATACACTAGAATAGATGACATGTATGTCACGTGCGCAAGAGTCTGTCAATCTTATGTGTGTCTGTGTGCGTAAGAACATAATGTCCTTATTATATGGTCATACTCTGTATATTCTCGTATGCATTGATCCTTTAATAAACATATTTTCAAAAAAAAAAAAAAAAAAAAAAAGAATTGCTCCTGCTGAGTTAGACCAGTGGTCCATCGTGCCCAGCAATCAGCTCACACGGCGGCCCCCAGCTCAAAGACTAGTGCTCTAAATGAGTCCAGCTTCACCTGCGTACGTTCTAGTTTAGCAGGAACTTGTCCAACTTTGTCTTGAATCCCTGGAGGGTGTTTACCCCTATGACAGACTCCGGAAGAGCGTCACAGTTTTCTACCACTCTCTGGGTGAAGAAGAACTTCCTTACGTTCGTACGGAATCTATCCCGTTTCAACTTTAGAGAGTGCCCTCTCGTTCTCCCTACCTTGGAGAGGGTGAACAATCTGTCTTTATCTGCTAAGTCTATTCACTTCAGTATTTTGAATGTTTCGATCATGGACCCTCTGAGTCTCCTCTTTTCAAGGGAGCAGAGGCCCAGTTTCTCCAATCTCTCACTGTATGGCAACTCCTCCAGCCCCTTAACCATTTTAGTCGCTCTTCTCTGGACCCTTTCAAGTAGTACCGTATCCTTCTTCATGTATGGCGACCAGTGCTGGACGCAGTACTCCAGGTGAGGGCACCCATGGCCCGGTACAGCAGCATGATAACCTTCTCTGATCTGTTCGTGATCCCCTTCTTAATCATTCCTAGCATTCTGTTCACCCTTTTTGTCGCCACTGCACATTGTGCGGATGGCTTCATTGACTTGTCGATCAGAACTCCCAAGTTTCTTTCCTGGGAGGTCTCTCCAAGTACCGCCCCGGACATCCTGTATTCGTGCATGAGATTTTTGTTACTGACATGCATCACTTTACACTTATCCACGTTGAACATCATTTACCATGTCGATGCCCATTTCTTGAGCTTGATTATGTCACGTTGCAGATCTTCGCAATCCCTCTGTGACTTCACTACTCTGGATAACTTCGTATCGTCCGCAAATTTAATCACCTCACTCGTCGTACAAATGTCCAGATCATTTATAAAGATGTTGAAGAACACGGGTCCAAGGACCGAGCCCTGCGGCACCCCACTGGTGACACTCTTCCAGTCCGAGTATTGTCCATTTACCCCCCTCTCTCTGTTTCCTATGTTGCAGCCAGTTTTTAATCCAGGATACAACTGCCCAGACGTGCTTGGTACTTGAAAACTAATGGCAAGTAATTTTTATTTAATTTTTATTTTCTTATGCAGTAGTTATCCTAACTTGAGCAAAAAGCAATCAAGGCTTTGTTACTGTTTGGATCTTCTTATCTTTGTGAACTTGGATTTTCAGCTCTGACAGAAATTAAATCTTAAAAAAGAGAATGACTGCAGATGGTGAATGATGAAATGTGTGTTTGCTTGTCGATCATCGAGCCGTGTTTTGAGTTCATTTGCACTCAAAAATAAGGACATCCATCACATTGATTAGTAATTCTATTCTATCTACTTCAGTTTCACTGTTATTACAGTTACCCATACATAGCTTAAAGAACTTTAAATGAATAACTGTCAAATTTAATTTTTTGTTGATCTTTCTAATTTTAATGTGCTGCAAAAACATTTGCTCCGTTTAGTGTGCCAGAGCTAAATAAGTTTGAGAGACACTGCGAGAAACTTAACGTTTGATGGTACACCAGTTCAAACTGATTTAGCATGCAACCATTATAGCTTCCGATGCAAAAAATGACTCTCCGTGGTCTTTTCTGTGCCTCGTTGCAGCCTCCAAGAATTTTATGCAAATGTATTCCAGTGACTTCATTAATATTAAAATGTGTACTCTGTGCGATGAGCAGACATTGACAGGTGAGGCATGAAATGCAATGCCAACCTTTAACACTCCAAAATTACCAGCAAGTCTGGAGGTGCTGGTAGTGTTAAAAGTGCATCTCATGCACGTTTATTAAAGGTGCATCTCATGTGTATTTTTTAAAAGCATATGCCAGAAGGTCTGTGGCTGCTGATTGCATGAGAGTAGGGAGGAAGTAGTGTAGAAAAAAAGAATATCTAGAGTTTTCACATTTGCATGGGTGGTTTGTTGGTAGTTCTCTACCCCCTCCCCTCTCCTAATGGGTATTGACAGATGTGCGTATATGACGTTCATTGGCAGTGACTTGCTTTATGACAAGAAAAAGCACAAAGCATGCTGGGATTGTTTTTGTGCTGTAAAATGTAATAGCCCGTGAATTTTATGCATTTGTAATCGTGTATGCTTTGTGCTACAGCATTTGTGATTCACATGTGCTTTGTGCTACAACGGACAACATTATGGATGGAGGTTTTTTGTCCCCGCTTTCTGCAGGCTGCCCTCAGAGGAGACGATGATGATGATGATGATGAAAGGAGGGAGGTACAGCAGCCACAGAAAACTCTAGCACATGCTCGGCCCCATTTGTATTATGTGCTGGTGGCATTGCAAGAGATGTCTGACCAAAAGATAGTCAATGATTATCATCTAAGCAGGGCAGCGATTTTAGATCTATATGAGATCAGAGCTGATATAGACAGTTGAGTCTCATGCAGTGCCTGTGCTGGTGAAGCTGCTGACTGTCCTGCAGTCCCTTGGCACAGGATCCTTCCAATATGTGATCAGGTGTGGACCAGTCATCTGTGTCTATACATTTGGGCCAGGTATTGCAAGCTCTGAAAAAAACGTGCCAAGCAGTACATCAACTTCCCAGACGTGGAAGAACAACAATGAGAAGTTAAACTGTACTTTTTCCGGATTTCTGGCATGCCTAATGTTTTGGGTGTCATTGACTATACCCATGTCCTATTTACCCGTCTCTACCCCCCCCCACGAACTGGATGAAGAAATGATGTTCTGCAACTGCAAGATTGGATATCCTTGAATGTCCAAGCGGTCTACGATTCAAACTTCTGGATCCTTGATGTGTCCAAGTTCTCAGGGAGCTGCCATGATTTCTATATCCTATCCAACTCTGAACTTGGACAAAAATTAGTAGAGGTCAAATTTGATAAAGAATAGCTACTGGGTAAGTGTTGGTCTGTGGTTTGGATGGCTGTATGTGTGTGGTTGGGGAGGCGGGCAATGAAGGATGGAATGAATATCAAGCAATTGAAAGAAGCCATGGAAAACAGGGACAATCAATTTCTCCAAGGCACGTGTATCTTCAATGATCCACTTATTGAGAAACCCACTAATCCACAATCATATGAGAACTGTTACCAACTCAAAAAATAGTGTCTCCAAAGTTCCTCATTAAACCTCTCAACATATCATTACTTTGGTTCTCAGCGGCACCACCAGGGACTCAATAAACTTTCATAGTCCAAGGCTTTCTGTGTCAACTCTTCATTGAACCCTATTCAAAAAGTATTTAATTTTTCATTAATTATTTATGCTTTAAAAGTACTTAGCTTTTTGGTTGAGATGTAGAGATGTTTTAAGCCAACATGTTTCACCTGAAACGGTTTTTTCAAGGCGATAATCCCTAGAATATAAGATTACACATTTTATTTTTCTCATACCGCTAGACTAAGAAACATAGCCCTACAGGTTTGAATTATAAGTTAAATCCTTTCTTTATCAGAAAATATAATACTTTTAAAAACTTTACCTTACTGCTTATAGCTCTAAACTTAGGTCACTGCCATCATCCAAAGATGGCGGCGGCATCTTTTTGCACTGTTTATATATCCTGCATCAGATCAGCTGGTCGTACGTCATCACCGAGCTGAAACAAAGCAGGAACATAAAACATCTAGTGTAATCCTAATTTACAGCCTAGAACTAATATCTTTAAGAGACCTATATTCTCACAAGTTCTCTGCAAGCTCCCTTAGTCCAACATTGGGCACAAAAACAACATACTGTAACCCAGATACGATGGCGAGTGATAGACAGTATCCAAGTAGGGAGGGGGGAGGTAACTGGTAAGCTAAACTCAATTATCTAGAACAAAGGTGGATCTATTACCTTAACACTGTTCAACCTAAGGGATTAAATTTAGAATTAGAATGGTCCACTCTGCTTTGAATGTTTGTGTGTGGGGTCTTTTATAATATAGGGCTCTTAAATATGATTCCTGAGACATTCTTAAAAAATCGAGCATGCAAATAAGATCGGCGGACAGCAGCGAAGATTTCATACATTAGAGTTTATGGCAACATTTTAAAATGTTGTTACTAATTAAAAACAATTTAGATTCTTGTATCATTTTGTTATTGCGTTGTCTGTTTAAAATTGTGCATGTTTATATGAACACCGCTTAGATTTAAGCAGTTTATAAATTGTAAAAATAAATAAAATAATAAAAATGATTTAAGGAGTGGCTACACTCCTTTAAGTGGGTGACGGGATAATCGCGCATGAGACACCAGTACGCCAACAATCCAGCGCTGACATTTCAGCGCAAGACAGAAGCGCACCACCGAAAGCTTTATTTTTTAAGAGCTCTGACAGGGTTGTGGGGGGAGCCCCCCCATTTTAATGCATAGTGTTCGTGCTGCTGTTGGGGGGAGGGGTGTCTGTCACTCTAATAAATTGTTCGACAAAACCTTCGCCTTTCAGGCCGCCAAACTAAACCCATGGATAGCCCAATTAATCCTCGAGGCTCCAACCTACCTCAGCTTTAGAAAATTACTCAAAACACACCTCTTCCAACGCCACGACACTTAATTGTCCCCTCCTCAAAGAACCCCACCCTCCCCTCCCTTTTTTATCACGCCCCACCCCCACCCACCCCTGATCCCCAATTTCATCTACTTCGTTGCCTGCATCCCTGTTCAATTTAACACTTAACTCTATGTAAATCAGCTCAATTAATACTTAACTGCATGTAACTATGTTTAATTAATGTGAACCGCCTAGAACTCACTGGGTATGGCGGTATACAAGAATAAAGTTATTATTATTATTATTATTATTATAGACAAAACGGAACTTTTCCTGAAAAAAGTTGGAAACTTCCATTTTTTCTATAATGTGGGGGGTTGCAGTCCTCACACACCCCCAACGGCAGCGCGAACACTATGCATTAAAGTGGGGGGTTCCCCCCTCACCCCCTGTCGGAGCTCTTAAAAAATAAGTTTTTCGGCGGCTTTCGGCAACGCGCTTCTGTCTTGCGCTGAATTATCAGCGCTGGATTGTCGGCGCGCTGGTGTCTTGCTCGTCACTGACTATGAACCCTTTAAGTGATTCTAGCTTGTATGTATTAATATAAGAATATGAGAAGTTTTTGCTTAGAAAAAAATTATAAATTAGCACTTCTATAGTTTGTATTTATTGTATGAGGATGTATCAACCACCTTTATGAAGAGATTCATATGTTTGACCTTCAATACCCAATATTCCTGTTTCCTCTACTTTTCACTGTGGGCTTCCTATTCTGATGCATATCAGCATGTTGTTACAGGCCTATATTCTGAATAAGGTGGCTGCATGAGATAAGTTCTTTTTATTTTTTCAGTGTTGTATCATGCAGAAAGCTATTCTGACCTCTGCAGGATGTCCTAGGAATTTTGGGGCTGAGATCAGCTGGAAGGTCATGAAGGCAAGCCTTCAGCTGTACAATTTGGGAGCCGTCTTTAAATATTAAGCATTTGTTTTCTTTAAGAGGTATCACAGGAAAAGACAGTACTTGCATACATCCCCAGGTTCTGAATAGTCTTTAGCCATCATATTTATAGTGGAATATAAGGCTGTAATGTCTTAAACTTTCCTGCACATTTGGTGTGATACTTGAACTTACATTTCATTTAATATAAATAGTTTATTTTCTGCTTAATCTTTGTAAGTGGATTATTGCACCTCCTACAGTCCAACACTTACAACCATCAAGAGGTTATATTAAAAACAAACAATATAATATTCAAAATTATAAACAATAATTGAAATAGTTCTAGTCAAATAAACCAAAACAAACAACATTCAAAAATTACTTCCCCAAGATAATCACACTCCACTCAATCCATCTCAGATACCTCATAGAGACTGCTTCTACTACTTGTTATCACATATATAACGCTGAAAGGCATACAGAACACTGTACATTTTGACATTTAATAGACCAGTGTTTCTCAACCTTTGCCATGCGTACCCCAGGGGGTACGCGGGTCACCTGTTGGAGGTACGCTGCTGGCTACCGCCTGGGATCTCTCCCTGCCTGTTCCCCGCTGAAGCCACCATTGCTACTGCTGCAGCTTCCTCCCTGCCCCACCGCCAAAGCTGACCCTGCCACCCGACATGCTCCATTCCTGCCCACCCCATTCCCCCTGCCGCCGCCATCACAACAGGGATGGGCCAGGTGCATCCAGCCAATCCTGGGTCAGAACCTTCTCTCCGATGTCAGAATTGACGTCGGGGGAAGGCTTGTGGGCTGGCTGTGTGCAGTCACTGCATGCACCTGGCCCATTCCTGTTGCAGTGGCATTGGCGTCGATGGGTGAGGTGATAGGAATGGAGCATGTCGGGTGGCTGGGTCGGCTTCAGCGGTGGGGCAGGGAGGAAGTGGTAGCAGCAGTGGCTTCAGCGGGGGGAGAAACAGGGAGAGAGAAAGAAAAAGTTGGGGGAGGGAATGGAGTGTGTTAGGTGGCACAGTCGGCATCGGGGCTAGGGCAGGGAGGCAAGGAGAAATCGACAGTGGTGGCTTCAGTGTGGAGGGCAGGCAGGGAGAGGGGAAGAAAAAGTTGGATTCATGGAGGAACAGAGAGAGATGTTGGTTGGGGAATGGAATGAGGTTTAGTGGAGAGGAAGCATACAGGAGGCAGAAAGAAGGGAAGAAATATTGGATGCACAATCAGAAGGAAGTGCAACCAGAGACTCATGAAATTACCAGACAACAAAGGTAGGAAAAATGATTTTATTTTCAATTTAGTGATCACAATGTGTCAGTTTTGAGAATTTATATCTGCTGTCTATATTTTGCACTATATTTGTCTATTTCTCTATAGTTGTTACTAAGGTGACATTGCTTTTTTTAAAGAGATAAACACTTTCAATAATGATTACTGTGATGTCCTATAATATAAATATAAGAACAGCATAGGCTATAGACTCATTCAAAAATGAAGGAAAAAGCCTCAGAAAGGGCCCTCCCACCTCCACTAAAAAGGTTTTTAAAGAAGTGGTCGAGCAGTCACCTAATTGGCAAAAAACCTTCAATGTGTGTTAAAGCCTTATGCTGTGCTCCGCTAATGAAAAATAAATGATAGAAGAAAAACTTCAACTTATCTTCGCTGATCATTCTTCTATCATTTATTTTTCATTAGTGGAGCACAGCATAAGACTTTAACACACATTGAAGGTTTTTTGCCAATGAGGTGACCGCTCAACCACTTTTTAAAAAACATTTTTGGTGGAGGTGGGAGGGCCCTTTCTGAGGCTTTTTTCTTCATTTTTGAATGAGTCTATAGCCTATGCTGTTCTTAAATTTATATTTATATTATAGGACATCACAGTAATCATTATTGAAAGTGTTTTATCTCTTTACATATTGTGTTTTCATGATATCTGGGTCATTTATTGCTTATTTTAAAGTCATCTGCCTTGACCTCTTTGTAAACCCCCCGAATATAAATAACATTTTCTCTGCGCACAGTGTACTTTGTGTTTTTATAATTTTGTGGTTACCATTATGTATTAATGATTATATTGTGTGTATATTACATTACATTACATTAGTTATTTCTATTCCACTTTTACTTTGCAGTTCAAGGCAGATTACATAAGAATTGTTATGATATTAAGAATTACATATTGTTATGATAATAAGAAGTACTTAAGGAATAGTTTGACCATTTTCTAATTTGCTAAGAAGTAGATAGTATTGCAGGAGGAGTTTGGGACATGTCTGGTTGTGTTATATTGGTTTTATGTATTTTTTGAAGAGTAGGGTTTTTGTTTCTTTTTTGAAGGTTTTGTAGTCTGTGGTCAAAATCAGCAGATTGGTGAGTTGTCTGTCCAGTTTCACTGCTCTGGTGGCCAGCAGGTTGTCATACAGTTTTCTTCATTTGACGTTTTTGGCTGGTGGGTGTGTAAATATTGTGTGGGTTCTCCTGTGTCTGAAATTGCATTACAATTAGTACTATTATTATGGGGGTGGAGTTAGGGTCGGAGTTTGGGCGGGTCTGGGATGAAGTTTGGGAGGGGGTACTCAGTTGGTATTTGTTAGGCCTACGGGGTACTTAGCTTGAAAAGATTGAGAAACAGTGTAATAAAAGGTCCCTGCTCAGAAGAGCTTGCAATCTAACTTTGACAGACAGATATGACATATAGGATTAGGGATGTAGAACCCAAAGTGAGAGGAGTTAGTAACTGAAAGCAGTCACATAACATTAACCAATCACTTAAAATGAACTACACATTAAAAAGAAAAGAAAACAATAAATATTCAATCCAAAGAGAAATTTGATCTAAACCCTAAGGGAGTCTTTTACAAAGCTGCGGTTGTGATACTTCTGCAGTAAATGCACCAAAGCCCTTTCAATTCCTGTGGGTTTTAATGTGTTTACTGCAGCATCACTACTGCAACTTTATAGGTTAGATACATTGATGATATCTTTAATCTATGAACCAGGTAAGATTTGCAATTAAAATTTTTTTTTTGACTGGCTTAATTCCTGCCATCCTAAGATTAAATTCACGATGTCCAAACACCCCTCAGAGGTATCTTTTTTAGACATCAAAATTGTCAAACCTGAACATTTTTTTCTTTACCACAGTGTTTAGGAAACAAACTGACAGGAATAATTTTTAAGGAATTTGGCAGCTGTCATCCTTTTCCCCTCAAGAGAAGTTTGCCCTTTTCACAGTTTTTGTGATTTGTTCTGATGTTCAAGTATTCAGAAAACAAGGCCATTTTTTTGGAAAACACATTTAGGGGCACAGTGATACCCTGATCAGCTTTTGAACAATGCATGTACACGTGCATGGTTTATTGACTGAGACCTTTTGTTAGAACCCTGTGAAGAGGCTGCCCATGAATGGAGAGGAGGACATGTGTCCTCAGGTTCTGTGCTCCAATCAGTGTAAAGATGCACAGCCATTCACAAATGGCACAGCCCCTAATTACCTAAACAACTGCCTGTACCAAAACCTCATCACTAGGCAAAGAAGAACTAAGACCCTTTTAACCTAGCCCTCCACTCAAAGGCACCCTGCGCAAGAAGATATTTGACAGTCTGCTAGCGATGCATGCAGCGAAACTGGACCACACCATCTCCAACCTGATGATAACAACAAACGACTACAAATATTTTCGCAAAGAAATCAAAACCCACTTATTCAAAAAATTTATACAGATGGCTTAACCCTAACCTGGATCTCCCTCAGCGCAACTCCCCCTTCACCAGTTCCCTTCTCTTCAAAGCCTCAAGCATGTCAACTGCCTCCCCAACTGTATATATACTGGATATGCACTATTTCCTATTTGTGCAGCATCTTGAAATATACAGCACCATTATTCTTGTAACTTCAACTGGAAATATCCAGAATTCTCTCTGTAATTATCCTGGAAATATCCAGTTGTCTCTTTTGTAATCCGCCCAGAACTGCAAGGTTGAGGCGGAATAGAAATCAGTAATGTAATGTAATGTAAAGTCATGGAGGGGCATAATCAAAAGAAATGTCTAAGTCGAATTTGGTTGTATGGTGCTAGACAACCAAAGTCGGCAGTAGGAAAATGCCCATTCTCGAAAAATACATCTAGAATATACTGTATATATATATATATATATATTTTTTTTTTTAATCGTCTATCTGGATGTCCAGGCAAGTATGTGCATCTTTACACCACATTTTCTTATCTTAATGGTGCCGAACTTTGGGCATCATTTACTAAATCTGGCCATATGGGCCTGATTCTGCAAACGCGCATCCTGATGGTAGGCGGCAGTAGGCGTCCTACCACCATCTCACAGCCAATCAAGACATATTGGGTTTTTTTTTTTTAAAAAAGGGGAAGGACAGTACAGAGATGCTTACAAATGTCCATTGCATGGCATGGGCGTGATTTCCCCTGGAAGTGGCCTTGGGTGTCAGTAAACATCACAAAATACACAAAACTCTATTCTTTCGGGGAAGTCAGTACAGCTTTCATATATACATAAAGTGGGGAAAAAAAGAGCTCACAATAAGTCAAGGAGCACTGAAATCAGCCTTAACTGTTATCAAGCAAGCTTATTGTCATCATAGGTCTAAAGAGAGTCTGAAACCGCTTAACCTACAACAGGAATGGTTCATTCAAAAAACAGCTCTCAGATAAAAATGTCCAAAAACAAACTCTCACGGAAACATATCACTCTCAAACTGTAAATAACCACAATACTGGAACAAAACACAAAAAAACAAAGTGCTTATTTTCCCAACTTGCTTGTAGTCTCGAAGCATATACCAGCAGCTCACTCCAACATGCAAAATCCCAACGGGAGACCCTGTTTTACCAGCAGCATCATCAGGGGAGAATGCAGGAGAGTACACATCAGCAAACATCCCTGTGCTTCTTCTTAGGTGCGAAACAGACGCCATAAATGTAGACGTCTAAAATGCTGGCCTACATTTAAGGCATCTGGGAGAAAACTAGATGCAGTTCTCCATAGGATGCCGGTGCGTGATTGACACATGATCGGCGGCCCATAGAGAATCAGGCCCTATGTGTGCATAATGCATGTTTTTATTGGTGGATGACATTTGTTGTAAACTAGAGTCCATTCTAGTTTCCAGACCTGTGAACAATTAAGCGCAGTTACGTAGCCAGGGTTAAAAATAAATAAATAAAATACCTGGGTCTGGGTTGACAGGCCCGGTGAAGAAGCAGGACACAGAGGTTCACGTCAGCTGCGGGCGTCTTGGGTCATGGCGGGGTTGTTACTCTGCCGCGATCCTGTTTGTTGTCCAGGGCACGGGGTAGGAAGAGGCAACGTCCCGTGGCGGGTTGCGGGTATTTTGAGCCACGGCAGAACGGCTCAAATACACAAATTCTTTTAGAACTGTTTAGCAAAAGTCATTAAAATAGATTAAAACAGAAAATTATATGTTTTTATACTTATCTGATATTGTTGATTTATTGATATTATTGATTTAGTGAGGAAGCACCTTAAAAGAATTGTTTTAGATACCTAAAAGGAAAAGAAAGTTAAAAAAAATTGTTTATGTCAAGTCTGAAAATTTTTAAATATTGATGCTAAATCCAAGTTTGTACAAATTAATTTCCAAATATTTAAACAGTATCCCCCTCTTTTATTAAACCGCAATAGTGGTTATTAGCGCAGGGAGCCACGCTGAATGCTCTGCGCTGCTCCTGACACTCATAGAGCTCCTATGAGTGTCGGGAGCATTGCGGAGCATTCAGCCTGGCTCTCAGAGCTAATAACCATTATCGCTGTTTAGTAAAAAAAAGGGGGGGGTATATGTCCTAAAAGTGTTATTTTTCACCCAGTAAATTTTCTTTAAAGGTGAAGTATGTTATTTTATGATAACCTCTTCACCTCGTGAGTAAAATTCTCACTTAGACCCTCAATTAGCCCAACTACAACAAGTGAAGATGGTGGGAATTATCACTTAAGAGGAGGAGGGTTACAATTAGTGTAAGTTAAAAAAAGACAGGCCTGAAGGCACAGCCATGAAGAGAGTCCCTGATTTCATCATTTCATTTGTCTTTGGCTTCAGGGTTGGCTTGCACTTGAGATACTTCAAAGGCAGCATTAACAATCCCTGGAGGAAAGTTGTGATAACCGCCAATAAAGACAATATCTGTGACGGGACTAAAGCACGCCGGACAATCGCATGTGGACAAAAGCGCTAAGACTAATGCACACAGGACATCAGCACACCAGATTAAAAGGTAACTTTAAAGCACTCCGAGGGGTTGTGGTATTGCCGCTATCATTGGAGGGGGTGGGGGGAACCCCCAACTTACAGAGAAAACTGTAATTTTTCACTAAAACACTGGGAAAAATTACACTTTCCTCTCTAATGGGGGGATTTCCTCCTTCCAAACCCCCCAATGGCAGCGCCAACACTTCTAAGTAAAATTGGGGGGTTCCCCCCACACACCCCTTCGGAGCGTTTTAAAGTTACCTTTTAGTCCGGCATGCTGATGTCCTGCGCGCATTTGACTTAGCGTCTTTGTCCTCGTGCGATTGTCCCACGTGCTTCTGTCTATGAACCACAATATCAGATGGCCAACTTTTGAACCCAATGATTAGTGTTGCAGCGAGGGTAAGAGGCACCTGGGGCGGAGGCACCCCTCCCCTGCCTCCCCACTCCTTCCCCGATCCATCCTGCTGCGCGGGCCCCCCCCCACCTTCCCTTCCTCCGTACCTCCAGTTGTTCACCACTGTGAGTAACAACTTCAATGTGCTCCTCACGACCTCAATGGCTCTCTCTCTGATGTCACTTCCTATACACAGTACCCGGAAGTGACATCAAGGAGAGAGCTGAGGCAGTCGCAAGAAACAAGTTGAAGTTGTTGCTCGTGGTGGTGAACAACTAGAGGTCCGGGGGAAGGGAAGGAGGACATGCACATGGTGAGGGAAGGAGTAAGAAGAGGCAGAGGGGATGGAGAGGAGGAAGGGTGACAGTGCTCCCACCAACATGGCACCCGGAGCGGACTTCCCCTCTTGTTCCCCCCCTTTACTATGCACTGCCCATGATACATAGTTTCTGGGCAAAGAATTAGCACTAAAATGACCAAGTAGGAACAGTGAAAGAGGGTTTAGTAGAAAGGGGGGGGAACCTTCCGCTATTTACAAATGAAAGTTCATGGTTCCAAAATCCCAGTACTGGTTTTAAAGACAAATGGGGGAATCGAGCCAAAAATAATCACTTTGGGCTAGATTCACTAACCTGAGATCCATGTCCAATCCGTGTCCGATTGCATGCAGGCTGACAAATTCACTAAAGGCCTGCATGTAAATGGGGGCGATCGTTGGCATGCCCTCCACCGACCGCACGGATCGCTGGAGAGCAATCCTTGAGCATGCGCAAACCATCTTCCTTGACTGTAGATGGTCGCATGCGCTGGTCCTTTGTGCCCGTGTTTTTTTCTTTTTTTACTTACTTTACTCTTTACTTTACTATTTTTTTTTCTTTGCGAGCCCAAGGTTGTAACCCGCTTTAAACCCGCGGGTTAAAACCACAGGCTCGCACTGCGGGGAAGGGCAGGCGAGTCGGGGCTGAGCAGGGCTGGAGAGTCGGGGCAGAGAGCAGAGCGGCCAGAGCAGGAGAGTCAGGGCAGAGAGTTGGGTTTTAGCACAAGCGACTGGTCCTCACCAGCCGCTAGTTTTTGATCAGCCAGGCAGCCGGTATGCCAGAAGAAAGTTTAGTGAATCACGACCTTCCTGCTTTGCATGCCTAGTCCCCTCATTTGCATGCACGGATCGTGATCGGATCGGTACACAGGTTAGTGAATCGGGTCGGAGGGAAATCGGGTCGCAAAGGGCTCACAAACCAATTGGTACACGATTGGTTTGCTTAGTGAATCTAGCCCTTTGCTGACTTAAACTATATTATTCATCTTTCACTTTAAAATAGTATTTCCCAGTGCTGACTTTACATTTATCTATTTCTTTATTCAAAACTGTTCTGGACCACCAATTCTTTTTGTTAGATGGATGCAATTAAAAAAAAAAAACCAAAAAAAAAAACCTATTGCTTTTCATTTTACTGTAGTAGTGTTTATATGTTTTCTAGTGCAAAAAGCTAAGGGCCCCTTTTACAAAGCCGCGGTAGCAATTCTCCTGCCGCAAATGCACTGACGCCCATTCGGTTCCTATGAGTTTCAGTGCATTTGCCCCTGGAGAATCACTACCACGGCTTTGTAAAAGGAGCCCTAAATGCTTCAGTCAACATAAGACCAACTAAAAACATTCAGTTTGGTATTTGTATAAAATGGTTCAATTAAGGTTTTTTTTCTTTTAATCACGTTGATTTGTATTTTTTACTTTTTTATTTTTACAGACCAGAATTATCTTTAGAAAGGTTCAAGCTTCTAAACAGCAGGTTCCATGAAATAAAAATTACATTTTTGGCATCATCATTTCAGTATGTGGTAACCAGAAGCAAGAATTGGAAATTGCTGTGGGGACTTTGGTGCCCTTAACTGTAATGTAGACTCTTCAGAACGATATCCTATGATCTCACTCAGGACTCTTTTCTGCAGAAAGTTTTGCCTGAGGCACTTTTGTATCCCAAGTAAATTACCTCCATAGCACAACTAGGCTGTACGACATTATGGACAGCATAGGCCATATGTTGAATACCTTGCAGCTATGGATGTTTTCCCGTGTCACATCTCATCGGAACTTTCATTTTTCTATGCCAGTTCTACTTGCAGGTTGTCATTCCATGCACCCCTGCTGTTGGATCAGCTTCTCCTCTGTTAATTAGTTAAATCACCCCCAGGTAATCTTCCTGAGTGTCTTAGCTCTGGAGCCTGCCAGCCCCTGAGCTATCTTCAGTCTCACTGGTTCCTCAATTTACACCTGCCAGAATGGGATCAACCGTTCTTCCTTTGGTTAAATAAAGCTTTCTGCAGGGATTAGGGACTAAAAAACACCTACATGGGTTAAATGGGTTGGAATAAACGCTCACAGTGGGTGGCCCTGAGAAGCAGTTAACAAAGGATATTATTTTATAAGTGCTGAGGGAAAAAATAATTGCATTACATTCCCTAACAGTATTATTTCTGAACTTAGGTAATTTCAAAGAAATTTGAATATAACTCTTTAAATGCAGAGGAAGCAACCTAATAGCAAGACCAGATAAAGATGACATATTTTGGTTTGTTTGTTTTTTTTATTTCCACTACATAGTAACATTGTAACTTTGGGATAGATTCACTAAGCCCACCGATTAACTTCCAACCATTTAGTGACACCTTTGCGACCCGATTTCCCTCCGACCCGATTCACTAACCTCTGTCCCGATCATCCTCCGATCTGTGCATGCAAATGAAGGGGAACGGCATTCAAATGTAGGCAGGCAGCGATTCACCAAACAAAATGAGGGACACTGATCAAAAATAAACGACTGCTGAGGACCAGTCGCTCAGGACCTTTCCGACTGCCCTACCTTCTGCTGTCCTGCTCTCTGCCCTGCTTCTCTGCCCCGATCTGATCTCCTGCTCTCGCCCCGAATCTCTTCTGCTCTCGCCCTGAATCTCTCCTGCCGCCACGATTCTCCTGCCTTCCCTGCAGTGCAAGCCCATGGTTTTAACCCACAGGTTTAAAGCGGGTTAAAACCATGGGCTTGCAAAAAAAAAAAAAAAAAAAGTAGGTTTCTTGCTCTGCTGGGCATGAAGGGCCAGCCCATGCGCAGACCATCTACAGATGGTCTGGTGCATGCGTCGTGATCGCTGTAGAGCGATCCGGGCGGTCGGTTGGGGATGTGATTGCGATTACCCTCATTTGTATGAGGGTTATTCGTGAATCAGCCCCACGGATACGGATCAGATCGGATCGCTCACAGATCAGATCCAATCCATGCCTTTAGTGATTCTAGCCCATAGTAAATGATGGAAGATAAAGACCTGAATGGTCCATCCAGTCTGCCCATAAGTGATACTCATTTTAAAAATGCATAATTTGATTAACTTGTCTCTTTGATATTTCTGGACCGTAGACTGTAAAGTCTGGTATTGTCCTAGGTTCCAAATGCTGAACTTGCTGTCCAAGCTCACTCCAGCCTATACAACCATCCCATTGTTTGCAGGATATCTACCATAAAGGCTGTCCAGCAACATCCTCCATATTAGTGGAGTTCACATTGATGCCCTCCACAGCCTATCGTACACCGAATCACCATATGGAATCACCATACACATGTATTTATTTTCCATTTTCTGTATTTATATACCATTTCTTGTATTTATATACCAAAAAAAACATTAAAATACAATTGAAACATAAAACCCAAATATAAAATTAAACATCTACATTAAAAATTTACAAAAATAAAACTAAATACCTCTTAATCCATCTTTACAGTATCAGTAAAGACTTATTTCTCTCTAAGGGTCATAATAATATGTAATATTTGCCATTTTTCTTTGCTTGCATGTTTTGCTAATCAGTTCAATGTTACATGCTCTGATCAATTGCTTATCTGCATTTTGGGGTTTTTAAAAAAATTTGTCCTATTTAAATCCTGCATTCTAAAATATGTCCAAGGCTGTGTATAACAGGTACAAAATTCATAGTATCTGAATTGCCTTACGCAATATGAAATAAGAAAAGACAAGTATTATATAAATAACATAATAAAATCACAAATTGAGGAACATAAAATGTGTTATTATTTTTTGTATTATTTCTATTACTGTCATTCGATGAGATGATTAAAAATGACTTACAAATATATTACATCATGGAATTCTACTAAAAACCTTAATTTGAAGACCAAACCTAAAGAGGTTAAAAATAAGAGAGGATTAGCAATTAACCTCCAGCAATTAATCATTAAAACCCTGTAAAATTAGATAGACTATATGTGGCATCTCTCTTGGATGCAAGTTCCCCCATTTATTGCTCCAGAGACAGTTTGCTGCTGTACCCTAGCCAGCCTGACTGCCTTCATGATTGGACTAGTTAATAGAACACTCTGAGGCGATCTAAAAAAACGGATTGTAGAAAGATAAGCAATCCTTTACATACAAAAGGCCATATTCTTCTTAAGGTATTGAAGATTAGAGTCAATATTTTAAACTGTAGACAATGTGTGTGGGGAGGGGGAGGGGGAGGAAGAGCTCACCCTCCACCTTAGCATCTGACCCCCCTCTTCCCTTCAACTGTGTTTCATTTCTGATAAGGAAATGCACAGGGAGAGAGGACTGTGGGATTCTGAGTGTGGCCTGACTTGTTCTATCCCACGGCACCTGCTGTTTCTTAGACATGGGCACTAGGGCATGCTTCTCTTCCAATTGCCAACAGAAAAACATAAGAATAGCCTTACTGGGTCAGACCAATGGTCCATCAAGCCCAGTAGCTTATTCTCACGGTGGCCAATCCAGGTCACTAGTACCTGGTCAAAACCCAAGGTGTAGCAATGTTCCATGCTACCAATACAGAGCATGTCTTTCTCAATAATAGACTATGGACTTTTTCTCCAAACCTTTTGTTCAAACCTTTCTTAAAACCAACTACGCTATCTGCTCTTACTACATCCTTTGGCAACGCGTTCCAGAGCTTAACTATTCTCTGAGTGAAAACAAATTTTCTCCTGGAGTACTGCGTCCAGTATTGGTCCCCGTACCTTAAGAAAGACAAGGCGTTACTCGAGAGGAGAGCAACACGTCTGATAAAAGGGATGGAAAACCTTTCATACTCTGAGAGATTGGAGAAACTGGGTCTCTTTTCCCTGGAGAAGAGGAGACTTAGATGGGTTATGATAGAGACTTACAAGATCATGAAGGGCATAGAGAGAGTAGAGAGGGACAGATTCTTCAAACTTTCAAATAATAAAAGAACAAGATGGCATTCGGAAAAGCTGAAAGGGGATAGATTTAAAACAAATGCTAGGAAGTTCTTCTTTACCCAAAGGGTGGTGGACACCTGGAATGCGCTTCCAGAGGACGTAATAGGGGTTCAAGAAAGGATTGGACAATTTCCTGCTGGAAAAGGGGATAGAAGGGTATAGATAGAAGATTACTGTGCAGGTCCTGAACCTGTTGGGCCACTGCGTGAGCGGGCTGCTGGGCGCGATGGACCTCAGGTCTGACCCAGCGGAGGCATTGCTTATGTTCTTATGTTCCTATTGGTTTTAAAAATGTTTCCCTGTAGCTTCATCTAGTTTCCCCTAGTCTTTGTAATTTTTGATGAAGTGAAAAATCGATCCACTTGTACCGTTTCCACTCCACTCAGGATTTTGTAGATTTCAATCATATCTCCCCTCAACTATCTCTTTTCTAAGTTGAAGAGCCCTAACCTTTTTAGTCTTTCCTCATACGAGAGGAGTTCCATCCCCTTTACCATCTTGGTTGCTCTTCTTTGAACCTTTTCTGGTGCCACTATATTTTTCTTGAGATAAGGAGACCAGAATTGAATGCAATACTCCAGATGAGGTCGCACCATGGAGCGATACAGGGGCATTATAACGTTCTTAACCATCCCTTTTTTAAATAATTCCTAGGACCCTGTATGCTTTTTAGGCTGCCACCGCCGCACATTGGGCGGAAGGTTTCATTCTATTGTCTACGAAAGAGGTGCCCAAATGGTTGATCGTGATCGAGCAGTAGATTGCAAAGGCATTGTGAGTTGATCGCGTTGCCTTTGTGATCTTGCTCTTCTTTCCTCCAGTCCCCAAGCCAAGCCAGGCGCGTACAAGCACCGGACCCACAAGACTTTACCTCCGACGACAATTCTGACGTCGGAGAGGAAGTTCTGTGCCAGCCAATCGCTGCCTGGCTGGCCTGGAACTTCTTCTCCAATTTCTGAATTGACATCGGTGGTGAAGAATTCTGGGCCCGGCACTTGTATGTGCCAGGCCTGGCTCGGGGAAGCAGGGAGAAATCGGCATGGTGGCTTAGGGGGAGGGGGTCGGCAGGGAGAAAGAAAAAGAATCGGGGAAGTGGAGAAATCGGCACGATGGCTTGTGGGGGCAGGGGAGAGAGAAAGAAAGGCAGGCAGGGGGGAGAGAGAAAGACAGAAATAAAGAGGGGGGCAGGGGGAGAGAGAAAGAAAGAAAGAAATATTAGATTTACAGAAGACTCATGAAATCACCAGACAGAAAGGTAGAAAAAATGATTTTATTTTCAATTTAGTGATCGAAATGGGTGTCCATTTTGAGAATTTATATCTTCTGTCTATATTTTGCACTATGGCCTCCTTTTACTAAACCGCAATAGTGGTTTTAGCGTCGGGAACTGTGAGGGGCATTCAGCGCACCTCCCTGCGCTAAAAACCGCTATCACAGTTTAGTAAAAGAGGATAAGGTATATTTGTCTATTTTTGTATAGTTGTTACTGAGGTGACATTGCATATTTTAAAGTCATCTGCCTTGACCGCTGAACAAGAAAAATGAATACAATTGATAATTAACATTTTCTCTGTGTACAGTGTGCTTTGTATTTTTTTAAATTTTATTGTTGGTAGGTCATTTTGACTTGATCATTTTAAAAGTAGCTCGCAAGCCAAAATAGTGTGGGCACCCCTGGTCTACGATGATACCCAAATCATTTTCTTGGACGCTAACCCCGAAGATGGACCCTAGCATTTGGTAACCGTGATTCAGGTTATTTTTCCCAATGTGCATCACGTTGCATATGTCCACATTGAATTTCTTCTGCCATTTGGACACCCAGTCTTCCAATTTCCTAAGGTCCACCTGCAATTTTCACATGCGTTTTAACAACTTTGAACAGTTTAGTGTCATCTGAAAATTTAATCACCTCACTTGTCGTTCCAATTTCCAGATCATTTATAAATAAGTTGCATAGTGATATTTCTCTTCCCATCGGCAGCACTCCTCCTCAGTGGCATAGTAAGGGTGAGTAACGTCAAGGGTGGTGGTGCTCCTCCCCTGCCCTCTTCCCTGCCCCCCTCCACGCATATGCCCCTTTTCCTTTCCCCGTGCCTTATAAACTTCTCCGGTGTGAGCAGTAGCATGCCCACATCGGTGTCGGCTCACCCTTTGACGTCACTTTCCAGGCGTGGGTCCCGGAAGTTACATTAGAGAGAGCACTGATGCTGACTCGGGCAGCAACCTTGCATCGGGAAAGTAAAAAAGGTACAGGGGAAGGCAAAAGGTGTGTGCATGCGGCACGGAGAGGAGCGGGGGCTGAAGAGGACGAAGGGGGCCACCCGGGGCAGACCACCTCTCTTACTACGCCACTGCTCCTCCTGCTCCTACCCTGGCTGAATGCAGTGTTTGTGCTTCCCACTGCAGTAGTTTAATGATGAGCAGAGATGCATAAAAGAAGCTGGTGGAGTAAAGGGAAAAAACTGAACAAGATAAGGAAAAAAGCAGGGGGGCATAGGGTGAAGAGAAAATCAGTAGTAATGGGAAGTGAAGGTAGTTTCTTTCTCTCTCTCACACAGCAGCTTTCGCTTCTATTTTCATCTCTTTCTTCCCCACTTCTTCCTCCTCATCCAACTATTTCCCCTAAAGGTATATCCTTCACCTCCATTTGTCACTATATAGAAACATAGAAACATGACGGCAGAAAAGGGTCATAGCCCATCAAGTCTGCCCACTCTACTGACCCACCCCCCAAGTCTACTCTCTTAGGTATGGGATCTCTAGGAGAGTAGACTTAGGGGGGTGGGTCAGTAGAGTGGGCAGACTTGATGGGCTATGACCCTTTTCTGCCGTCATGTTTCTATGTAGTGACAAATGGAGATGAAGGATATACCTTTAGGGGAAATAGGTGGATGAGGAGGAAGAAGTGGGGAAGAAAGAGATGAAAATAGAAGCGAAAGCTGCTGTGTGAGAGAGAGAAAGAAACTTGAGGAAGAGTGGGAGGGGATAGACATACTATGCTGGATAAGGATAACCTTTCATCTGAGGATTTTGCCATGTTTCTAACACTAAAAGTTGATAAGCTAGATATAGGAAGTGGAGCTATAGGTGCCAATGGGAGTATTAAGGTTGTAATTATACAGTTGATGGGTTGGAAGATCTTCTGCTTATGAGTAATGAGCGGTTGCAAGTAAAATGAGGAATACAGGATCTTTTCAACAATCGCACTGAGGAAATTGAACATTGAACATAAGAATAATCATATTGGGTCAGACTAATGGTCAATATAGCCCAGTATCCTGTTTCCAACAGTGGCCAATCCAGGTCACAAATATCTGGCAGAAACCCAAATACGTAGCAGCAACATTCCATGTTATCGATCCCAGTGCGAGCAGTGGCTTCCCTCATGTCTATCTTAATAGCAAACTGTGGTCTTTTCCTTCAGGAACTTGTCCAAACCTATTTTGGACCCCAGATATGCTAACCACAATTACCATATCCTCTGGCAACAAGTTCCAGAGCTTTACTGTTCTTTCAGTGGAAAAAAGTATTTCCTCCTGTTTAGTTTAAATGTTTTTTCCATGCAATTTCATTACATCCTCTATTCTTTATACTTTTTGAAAGAATAAAAAAATCCATTAATTTTACCCGTTCTACACCACTTAGGCTTTTGTAAACATCAATCATATTTTCCCTCAACCATCTCTTTTCCAAGCTGAAGAGCCCTAACCTCTTTAACCTTTCCTCACATGAGAGGAATTCCATTCCCTTTATCATCTGGGATCTAGCTAGGTACTTGGAACCTGAGTTGACCACTGTTGGAAAAGGGATACTGGGCTTGATAGACCTTCGGTCTGTCCCAGTATGCAACTCTTAGGTTCTCTTTTTTTGTACCTTTTCTAATTCTGCTATTTCTTTGTTTTAAATACAGCAATCAGAACTGAACACAGTACTCACGGAGCATGGAGCAATACAGAAACATGGAGCACATACCATGGAGCAATACAGAAACATCATAATATTCCTGATCTTATTTAGCATCCCTTTCCTAATAATTTCTAGCAACCTGTTTGCTTTCTAGGCTACTAACGTACATGGGCAAAAGATTTCAGCGTATTGTCTACAATGACACCTAGATCATTTTCTTTGCTACTGACTCCCAAAGTGGACACTAGCATCAGGTAACTATGATTTGGATTATTCTCATTAGATTTTATCTGCAATTTGGATGCCCAGTCTTCCAGTTTCCTAAGGTCTTCCTATACATTTTCACAGTCTGCATGTGTTTTAACAACTTTGAATAGTTTTGTGTCATCTGCAAACTTAATCATCCCCCTCCTCCATTGAGAAATTGGACATCTAACCTTATCCTCTATTTTCTGTCCAATAATAAATTCCTAATCCACAAAAGAAGATTGCTGACCTTTATCGATAGGTTTATTCACACCTTCAAAGAACTGAAATAAATTGATGAAGCAAGGCTTCCCTTGGCTGAACCCCTGCTGACTCTGTCCCATTGCACCATGCTCGTCTATGCGTTCCACAATTTTGTTCTTTATAACAGTTACCAATCTGTAAATTTCCTGAATCTCTCCTGGAACCGTTTTTAAAAATTGGCATTTCATTGGCCACTCTCCAGTGTTCAGGTATACAGATCAACAGAGGCTCCTGCCCAGTTAAACCTTATTAAGCTCGCCATCCACCAATATTCAGCAGCACTTAGGCAGGTAGTGTTGCTGAATATTGCCGATTAGTACTGGAGTGGTTTGGTAGAGGATCTTGGGGAAAACCAGTGCTTAACCGGTTAGCAATGATATATTTAGTCTGCCAATAGGCTAAAAAAGAGCATAAAGTAAGGACTGCATAAAGGCTGCCCTAACTTTAACCACTGAGTTAACTGAGCAGCAGTCTGAATATCTGAATATCAGCATTAAAGGTTGATTCTATAAATGGTGCCTAACTGTACCTAACTTTTAGATGCCAATCCATACAGTTGTCAATCAACCAGTAGGCATCCTGTATAGAATCACACCTAGCAGCGCCTAAGTAGACTTAGGCTTCGCTAGGCATCCTAGAGGTAAGCACCGGTATATTAGGCCATGATTTGCCTGGCCTAATTTACCAGCGCCCATCTCTGGTGCCCAGAGCAGGATTAATTCATCGAAGGCCCCTAGGCACACAAGTACACTAGGCCCCCCTGCACCACCCCACCCCACCATGTGCCCAGGCGGAAACAGGAAGCTGCGTCACAAGGAAGTTTTGGGCAAGCAGCACCGCTTGCACAATTACAGTTCCTGTTGCCTTTCTTACCCACGTTGCTTGCTTGTCTGACTTTCCCTCGATGGAGGGGGGACGCGTTGCTGATCGAGGTGGGGCCCATGTTGCCGATCGGGGGAGGGGGGGGGGCCCACATTGCCAATCGATGCTGGAGGGGCTCATCACCTTTTGGAAAAAACAATGTTGATGCCCTCCTTCATCGGGCCCCCCTGACCATTTCCAGTCCTAGGCACGTGCCTACTTGGCCTATTGGTTAATCCTGCCCTGCTGGTGCCTAGTTATGCCTACATTTATCATGCCTATTCTCCACCCCTAACCATACCTACTTTTCATTTAAGTGTTGTTAGGCATCAGAGGATGCCACGACTTAGGCGTCACTAGGCACTATGAAGATATCTGCGTGTAAATTCAATAATCAAGTAAAATAGTTTTTTTTTAAATAGTTTTTTCATGGTGTGGTCAATTATCATACAATCAAAATGGCGAGAGAGTCAAAGTACAGACCAAACAGGAAGCACAAGGGGCCTCAAAAAGCAAATTTATTGAAGGACCCGATATGATCCATGTTTCAATGTGTCTGCCTGTGTCAGGAGTCGTTCAATGCAATCTACACAAACATTAGCCACACAAATAATAGCTAACAAGCAGAATCCTTGGTGTAGTCAGTACGTATGTGTGCTCTTTTCATTCTTATTCTCACTATGCCAAGGATTCTGCTTGTTTAGGGTTACCACATGCGCGGATGACCCCTTCCGACGCGATCTGAAGAGGAAGCTTTTCAAAACCCGGACAAAGTGCCAGATTTTGAAAAGCCGTCTGGACACCTGGACCTGTCCTCTAGAAAGAGTATATGTCCAGGTAAATCCGGATGTCTGGTAACCCTATGCTTGTTGAGTACCTCAATGTTAGGTGTTATTTGTCTGGTTAATCTTTGTGCGGATTGCACTGAGCAACCCCTGATGTAGGCAGACACGCCAAACATGGATCGCATCGGGTCCTTCAATAAATTGGTTTTTTGATTGCTTGGAACTTGAAGGCCCCCTTGTGCTACTTTGTGATTCCTGTGTAGTCAATTACCATGCCATTTAACTAATTAAAAATTAACTTGCACGTGGATTTAAGTTAGGCATTGCTAGGTGTCAATTATTAATATAACATAATTATTTATGTATATACTACATAAGCCTTTCAGTTCTAAGCAGTTTACAAGGATACAGCAAATAAAGTTAGTAACATAAGCAGTAAAAGAATGAAAGAATGGAAGAATTTTTGAACTAATATAAAGTTTTATATTCTTCTGAGCTTTATTCAAATACAGAACTTGAGGGTTTAGAGTTTTTAAAGTTAATTAAGGGGCCAAAAATCCCCAAGCATATAAAGGGAGATCTTCAGGCGTCTATATCACTGAAAGAACTTCAGACAGTCCCTTAGAGTTGGATCCGCTCCAGGTGGTGATGGATTTACTGTGGAGTTTTACAAATCATTCCAAATTACATTATTACCTCATCTTTTAAATTTATATCAGGCTTAACTAACTATAGATTGTATTTCAGGTACTATGGCAGAATCTTTAACTATTGTTTTACTGAAGCCAAATAAAGATCCCATGTTGGTTTCAAATTACAGGCCTATTTCTTTAATTAATGTAGATGGAAAACTTCTGGCTAAGCTATTGGCTTTACGCTTAGCCAAGGCTCTCCCTTATATTATTGCTATGCACCAAACGGGTTTCGTTGCTCAAAGACATTCATCAAACAACATCAGACTGGTTTTTCATATGTTAAATTTAACAAAAGCCATGGAAGATCCGGCCTTCTCTGTATCTTTAGATGCAGAGAAGGCCTTTGATCGTGTGGGATGGACCTTTATGTATCAAGCAATGGATTGATTTGGTTTTGGTTCGGGATTTATACAAAAGATTCAAACCTTGTATAGTTCCCCTTCTGCCAGATTATATATTAATAATACTTTCTCAGAACGTTTTTGTCTGGAGAGGGGAGTTAGACAAGGATATCCATTATCTCCTTTGCTTTTTGATATTGATTTGGAACCCTTGTTATAGGCTATTCAACAGGCAAAGGAGATTCAGGGTATTCCTTATGCAGGTCGGGAATATAAGGTCTCTGCTTATGCAGATGACATTTTGCTTTATTTGAGGAATCCTGAATCTACCATTCCGCATTTACCAGATTTGATTGACAGATTTGAAAAATTTTCTGGATGTAAAATAAATTGCAGTAAATTGGAGGCTCTTCCGCTAAATGTACACTGTCCAAAGGGATTATTTGACTCATTCCCTTTTCTTTGGAAAGAAGAGGGTATAAAATATTAAGGTATTTGGATTCAAAAAACACTGAAGATACAATGAAAGTAAATGAAAAATCCTTATTTCTAAAGGTCTCAGAAATGTGTGAGCAATGGAACCCATTACATCTGTCTTGGTAGGAGAGAGTCCAAACGTTTAAAATTTTGATTTTGCCTGTGGTTTGCTACCAAATGGGTATGTTGCCAGTTTATTTTCAGGGGTCCTTTTATAAGAAATTGAATAGTATTCTCCCTAAATTTATTTGGCTGGGTAAAACTGCTCGAGTTGCTTTAGTATCTTTACAAAAACCAATTGCGGTGGGTGGGGTAAATTTCCCAAATTTTTATAGGTACCATTAGGCCTATATACTGCGTCATGGTATGTATTGGATCCTTCCTGAGCTCATGGAGCATCTTCTGGACTGGCTTTACTTGGAATGTCAACTCCTGTCTCCATTGCATTTGTGTCATGTTTTAAGTATTAAGTTATCTAGACTTTATAAGGACAATAGAATTTTAGTTTCCACATGGCAAACATTAAAATTTATTAATAACCTAACACCTATTCCGATTCATCAATCCACGTGTCAACCTTATGGTTGAACTCCACGATTCAAATTGGCGAGTTTAAGATCATCTGGAAGCATTGGATGCAGGCAGGAATACATACTTTAGATGATGTGTTATCAAATGGGAGACGGCTTGAATTTTCATAACTGCAACAATCATTTGGCATTGCAAAGTCTCAAATATATAAGTGGTTGCAGTTGAAGCAGGCCATTCAGAAGGGGTTCCCTGATTGGCTAAATTTAAAAAATCAGTATAGCTTGCCGGGCCTTTGCTTCCAGACAGATTTCCTAGGGCAGGGGTGCCCACCAGTGTTCCTGCTAAGCTGCGCTGGCGTGCGCTGGCGCACAAAATATTACATCGCAGCGCACAAGTTTCTCGTCACAGCGCACACACGTGCTTGCAGGCAGGCGAGCTGGCAGTCCATGTAACGCGTCGCAAAGGTAAGGGGAGGCTGGGGAGGAATCGGACGTCGGGGTGGGGGTGCGAGCAGGGAGGGGGGCGATCGGAAGAGGCGTACGGCAGATGGCAGGGCGGCGAGAGGAGAGTCGGGTGGGGGGGGAGTAACACCGGAAGAGAGCGGCAAATGCGGGCAAGGCTAGACTTGCAGAGGCGTACCTAGGGGGTGCGGGGGGTCGATCCCGACGGTCCGCTCAGCTCGCCAACAAGGAGAGGCAGCCGGACTCGCGTACGCTCCGACCGCCTCTTCTTGGGGATGATGATGAAGATATTGATGATATCTAACTTGAGTGAAGAATTGATTCCATTCCAGTTTCACAACAATTATTCTACAACATATTGAGTGAACTCTTCTCACTGAAGGCAAACTTTGTGCCCAATAAAATGGTTTTCAATATTTTGTTTTAATGTATTTATACTTTTGTGTAGAAGCTGGAATTGATAGATTGTCTAGAAATTGAAAGCATCAAACGTATTGTCTTCTGGACTGTTTTTAATTTACAGTTTACACATATGGATGTAACAGACATAACTACATTTGTTGTAAAACATTTATTAAGATATCATTTCATCCCTACAATTTCTGTAGACTGTTTTAAAATAAATTTGAGTTTTTCTGGTAAAAAAAAAAAAATAAATAAAGAATTTTGTACTTTCAAGAATTAATGCGTTGTTTTGTGTTCTTAAAAATATTATTTAACGTTATTTAATTTAGCGTGTAGGCCTAAAATTCCTTTGAATACCTCGTCCTCATGTATCAGCAACTTTGACAACATATTTATTTGGCTCATAACTTGCTGGCGCCCGATATTTTTAGCTCACAGTGAAAAAAGTTTGCTCACAACACCCGCCCGCTTAGAGGGAACACTGGAACTGCCCACACCTTTTTTGGCTTGCGAGCTACTTTTAAAATGACCAAGTCAAAATGATCTACCAACAATAAAATTTAAAAAAACACAAAAGCACATTGTACGCAGAGAAAATGTTAATTATCATTTGTATTTGGGGTTTTTATCATAGGTCAAGGCAGATGACTTTAAAATATGCAATGTCACCTCAGTAACAACTATACAAAAATAGACAAATATACCCACTCCCCTTTTACTAAACCATGATAACGTTTTTTAGTGTAGGAAGCTGTGCTGAATGCCCTGCGCTGCTCTCAATGCTCATAGGCTCCCTGCGCTAAAATCCACTATTGCGGTATAGTAAAAGGGGGCCATAGTGCAAAATATAGACAGCAGATATAAATTCTCAAAATGGACACATTTTGATCACTAAATTGAAAAAATCATTTTTCCTACCTTTATGTCTGGTAATTTCATGAGTCTCTGGTTGCACTTCCTTCTTCTGTAAAGCCAATATTTCTTTCTTTCTGCCTTTCTTTCTTTCTCCCCCTGTCCCCTCTTTCTTTCTGCCTTTCTTTCTCTCTCCTCCTGCCCCCCCAAGCCATTGTGCCGATTTCTCCACTTCCCCGATTCTTTCCTTACCCCCACCCCAAGCAACAACACGATTTCTCTCTGCTGCTTCCCCGAGCCAGGCCTAGCACGTACAAGCACTAGGCCCACAAGAGTTTACTTCCGACGTCAATTCTAACGTCAGGGAGGAAGTTCTAGGCCAGCCAGGCAGCGATTGGCTGGCCCAGAACTTCCTCTCTGACATCAGAATTGACTTCGAAGGTGATGTTTTGTAAGTCCAGCACTTGTACACGCTAGGCATGGCTTGGGGAAGCAGCAGGGAGAAAAAGATCGCAAAGGCAACACGTTGCCTTTGCGATCTACTGGTCGATCATGATTGACCATTTGGGCACCCCTGTCCTAGGGCATCAGGCCGCCAAGAGGTACAAATTAATATCGGAATATTTCAATAAGAAACCTAAAACTGGCTTAAAAGATATTTGGAGCATTGAGATCAAGCAGCAGATTTCTGCGACTCAGTGGCCACGGATTTGGTCTAGGAGGATGAGATGTTCAGCATCAGCATCTATGAGACAAACTTGGGTTTTTTTTGTTGCATAGAAGTTTTTGGACCCCTGTTAGATTATAAAAGTTAGATAGTTCAAAATCGAATAGATGCTGGCACTGTCATCTCGATATAGGGACACTGGATCATCTGCTCTTCTTTTGTCATTAATGCGGCAGAATGAAATCCCTGACGGACAAGGCCAAGCAGCCTGTTTAGAGTGCTGCTGGCCCGACGCTGCTTCGATGAAGGTAGGGCTCGCTTGCGGTCGGTGGGGAGGGAAGGATGGAGGGTCAGCAGGGTTTTGGTGTGCAGGGGATGGGGGGGTCTCAAGGGTTCTGCTGCACAAGGGATGGGAGGGAGGGAAGGATAGAAGCTGGGCAAACTTCTGCTGCACAGGGGGATGGGAGGGAGGGGAGGAAAGATGCTACACATGTGGGGGAGAGAAAGGAAAGAGGAAGAATTGGGGTGAAGAAGAGGAAGGAAGAGATGATCATGTGCATGCTCCGAAAATAAGACTTGGTGCCTTTTTTGGGCCCCAAATGAATATAAGACACTGTCTTATTTTCGGGGAAACACGGTAGTAGATGACAGCAGATAAACCCGAATGGTCCATCCAGTCTGCCCAACCCTACCCACTCTTTAAATTACTGACTTAATTTAAATTTTCCTCCTTCTTAGCTATTTTTGCAAACTGTGTGTCTTTAGATTATTAGAAATATATCAAATGAATAAATAGAATAATATAAAGTTGAAATTAAGCAGGTAATTAAAAATGGAGACAGGAGAGAGAGAAAGGCTCTAGAAACACAGTAACATTGCTCTCCACTTAAGCATAACCCAGTGCTCTGTAAGGGGATTTGCAGCACTTCTAGTTAGCACATAATATGTTACTCTCTAGGTTACTAGACTGTAAACTAACAAAGCTGTTTGAGTTAGGGATTTTATTAACCATTGCAATGTACCTACAGAAATTACCAGCTGGAAGAGCAACATGACAGTCTGATAACATGGAAAGATTAAAATCAACAATTACAAAGCCATTAGTTGTGAAAACACAAGGGCTAAATCTTAAGGAAAGCCAATATCGTTTTCTTTCAGCTTTGCACCAATTATGTACAAGTAAGATCCTCATTCCGAGCCTAATATGCAAGAGGTTTATGAGCTGTGTGTACTTTTAGGATAAGCTATGTTCCCTGCAAACTGGTCACTATTATAACACAAAGTCATGACCAGCATGTGTATAAGCGCGCACGCACGCACACACACACTCACATTTTTTTGTTGCTGTTGGTGCCATTGTTCGTATCCTAGATGTGAGAAAAAGTAGTATCCAGAATGGAGTTTTGAGTAAAATACAGTCTTCTCTTGATGGTATATTTGAGTCTAAATATGTATGTGATTGCAAAGCGCTTTATATTCCTGCGAGACAATTGAGATCTTCTAAAGATGTGCGCAGAATTGAATCGGTTCAGCGGACGGCCACCAAGGTGATCTCGGGGCTCAAGGGTCTCTCGTACGAAGAGAGACTGAACAAATTGCAGCTCTACACTCTCGAGGAACGTAGGGAGAGGGGAGACATGATCGAAACATATAAGTACCTCACGGGACGTGTCGAAGTGGAAGATGATATTTTCTTTCTCAAGGGACCCTCGGCCACAAGAGGGCGCCCGCTCAAACTCAGGGGCGGAAAATTTCATGGCGACACCAGAAAGTATTTCTTCACAGAGAGAGTGGTTGATCATTGGAACAAGCTTCCAGTGCAGGTGATCGAGGCAGACAGCATGCCAGACCTTAAGAATAAATGGGATACCCATGTGGGATCCCTATGAGGGTCAAGATAAAGAAATTGGGTCATTAGGGCATAGACACGGGGTGGGTAAGCAGAGTGGGCAGACTTGATGGGCTGTAGCCCTTTTCTGCCGTCATCTTCTATGTTTCTATGTTAAAAGCATATTTGACGCAGCATTGAGAAGTTTGCATTAGAGGATACAAGGAAAAGTATATTTTCATGTGCAGGCTCATGGAGTGGAACACGTTGCCTGTGAATTTATGACATCTGAAAAACTTGCAGGAATTTAAGAAATTGTCAATTGTTTTGTATTATGAAATATGGTACTCGGTGATTTTGTGATAGTGTACGACTGTACGTGATTTGTTCTGTAAATGAAATATGCTGTCTCGTAGTATGTTGGGTCTTATAAGTCCCAATATAAACAACTGGGTATAATTCAAAAAAATGTTCCTAAAGGGCCGTGACAACAGTAGTAACACATAAAGGAACAATGACTACTTCAAACGTCTTTTATCATAAAGTGGTGCTCAGATTCCAAGATGGAGAATTGAAGAACTCAATAGGGGCAAAAGCCCTTAAGAGACTTATATGGTATCGATCATTGCACCGGGTTGTAAAAGATGTTTCGAAGTACTAATAAACTGTGATTTATAAAGTTCAAAAGTCCATAAAGTGCAAACATTAATAGTCCAATTTTTTAAGCAACTATGTATGTTTAAAGCTTCAGTAGAGTAAAAAACTTAGCTGAAATATAAAGAATGCATAGGTGTAGCTGGGTCTTATAAGTCTGCAGATTTTTTTTGTTACCTGTTAATATTGTTTAGCATGTATTTTAATTGGTTTTATCGTGTATGTTTACTTTTGTAATCTGCTTTGGATAACGGCAGACTCAAAATACACTAAACTTGTTTAGATTCACAAATTAAAAATGAAATTAATAGAATGGCATGCAGGAAGAAACATGCTTCTCTGATGGCACTGAGCATTTCCCCTGCTGGTTATATTCTGCTTAACCAGAGGACAGTAATTTAGAGAGAGAGAGAGAGGGTGCCAAGGATAGAAAAGAGAAAGTTTACTATGGGTTCCTTTTACAAAGCTGCGTTAGGGCTTTAACGCGCGGAATAGCGTGCGCTGAATTGCCGCGCGCGTTAGACCTTAACACCAGCATTGAGCTGGCGTTAGTTCTAGCCACATAGCATGCGGTATAGTGCACGCTAAAATCCTGTGTGCACTAAAAACGTTAGCACACCTTAGTAAAAGGAGCCCCATATCTTTCCTCCCAGAGAAAATGACTGGAGGTATAGGGACAAAGGGGAGACCATCTTGACTTAGTCCTGCTCGAAACTGTGAGACGGGGCATCAAAATGGCGCATGACGTTTAATGTGAGCAAGTGCAAAGTGATGCATGTGGGATAGAGGAACCCGAACTATAGCCAAATGATACAGGGTTCTACGTTAGGAGTCACTGCCCAGGAAAAGGATCTAGGTCTCATCGTTGAAGATGGGCGGCGGCTAAGAAAACAAACAGAATGTTAGGAATTATCAGGAAAGGAATGGAAAACAAATGAAAATGTTATAATGCCCCTTGTAACACCCTATGACCACATCTCGAATACTGTGTGCAATCCTGGCCGCAATATCTCGAAAAAGATTTGGGGAAAAAAGTGAAATTAGAAAAAGTACAGAGAAGGGCAACATAAATGATAAAAGGGATGGGAAGACTTTCCTATGAGGACAGGCTAAAGTGGTTATGGCTTAGTAACATAGTAACATAGTAGATGATGGCAGATAAAGACCTGAATGGTCTATCTAGTCTGCCCAACCTGATTCAATCTATAAATTTGTTGGGGGGGGGGGTCTTCTTCTTCTTAGCTATTTCTGGGCAAGAATCCAAAGCTCTGCCCGGTACTGTTCTTAGGTTCCAACTACTGAAGTCTCTGTCAAAACCCACCCCAGTCCATCTACACCCTCCCAGCCAAGTGAAGCCCTCCCCAGCCCATCCTCCACCAAACGGCCATATATAGACACAGACCGTGCAAGTCTGACCAGTACTGGCCTTAGTTCTTCAATATTTACTATTATTTTCTGATTCTAGATCCTCTGTATTCATCCCACGTCACAAAAGCGTGGGATGAACACAGAGGATCAGGGCCCTTAGTATTTCAGCCAAGTCCTGAGGCATAGTTTTTCAACCTTCCCTGGTGAAAGAGCTGCCCGTTTTTTACTGACTCACATTTCCTGATAAGGAAAACAAGCGCTCGCAAGGGACAGTTGTAGCTGGTGTTCCTAAACATTTCATAGCCAGTTTAGATGCGAGTTTAATAGTTTGTTTAAAAAATAGTTTTAAAACCTTGACAAACCACCCTTCAACAACATATCGGAGTGAAATTCAATATCAAAATATCAGATAAAAGATACAGGTTCATTTTAATTACAGGTCAAGTGTATGTACGATACATACAAATTTAAACAACACATAAACATACACGTAATTGTTCTAACCCAGTGGTCTCACACTCAAACCCTTTGCAGGGCCACATTTTGGATATGTAGGTACTTGGAGGGCCGCAAAAAATAGTTAATGTCTTATTAGAGAAATGACAATTTTGCAAGAGGTAAAACTCTTTATAGTTTATAAATCTTTCCTTTTGGCTGTCTTAATAATAATAATATAATTTATAGCTAAAGAGACATATGATCAAGAAACTGTTTTATTTTACTTTTGTGATTATGATAAACATACCGAGGGCCTCAAAATAGTACTTGGCGGGCCGCATGTGGCCCCCGGGCCACAAGTTTGAGACCACTGTTCTAACCTATATTTTGCAGAAAGGCCTGACCCACTTCAGTGAAATCTCCTGCCTTCCACCACTGAAGTCAGCTTAACTCGTGGTCTATCTGAATTTGGTAATGTAATGGGGCCTAATAGGCCATTTTACTAAGGTGCGCTAACCGATATAGCGCGCGCAAACTGATTTAGCACGTGCTAAACGCTAACGCGTGCATGTTAGTCTATGGACGCATTAGCGTGCTAATTTGATTAGTGTGCGCTAAATCAGTTTGCGCATGCTAAATTGGTTAGCGCACCTTAGTAAAAGAGGGGTTAAGTTAAGTGCAAAACACCCTTTCAAAGGGTTTAAAAAAAAAAAAAAAAATTAAAGGAAGAAAATGGAGACAGAGGAAAACAGAGACAGAATTCAAAAAAGCGCGGGATGAACACAGAGGATCTTGAATCAGAAAATAATGGTATATATTGAAGAACTTAGGGGTCCTTTTACAAAGGCGCGATAGCGGTTTAACGCACGGAATGCCGCACGTTAAACCCCCTGCCGCGCTAGTACCTAACGCCTCCATTGACGAGGCGTTAGGATTTTAGGCTGCTGCGGGGGTTAGCGCATGATGAAATGTCCGACACACTAACCCCCGTAGCGCGCCTTGATAAAAGGAGCCCTAAGGCCAGTACTGGGCAGACTTGCACGGTCTGTGTCCCATATATGGCCATTCAGTTGAGGATGGGCTGGGGAGGGCTTCGACGGCTGGGATGGTTTAGATGGGTTGGAGTGAGTTTTGATGGAGACTCCAGTAGATGGAACCTAAGCACAGTACCGGGCAGAGCTCTGGGTTCTGGCCCAGAAAGAGCTAAGAAAAAGGAAAATTTAAATTAAATCAGTAACTTAAAGAGAAGGTAAGGCATCTAAGTTTCACCGCCATTAATAGAATGTCCCCTATGATGTAATTGTTCTTGACACTAAGGGGTCCTTTTACTAAGGTGAGCTAGTGCGTCTTAGTGCGCGCTAAATGCTAACGTGTGGCAATGCGTCCATAGGATATAATGGACATGCTAGCATTTAGCGTGCGCTAAGACGCACTAGCGCGCCTTAGTAACAGGACCCCTAAAGTGAATAGTAATTAAAACAAAAGAAAGTGAGCAATGCTGCAAACAACATGGAAATGAACAGTAGTAAACATTTAGGCTGTCCATTCCTACAAATTAACTGAGTTCTTTTAATTTTGTTTGTTGGCTTGTTTTGTGCATTACAAAATATAAGCTTGTTCACAAACTAAAAAGGTCGATGACGTAAGACGCTAAAACAGCAGCAAAGAGCCAGCATCGTGATATGAAATAGGAGAAGCATCTTAATAAATCAGGCCCTTCCTGCATTCATTGGCATATTACTGAAAAAGGAACCTGGACTCATAAATACATGTTCAGGTCTAAATGTTAGAAATGAGAAGATGCAACCTGCATGGGAGTAGCTTGAACTGAGAAACTCAGGAATTTGGGGCCTCCTCTATAGCCGAGCAAAGCCTGTGAAAAAAAGTTACATTATAAGACTCTTTATCTTTGTTGAACAGAGGAAAAATAATTTGTTTTAAACAGGATGTGTGCAGGATAAATTCTGTTTCTAAACTGCAATAACAAGAGGCTTTCAAGTAAATCGGACACTGTAAAGTAACTCCACAATGCCTTGGAAAGAGCCCAAGATTGCTGGTTCCTAAATATATTCTCCATGGGTAAATCTAGCTGCCACCCTTTTCGCAAACAATAAGCATATTCCCTTGGTAACTCTAAGGAGTACACTCTGAAACAAGTTTTTTCTCTGATAAGCAAGATGGAAAATATATTCATATTTCTACAGTTCGCTGCTTCTTTAACGTATCAGTAACAAATCACAGACACAGAGAAAAATTAAGGCAGTTTGCCCATCCATGCCTTCTCCCTTGCCCCAAGCTTTCCTGAATTCAGATACAGTTTGCATCGCCATCACCGCCTCCACTGGAAGGCCGTTCCACAAATTCACCACCCTTCCCATGGAAGAAGTATTTCCATCAGGTTGCTTCTGATTCTGTCCCCTTTCACTTTCATCCTCTGCTCCCTGGTTCTAGAGCTTCTTTACAATTGAAAGAGACTCACCTTTTCATTTAGTTCAGCTGGTCTCGGTTTAATTTGTTGTTGTGTTAGCTTTTATTTGGGAAGGGCATATATATATTTTTTTAATATTCTTTATTCATTTTTAAAACTTACAATAAGTGTAACATCATATAACATCATTTTGTACTTAGATACATCACTTAATATCCTATCAAAATCTAATTCAGAATCCATATCCCTCCCTCCCCCATATTCAATTTGCACTCATAAGAAAACCAAAATACCCCCCACTCCCCTCCCCCCTACCTTGGACATGCATATTTAAGGGGGAAAAATAACATTCATTCATTACAGTATTTTGTTAATGGCTCCCAAATATCCTCTATCACAGGATAAAGATATTTATTTCCCTATTAATTGGTTTATTTGGTCCCAAATATCCTGAAATTTCTTAAAATTCCCTTGCTGCATGACAATTACCCTTTCCATTTTAAAAAATGTGACATATTCTACATCATGTTTACATTCCATATTTATAGTTAGATTATTGTTTGGTTCATATGGTATATGGTTTGAAAGGGGCTGTGTGGATAGTCTTACTGGGCACCATTGGAAAGCTGTGCGTGATAGCCTTACTGGGTCAGACCAATGGTCCATCAAGCCCAGTAGCTCGTTCTCACGGTGGCCAAGCCGAGTCCCTAGCACCTGGCCAAAACCCAAGGAGTAGCAACATTCCATGTAACCGATCCAGGTCAAGCAGTGGCTTCCCCTATGTCTTTTTCAATAACCGACTATGAACTTTTCCTCCAGGAAATTGTCCAAACCTTTCCTAAAACCAGCTGCGCTATCCGCTCTTACCACAACCTGTCATCTGCAAATTTAATCACCTCACTTAGTTCAGGAGGGTGCATTGTTAACACCATGTCAACAGCCCATGTAATTAGCTCTCTTTTTTTATACCCCTACAGAAGTCCATGCTTTGTTACACCATTGGAAAGCTAATGTAAACCGCCTTGATTTGACTGTTCCAGTCTTTAATAGCAGTATATAAGCTTGAATAAACAATTTATACTACTTGGGTATTTAAATATCTCTATCATACCTCCCTTTTCCCACCTTTCTTACAAAGTATGCATATTGAGATCTACTTTATGATGACAACCACTGACCATTTTAATAGCCACCCTTTGGACCAACTCCATCCTGTTTGATACTTTTTTGAAGGTATGGTCTCCAGAATGGTACACAACACAATATGATCTGAACCACAATGGGAGATCTGAGGCGGGAATGTAATTGCATACTGAGAAGACAGTTCTGATGTGTTATGCTGAAACTATAGTCGCTTTAATCACTCACAATACCTCAAGGGCTCCTTTTATCAAGCCGCGCTAGCGGGGTTAAAGCGTGCGATGTGACGTTTCATCACGCGCTAACCCCCGCGCTGCTCAAGAGGAGGCGGTAGCGGCTAGCGAGGCCGGCGGTTTGACGCGCGCTATTACACGCGTTAAACCGCTAGCGTGGCTTGATAAAAGGAGCCCCAAGTTTCGAACTTGTGTTCCCCCCTGATCTACTTATTTGACTGAAATTAGAGCAGTGGCTTTTTATGTCACAGGTGCTCTGATGTGGAACAAATTGCCAAGCTATTTACACTTCTACAATGTGGTGACACAGTTTTAAGATAGCTCGTTTTTTTGTGCAGGCATTTTCAAATGTGTGATCATGTCAGTTTACGATGGTGCTGCTGTATTATTTCAGTTGATTATTTTGATGTTGTTTATCTGTTTGTTTTATTATGATTAAGCATGTTTCAATTATTGTGAACTGCCTTGGCTATAGGTGGCTGTCTGGTAAGATTTGCCTCTTTGCAGATGATACTAAAATCTGCAATAGAGCAGACACCCCTGATGGTGTAGATAGCATGAGAAAAAACTTAAGCCTAGATTCTTAAAAAAACTGCGTTAAAAAAACAACGGGCTGGTATCGCAGCCATTCTGGTAACGAATTTTTAAAATGCGAGTCATTCTCCAAAAAATACTCATGCAAATGAGGTTGGCGGAGAGTAGCGAAGACTCGCTAAATTTGCATGTGCCCATTACTGGTGATAGCAATGGGCACATGGGCAGAAAAAACGCTAAAAGACCCCCCCCAAAAAAAAACACAACAGTGGGAGAGATGTTCCATCTCCCGCCACAAACAACACCCCCCCCCCAGCAGCAGCCACACTCCCCTCCAGCAGCGGGAAAGATGCCTTCTCTCCCACCACAAACAACACCTCCCTGCAGCAGCAACACCCCCCTGCAGCGGGAGAGATGCCCACTCTCTCCCACCACAAACAACACCCCCTGTGCAGCAGCGACCCCCTCCCACTCCAGCAGTGGGAAAGATGCCTTCTCTCCCGCCACAGACACACTCCCCCCCCCCCCAGCGGGAGAAATGCTCACTCTCTCCCACCACAAACACACCCTCCTGTAGTGGCAAACACCCCCCCAGCAGCGGAAGAGATGCCTACTCTCTCCTGACACCAAGTGACCCCCTCCCTCCAGCAGTGGGAGAGATGCCCATTCTGTCCCAATGCCACACAACCTCCTCTCTTCCCTCCGACACCTCTCCCCCTTACCTTGAATTAGTTGGCTGACCAGAGGTATGCCTACTCCCTGCAACCAGCTGGCTTGCTTCTTCAAAATGGACCTTCCCCTCCCCGGTGCATCCTAGCATGCACTGGGGAGGGGCCTGGGGCTATGATTAGCTCAGGTTGTTTAAGGCCCCTTCCCAGATGCCCCATAGGAGGGGCCTTAGGCATCCGGGCCAATCAAAGCCTTAGGCCCATCTCTCCCATTGCTGGAGGGGGAGTCGCCACTGCAGGGGGGGGGTTGTTTGTGGTGGGAGAAAGTGGTCATTTCTCCCGCTGCTAGAGGGGTTCGCTGCTGCAGGGGTTGTTGTCTGTGGTGGGAGAGAATCGGCATCTAAACTAAACTAAGCCTTAGGTTTATATACCGCATCTTCTCCACTGAAGTGGAGCTCGACACGGTTATCTCTTCCCCTGATGGAAGGGAGGGGGTTCAGTTGGCTTTCTAGCAGTCTCTGCCATGTTGGGGTTTTAAATAGTGCTGTCATTGTACCGTCACACCTGGACCAGTTTCTAATATTTGTTGTCAAAAGCTGATGCCGCTCTTAGAAAATGGCTCAGCAATTGTTAAGAATCCACCAGAATGCTCTTTTCAATGTTGAAGAGCCCATTTGCAAGTCAGTGTTGGAGACTGCTAGAAACCTGCTAAAGACAGAGATAAACCAACCATTTTGATAATCCACCGCTAAAATGCCTGCAGGTTAAACCGTTGGAAAACAGTTTAGTGATGGCGTTAAAGTTTTGAGAATCTGGATCTTAGTGAAGCTTGAGGAATGGCCTGAAATTTGGCAGCTAAGATTAAATGCTATGAAATGCAAGGTCATGCATTTGGGATTAAAAAATCTGAGGAAATGGTACAGATTAGGGGATGAAGAACTTTTGTGTACAAAAGAGGAGTGGGACTTGGGTGTAATAGTATGTGATGATCTTAAGGTGGCCAAACAGGTTGAAAAGGCGAAGGTGCTCAGGTGCACAGGGAGAGGTATGGCCTGTAGGAAAAAGGAAGTATTGATGCCTCTGTATAAGACTCTGGTAAGGCCTCATTTAGAATGTTATGTACAATTCTGGATATTGCATCTTCAAAATAAACAGGATTTAATCGGTCAAGATGAAGGCAACCAAAATGGTTGGAGGTCTTTGTTATAAGGTGTGCGGGGACAGACTCTTTATGTAATCCGCCTTGAACTGCAAGGTAATGGCAGAATAGAAATCACTCATGTAATGTAATATGGCGTGTCTACTCCATTGCAGATTTTGGTATCATCCGCAAAGTGGCAAATCTTACCCAACAACCCTTCAGCGATATCGATTATAAAAATGTTAAAAAGAACAGGCCCAAAAACAGAACCTTGAGACACACCACTGGTAGCATCCCTTTTCTCAGAGCGATCTCCATTGATCACTATCCTCTGTCACCTTCCACTCAACCAGTTCTTGAACCAGCCCGACACTTTGGGACCCATCCCGAGGGCATTCAGTTTATTTATTAGACGTCTGTGTGTAACACTGTCAAAGGCTTTGCTAAAAACTAAATACACCACATCTAGTGCACATCCTCTATCCAATTCTCTGGTCACCCAGTCAAAGAAATTGATCAGATTAGATATAAAGATTTGATGCAGGTTGCATGGTAAAGGTAAAATTATCTTTTTGATGGCCTTTTACATGAATTTACAGAAAATCAATAAATTCTATAGTTAATGGATCATTAAAATTGTCTAGATGTAAATTCATATCTCCCACCAAAATACAGTTATTAAACTGCATAGCACCTTGAGTATTAAAGTCATATATCAGTTCTTGACAAGTCAACCCAATTGCCTGGAGATGTCTAAATTAAGACATCCTAAATTATCTTCAAATGTACAGTCTATAATCTCGCAAGTTATCACTTTGATAGTGGTTTAATAAGGGAGGTATTCATCAAGCATCAATTCATCATAACCGATTTAGCAAGCACTGTGTTAGCACACACTAATGATTAGCATATGCTAAACGCTAAGATGGCCAATAGGAAAAAGGAGGCATCGATTCCCCTGTATAAGACTCTGATAAGACCTCATTTAGAATATTGTGTGCAATTCTGGAGACCGCACCTTCAAAAAGATATAACAGGATGGAGTCGGTTCAGAGGAAGGCTACTAAAATGGTTGGTGGTCTTCGTCATAAGGTGTATGGGACAGACAAAGATCTCAAATATGTATACTGTGGAGAAAAGGCAGGAGAGGGGGAAATAAGATAGAGACGTTTAAATATCTACATGGCATAAACACACGAGGTAAATCTCTTTCATTTGAAAGGAAGCTATGGAATGAGAGGGCATAGGATGAAGTTAAGAGGTGTTAGGCTCAGGAGTAATCTAAGGAAATACATTTTTACAGAAAGGTGGTAGATGCATGGAATAGTCTCCTGGTAGAGGTGGTGAGGCCAAGGGCTGTGTCTGAATTTAAGAAACTGTGGGACAGGCGTGTGGGATCTTTTAGGGAGAGGAGGATATAGTGGATCAATGGCATGGATCTCCACCCACTAACACCCCCCCGCCCATCAATCCTTTGACTGACAGCTGAAGAATCCTCTCTGGACCCAGGGCAGTTGGTGGTACTCTTCCAACCACTAATATTGACAATCTTGCACATGCTCAGTACATGTGCAGGGGATGTCAGTATTGGTGGCTAGAAAGGTGCTACATTGCTACCAACTGCCCTAGGCCTGAAACAGTTCACTGTGGGCTGCTTACTCCATCCTCACATACAAACACCTGTCTGCACAGACTGAACAGACACGTGTCTAATTAACTTAACTGTGTGAGGGAGAGATGACAGGGAAGAACATGTATCTCTTAATATCCAGGCCTCCTTCATTCTGGGCCCCTTTTGCAAAGCTGCAGTAGTGATTCCTGCATGGCAAATGTGACAGTTCATTCAATTCCTATGCCATGTATCACATTTGCCATGCCAGGACTCACTACCACGACTTTGTAAAAGGGACTGTGTGTAGGGAGAGATAGTAAAATCTATGTGTGTGGAGAATGGGGGAAAATGAAATCCTCCCATCCCGCCCCTCCCCCAAACACTAACCAATTCACAGTGAAACAGAAGATTTATTTATACATGGAAATCCTTTAGGGGATATTTATTTATTTCCTGGGAACTCAACTACTATATGCATGTCAGTGCTGCAAAACTGTAACCTATTCATTTAAGTTGGTCAAATGCGTTCTACACTTCTTCCTCCATATTCGCGGTTACAGCATTCACGGTTTTTAGCTTGCTGGCACCTCCCCCCCCCCCCCCTCCCCGCATTACATCAGCTTGCATAGAGAAATCGCTGATTCCAAGCATTTACAGAGAAAATCGCTGATTCCCAGCACTTTCTTCACCGTGTTTTGCCTCTCCTTCAGGAACAGGCCAGGCCTCCCACCATGTTATTCATGGTTTCACCATATTCACGATGGTTTTTAATAGAAAACAGAGAATAACATATGAAAAAGTTATTTGCGGTTTTTCTGTATTTGCAGTTCTGTTAATCCCCTATCACAGCAGATATGGAGCGAGAAGTGTATTTTACCATAATTTAATAGCTCTTTTTTTTTTTTTAACATATGTCCATAAATAATAGAATTTTCCTATATCACAGTCACTTTAATAAACCAAGCTAGCGGTTTTAGTGTGGGGAGCTGCGCTGAATGGCCCGCACTGCTCCCGACGCTCAAAAGAACTCAATAAGCGTTGGGAGTGGCACGGGCCATTCAGCGCGGCTCCCCGCGCTAAAACCAAAAGCGCAGTTTAGTAGAAGAGGCCGTAAGTTATTTAAAGGGTAGGTTTGTCTTCATTGACCTTGTGCAGGTTCTAAAATACACAATCTCAATGAGATTTTATATTTTAATTTTCTTTTGCTTTGAAAAAATGAGACAAAACCTCAACCTTTTTTTTTTCATTTTTAGTAAAAGGAGTCATCCTCGGGTTTCTCCCACCATAACTCCATGCTGCCAACATTTTAAACAATAGGCCCTGGCCTTGCTAACACTCTACCCCACCCCTACACCAGCCTCTTATCTCTTTTGTAGGTCCTAAAGGGTGATAAATAAGATTGTCTGTTACTCATCTCCTCAATTATTTTAGAATGAAGGATCTCAACCCAGGATGGATAATGTCTTCAGACAGGTAGTTAACAAATAAATAAGATTTTGAAGTGTGACCACACACCACAGATGCATCAGATTAACTGCTGCCAAGATAATTAAAGCATCTGCAAGGCAAGAGTAACGGAGACTGATCTCGCTTTATTTTGACACCACAAATGAAATATGAAGTAGGGTGTGGAAAGAGCTGGGAGGCACTGTCCTCTTTAAGCTGAGCTGGTATACTGCTACGACTATTATCAATTATTTCTATAGCGCAACCAGGTGTATACAGCACAGTACAGAGTCACAAAGAAGACAGTCCCTGCTCAAAAGAGCTTACAATCTAAAGGTGTCAAAGTCGGTCCTCGAGGGCTGCAATCCAGCTGGGTTTTCAGGATTTCCGCAATGAATATGCATGAGATCTATTAGCACAAATGAAAGCAGTGCATGCAAATAGATCTCATGCATATTCATTGGGGAAATCCTAAAAACCAGACTGGATTGCGGCCCTCGAGGACTGACTTTGACACCCCTAAAGACAAGACAGACGAAACAGGATGTCATGGATACAGTTAAGGGGAATGGTGAATCTGCATTGCTGCCAGTGGGAGATAGTTTCAATATTATATGTTTTCAATCGCTAGAAATAGGCAGGGTCCCTGGAATCCTGCAGAGTCTGCCTGTCCTTCACTATTGAAAATGAGACAGAGAAACAGCACCCCCCCCCCCTGAAAGGACTGTAGGTGGAGAACTCCTGCTCAGCTTAGAGGGAACATTCTGTAAATGCACGGAGAACAGTACTGGAAGGGAAGCTTTGTTTTCAAGTATGTTGATGGTAGGGTGTGAACCCATCAGTTTTTATTTCATTTTGCTTTTATGGAGGGGGGGGTTCAGTTTAAATAGGAAAAAACCCAACAAATAAATATACTAACCCCCTGTTTTACTAAGGTGCGCTAACCAATTAATGCACGCTAAAAGCTAACGCGTCTATAGACTAACATGAACGCATTCATTTTTACCGCACGCTAAATCGATTAGCGCACCTTGGTAAAACAGGGCCTATATGGATATGCATTAAAGTGTTTTTTTAATTCAGTTTGGTATCCAAAATATAAGTACTTCTCCACTTAACTATATGGAATGGTGAAACCATCTTTGTACAATTAGAAATTTATGAGGAAGCTATAGTCATTAAAAATAAATTATACCCTAGCTTTTCCAAGATGTGGGCACTTTTAGACCTTTATTCTAAAGACATTTAAACTATTTATACCCGATAAAGGCTTCGTGACCTATAACTTTATATTCCTTCTTTACACAGCATTATAAATATTGTATCTGTCTGTTATTGTTCATTATTTGGATTGTTACTGTTTTATCTAATGTTTTTATATTTTGAAAATATCAATAAAGATATTTGGGAAAAAAAAACAAAAACCCAACAACAAATACACTATATGGATGTGCACTAAAGTGTTTTTGACTTCAGCTCGGTATCCAATGTAATTATTCCACCGCAAGAACTATCAAACACTGCCTCACAATTTCTTTTTATACATGGGGCAGAAAGAAAAGGAAAATTGGCAGATGCAATCCTTAGAATAAGAGAAAAAAAAAAGTAATAGAGTACATAGAGAACTTTTCAACCTCACGCAGGACTAACACAGATACAAAACACAACTTGGCCATCATGTACTTTATTTCTGATACAAATACAGGCTATAAAATGTATAACATCCTGTAGCTAAAAGTGCTAACAGGAAACTTTACCTCGGTACATTTTAAAAATTTACAAAATCAATGTCTAGAAACCAGGGAGGAAATGGCAGGTACATCTTTAGCATTCTGAAACTTTTTTTTCTCTTTCAGCCTAATGTTTAGAGCAGTGGAAGCAAGAGTTCAGATCCCACTGGCACTCCTTGTGATCTTGGAAAAATCACTTAACCTTTAATTGTCTCAGGTGTAAAGGTGCGGCTACCTCAGGTGTAAAGGTGAGACAGGAAAATAACCAAGGTACCTGAATGTTACTGGCCGTGAGCTACTGAGAAAGGTATGAGCTAACTCACATCTCTCCTCATTACAAAAGAAATGCTTGACAGTGGTAAAAAATACAAGTTTATAAAATTAACACTCAGTTGTATTAAAGTTTCTCTGTTTAGAAAAATTAAATATTTTGCATAAATAAAATCATTTAAACATCCTAAAGCCCCAACCATTAAAAATTACCACTTCCCCCTATGAGAAATATGTATGTTTCCTGAACTGAGTGCAACAAAACAGTTTCAGCCACTTGAATAATTACAGTGGGACGCATAATTAGTTGAAGAATGGTAATTTGAAACTGGACTATTATCTTCCACTGGCAAATTTGTATCATGCCCATGAAAAACCAGTCCTGGCTCTGGTTTACTAGAGACAAAATGAAGGTACTGCTCAAATTCACTGTGATCTACATCCCCCAAGAGCTCAGCCTGCTGCAAGTGCCCGAGGTTGTCCATGGGGTGGGACTCGGGTGGGGGAGAAGGTTGCCCAGCTTGCTGTACTTGGTGGCTTCTCGCATTGCCCGGTGGGCACAACTGGTTGAAGTAAATGTGTGGTGAGGCCTGGCAGCTCATCACACTCTGGAGAGAGTTCACCTGCACAATTTGGTCAGGGGGGGATAGATGCCTTCCCAGGGTGCCGTTGGTATGGCTTTCCTGCTGGGAAGAGTAGTCGCCAACTTGATGGTAGTTGTAAGGCATCATCTGACAATTTTCCTGAAAATGGGATGCAAAAAACACGGGATCGGTCTCAACCATGTCCAGAGGGGAAGTCTCGGGAGTAGGTAAGTTGTAACTACTCTCATAGTGTGGAGCCAGGGCCTGGCAGTCCCTGTACTGGTTCATGGGCAGCAGCTGGCTGTGCTGCACTGGGCGATACTCCTGCTCATGAAAGCCCAGGCTTTCGAGACACATTCTGCCCTCACCGCTCATCCTGGTCCCTTGCTGCTCCGCTATGCCGTGTAAGAAGCCGGGTTCAGCGCGCTTGATTCTCTTCACTTGTTTTCTTCTTCTTGGCCTGTACTTGTAGTTTGGGTGGTCCTGCATGTGTTGGACTCTCAGCCTTTCAGCCTCTTCAACAAACGGTCTCTTTTCTACCAAGGACAGAGATTTCCACGATTTACCTATGGGGACAAAAGTAGCCAATTATTGAAATGACAAATAGATCAAAGACAAAAAATATCTTACTCAGTACCTTTTTATTAGTGCAGCTTATTGTATTTCTCGGGTAGTTTTCTGACAAAACTAATGCAATATAAATTAGTCATAGATCCTAAAATATCAGAAAACCAATTAAGAAGTAGCAATCAACTACAGCAAATCCCTTTTAATCAAGATGCAAGATACCATCCATTCATAAATCTAACCCCATCACATTTAATAAAAGCTTAAAACACTAGCTTCGCAGATCTTCTTGTGGCAAAGTCAGAAAATCAAGGTTCAAGTTGAATATGGTTTTGATTAATCGCTTAATCATAATTCTAAGCCATGTACATAAAACTAAAAGTACAAAATCTAGGGAACAATACAACACATAACAAGAACTGAGTTTTGAATGACTAATGACAAACTTAAGAAACCCAGAAACACAGGGAAAAGAACTATAAATTATTTGACAGTCAAGGGAAGTACATGAGGAAAGGAGAAGTCTGTATTCAGTAAAATGACACTATGTCTCACTATAGGCGCCTATTTCATCAGAGATTGACTCACCCAACATTTTGCTCAGCTCGGCGTTGTGCAGGTCGGGGTTTTGCTGCGCCAGTCTCTTGCGCTCGTCCTTAGCCCAGACCATGAAGGCGTTCATGGGGCGGCGGATGCGGGGCTCCGCTTTGCCGCGGTTCCCTGAATTGCTGGATCCCGTCTCGCTCTTCTGCTTCCCCGCTCCCAGGGGGCTCAGAGACTCTGCCGCCCACTGACAATGACCCACGGCGGGCATCATCCTGGCCACCGAGCACTGTCCTTGGCTCTGCTCGTCACTGGCGTAACCCGCATCAGGGCTGCTCATCGCTGTCCCGGTGCTGCGGGGGACTCAGGGTCCTAAAGCTTGCGGTAGGGAGCGCCTCTACTCCAGCGCAGCCTCGAACGCTAACGCACACCACGAGCTCCCAGGGCGGTCAGCTAGCCGAAGGCTTTAACCAGAGCTCCGGCCAATCAGCGTTCGGAGGAGGGGCTTTGACGGAAAAGGTGTGAGGAGCCAGCGAGGGACTAAGCGCCGCCCTTTTTTCCTGAGCTCACCATCAATCCTGAGCGTTGGTGGGAGGCTCCGCCTTCTCAGGTGGGGCAGAAAACAGCCGGCAGATACTTCAAGGCCACTCGCGGGCCGCCCAGTTCATCCCCTCTATGTACTGTCAGTGGCCTGGCTGAAGCTGTTTTTAATGCACAGTTGATAGTCTCCCGCGCCCAACAGATCGAAAAACTCTTAGGATTATTTTCTTCAAAGCTGCAAGAATGTCAGGTATCAGTTACGGAAATTTGGTATCCTTAAAGTATTACGTAAAATATTTTAGGAAGGAAGGAGTGCCGTAGTGGTTGCAGCTACCCTGAGGCTGGAGGTTCAAATCCTGCATTTCTCCTTGTAACCCTGGAAGTCACTCGTTCTTCCATTGCCCCAGGTACTTTAGATAGATTGTGAGCCCACTGGGACAGATAAGGAAAATATCTGAGTACCTGATTGTAAACCACTTAGATAACTTTAATAAATACCTAAAATAAATAATGAAGAAATGTGTTGCATTGAACATATACAGTATATATATGAGTATATATGCTTTTTTTATGTGACTTTTCTTAATTTGATTACATCAGGGGCTCTCAACCCAGTGCTCAGAACACCTGGACAATCAGGTTTTCAGGATATCCATAATGAATATGCATGGGAAAAATTTGCATACAGTGGAGGTAGGGCAAGCAAATGTATTATTGCCTGTCATTCTGAACACATGCTTCATGGAATCAATGGTTTTTGAAATATATAACCAGTTACTGATATATAGTGACCAGACTGACTGTGGCATCTTTGTGACAACATGCAAAGTCAACTAGTCGGGCACAAAATAGTGGCATTTCCCTCAACCCTTCCCTATTCCCTATTTTCGCTCTCTTTGCCCTCAACTCCTTTCCCCCTCCTTCTTCCTACTTTCAATTACCCTTTCACCCTTTTTCTTTTATCTCATAGGGGCATCTATCAGTTGTACTAGATTCTCTGTCCTGCCTCCCTTTTCCTAAATCTCAGGCCAGGAGCAATAGGGATTCACCTCCTGGCTAGTAAGTTTCTGGCAGCTACATTGTTTGGTCATGTAAAAAGGTAAAACATATTCACACCAAGATGATATTCATGTACTCTCTTAATAACAGAAATTATATGTGCCTTATCTCTTAAAACGGAGAAAAAGACCTCAGTGTTTCTCAGGGGGATACCTGAGAAACTTTCTATGGCAAGTTAAACAATGTAGGGCTATACAGTTAGTTCAGCGAGTTTCCAGTTTTCTCATAAGCTATTTTTCCTATGATATGAAAAAAATGGAAACTCGCTGGACTAAGGCTGTTGTCGGCAGCCACCTTAAAAGCAGCTGCCAATCCCGTGTCAATCACTCAACAGCGCCGCCTGTTAGAGAATTTCGCCTCTGACATAGATAGGTGCCGGAAATGTAGACCAGAGTTTTCCAGGTCTACATTTCTGATTGCCTATCCTTGATGTGAATCACACCTCCAAAGGTGTCTATTGACGCCTAATGCCACTTCCAGCATTAATAAATAACCTGAACAAAAAGGTTCCGCTCAGAACACACTATACAATCCAATGGGAATTCTGATTCCACCTCCTCAAAACGAGTCAGCGGTGTTGGGATTCTTCATCATTCCCCACAATTGGAAAGTACTAAATTTATATTTTTGATTTTTTCTTATTTTCTTTTCCCTTTATTTATAACTTATTAATAATTTATAGCTTAAATATAGCTTATTTATAATTTAGGTGTAGATTTAAAAGTGCATCACTTATCTTAAATCCTTATCGGTTCCCCTTCCCGACGCGTTTCGGAACTCTTTTTCAAGGTCGGGGGAACAAGAGATAAGGGTAATCCTAAACCATATTCTAACAGCGGTACCTGGAGTGGCCCGCCTCCTGTTACTTAACACCCCTTCCCCCGTCCTTTTATACCTCTAACTAACCCCAAGAAGACAAAACACACCTTAGTTGGTAAATACCTGGCCGCAGCCCTGTTTATTGAATAATAACATATTCAAGAATTCAATATAATTAAATATACATAAGTTAACAGCCAAACCAAAACATTGACAAACCCCATAACAATGGTATCACCATTGTTACCTGATCCCGAGCTACCCTCCGAAGTAATTGGCCCCCGACTCCGCCATCCAAGCTAGGGTCTGAGGGGTGGCATGTCCCACACATGCCCCATTATCCAGGGTCAACCGACCCACCGGGCACGGCTCCCAGCCGGCCCACCGCTCATCCCTTGATGAGCCCCAGTAGCGAGTAGCTCGGGATACCGCACCCCATCCATCCCACGCACCCCAACCTAATGGGCGGGCGGGTGGGAACACAGTCTCGGAGGACCAAAAGGTTTAAGTCCTCCGAGCATGCTCCCTTTGTACCCCTCCCCCCACAATCCCTCTCGGCTGCGACGCCCCGAGAGGCGGAAGGGGAAGAGATCCCGCGACCACGGACCGCCCCCCCCCTTCCGCCCCTCCCCCCGCTCTCTTTCTAACTAGCCCGACAGGCGCCTCGGCGGGCCACCCAGCCCCGCGTTAGGGGCGCCCGTCGAGACTAGCTCTCGGGCTTGCTTATAACAGCGGTTACTTAACACCCCTTCCCCCGTCCTTTTATACCTCTAACTAACCCCAAGAAGACAAAACACACCTTAGTTGGTAAATACCTGGCCGCAGCCCTGTTTATTGAATAATAACATATTCAAGAATTCAATATAATTAAATATACATAAGTTAACAGCCAAACCAAAACATTGACAAACCCCATAACAATGGTATCACCATTGTTACCTGATCCCGAGCTACCCTCCGAAGTAATTGGCCCCCGACCCCGCCATCCAAGCTAGGGTCTGAGGGGTGGCATGTCCCACACATGCCCCATTATCCAGGGTCAACCGACCCACCGGGCACGGCTCCCAGCCGGCCCACCGCTCATCCCTTGATGAGCCCCAGTAGCGAGTAGCTCGGGATACCGCCACAGGCCTGTAACCAGTTACAGGCCCCACCCCACCAGGAACAGAGCTGCGGCTAGGAGACCAACACTCGCTCACAACAGGTGGCGAGGTCATCCAATAACAAATCCCAGCCTACATCGGACAGATGGATCCGATCCCTATAAAACAATCCCCCACAAGACACGTCCACCCAGTCGTGCCTAACCTGGATACCTCCCCGGGACTCCACCCATCGACCTATCTGCCTATTAACCTTTACGAGCCCCCTGGTCCACCGCCGAGACGCCAATCGGCTGGGTCGAGGAATGATATCTGACCAGACCAACCGCGCCTCGGGGAACCAACCCTGAACCACACCCAAATCCCGAATCACCAGGTCAATAAGGTGCTTGCCACTAAGTGCATCCACATCATTGCCACCCAGGTGAAGAATCAATAGATCCGGACGACGAGGACGTCGACGAAGATCATTCAGCAAAGGGAGCAACTGGTGCCATCGCATGCCCCTCTGTCCCCACCAGGAGACAAACACGCCGCGATGCCCGAGGCCCAGATGCTGCCCGCCAGGCCGGACCACAGCACGCTCCCCAGCCCAGTGGACGAAGGAATGCCCGAGAATCCAAACAGACAGGGCCCGCTGCACCGCACCTGCAAGGCAAACCCGCAAATAAAACACAAACCTCCACCAACCGAAAGTTAGTAATTAGGAAGCCATGCAGGGACCCCCCCCTCGCCCAATAACCCGCAACAACCACCCTCCGAACACAAGACCCCCACTTGCGACCCACTTTCGAATCCCCTAACCGCGCATCAATACGGGCACTACCCTACGGGCGTATGTAGCCGCGATACGCATCCGACGACCACCTACCCAGCCGACGAATGGCTGATTCCGGAACGCCGGCCGCGAACGCACTGGTAGCCGCCCCAATGCGAAAAGAGTGAGTGCCGTAACTAGCCGGGTTCTCACCACACACACCTAACGCCAGACGCAACACCGCCAGGAACTGATATCGCGAAAGAAGAGCGCCATCCTCATGCACCAATAGCGCGAAGGCAGAGGAAGGACGGATCGCCATGTAGGCAGCCAGCGAACGGACGGGGCATGACGTACTACCTTCTACCTGATGCAAGATCAACGTACGCCCCCTGCCCAGCTGATCCGCCTTGGAGCGAGCAATGAATACTCGCAACGTGGCACCGGAGATACACACCTGATTGCGCAGCAGGCCACGTAAACCCCGGACATCCGACGGGTGGACAAGCAGCTCGCCCACCCGCAGCGCACCAAAAAACGACAAGGAGAAAGCCGCCCGAAACAAGCACGTCTCAAATCCCGAGCTCGTCACCCGAGGCAGCACCTCGACAAGATTAACCAGCAAGGCATGTGTAATAGGCAAACGAGAGTCAGGCACTCGCGGGGCCATCCTACCCCAAGCCGCCAACACCCGACGGGGCAGAAACGCAGCCGAAGGGCAAGACCAACCCAGGGCCCTGCAGAAAAACGCGAAGCCCGCCAGATGACCAGCCGCCGCGCTCCGAGAGCAGCCCCGAAGCTGTGACGAGGCCAAAAATTCAGCCAGCAGCCTCTCCGACACTGGTCCGGGGGTCCATCCCCGAGATTGAAGAAAACCCGATACTGTTACAAATCCCCGGTTGTACCGGTCCCACGTAGACGGCGCTACTGAGCGTTGTAAGAAGTACCAAATCAGATCTCCACCAGGCTCCACAAATGCTCCGGCATGGGCAATCCCTCTGGCTGCGCTTCCGGCGCCAGCTGTCGAAACTGCAAAAAGCGAAAGCGAGAAAGAGCGTCAGCAAGTTTGTTTTGTACCCCAGGAACGTGCCGCGCACGAACGAAAAGGTTAAGACGCAAACAGCGCACGACGAGCTCGCGCATCAACGCTGTTACCCGCAAGCATTTCGCAGTCTGCCTGTTGACCACGTCTACCACCCCCATGTTGTCACACCAAAACACAACTCGCCTGTTCTGCAACCTGTCTGGCCACAACTCACAAGCCACCAGCAGCGGAAACAGTTCCAGTAGAGTGACGTTACGGGTAAGTCCCGCCCGCCGCCAAGCATCCGGCCAAGCCGCTGCGCACCAGGCGCCCTGGAAGTAAAGACCGAAACCCACGCCCCCAGCCGCATCAGATTGTAGTTTGAGATTCAAGTTAGTAACCTCTGGCTGTTGAATGGGAAGCGAACCATTGAAACGCTCAAGAAACAAAGACCACATCCGCAAATCGGCCCGAATCCCAGCCGAGATCCGCACAAAGTGTCGCCGATCACGAACACCCGCAGTCGACGACGCCAAACGACGTGAAAAGGGGCGACCCATAGGCAACACCCGACAGGCGAAATTGAGGGACCCTAACAGAGACTGTACCAATCGCAACGTAGGCTTGCGAGCACCCCCTACCAGCGAGAGCAAATCCAACAACTGCCGTACCTTGCCCTGCGGAAGTCGAGTAACCATTGCCACGGTGTCAATCTCTATACCCAGAAACGTGAGACATGTGGAAGGACCCTCCGATTTGGCAGCTGACAACGGTACACCAAATTCTGCAGCAATAGTCTCGAAAGTAGACTTTAACTGCAAGCAATCATCGGAAGCTGCTCCCCCTACAAACAGAAAATCATCCAAGTAGTGCACTACCGAGTCCCTGCCCGCACGCCGCACCGTGACCCAGTGCAAAAAGGAACTAAACAATTCAAAAAAGGCACAGGAAACAGAGCACCCCATCGGCAGGCAACGATCAAAATAAAAGGCTCCCTCAAACTTAAAACCCAACAAAGGATACGAAGACGGGTGAACCGGCAGTAACCGGAAAGCCGACTCAATGTCCACTTTAGCCAACAAAGCCAACGGGCCAACCTTACGAATGAGACCTAAGGCACTGTCAAAGGACGCATAACGTACCGAACAGAGATCACGCGGAATGCCGTCATTCACCGAAAGTCCCGCAGGCCGGGACAAGTTGTGAATCAGACGATATTTTCCCGGCTCCTTTTTCGGAATGATCGCTAGCGGAGACAACACCATCACCGGAAACGGACGAGCGCGAAAAGGACCGGCAACCCGCCCCAGCTCAAGTTCCTCCCTCAACTTCCGGCGAACCTCCTCCCGAAGATGAGACACAGAGGAAGCGTTGGCAGCCTGAACATTAGCTAAAGGCAGCACACACGGGATCACAAATCCCTCACTAAACCCCCCCAATAGAACGCCCACCGCCCTCGAATCCCGATACTGAGCCAGCCACGGACGCATGGCACCCACTACCACCGGAGTGGGTAACCCACGGGTCCCCGACTCACTTAACCGAGGGAGGAGGCAAGCCGCCTCCCTTCTTGGGGCACTTGGAAGCCGGATGTCCCTGACCGCACACGGAACAGGCGTGCCGAAAACAGCAATCGGTAAAGGTGCAAGTGGATTTGTTAAACTGCCAGCAGAGGCCTGGACCTCCCCCGGCACCAGCATTTCCGGGCGGGCGAAAGGAACGCCCCCCACCCGATGTTTGCAGAACCTGCTTACCTAAAGGACCCGGACCCGAGCCACCCGGCCTCGCCATATGGGTGAGCCAGAGATTAATGTCCTGCGTACCCCAGGACATGTGCCGATTCTCCTCCATTTTATCACGGAATGCCTCGTCGTAATTCAGCCATGCCCAACCCCCGAAGCGCTGGTACGCATCCAACACCGAATCCGCGTAAGCCAGCAGCAGGCCATAATCCTGAGGTCTCTCCCTCCCCCAGACACTGGCCAACCGCAAAAACGCACGTGTCCAGTTAACGATATTACGTGAAACCACGCCTACTTTGGGCTTCCCGCCCTCCTTCTTACTCTTCTTCTTCCTACCGCGAACCCGACCTTCCATAAGCGCGAAAACGTCAACACAGGCCCGCTTCCTAATTTTACGGCGCAAGGACCGCGGGACCTTTTCCCACAATTCTGACAACGCCACCAGGGCAGGAGCTCCCCGGTCGTCACCCACATGCACCGGACCACTGCTCACTACTCGCCGCTGAGACCCAGAAGAGGAAGACGACGAAGAAGAGGAAGAAGATGTTAAAGTAGAGGAAGAGGACGAAGAAGAATCCCTGTCCCTACGGCGCTTCTTACCCTTACCCCTCTTCCTCCCCCGCTTAACCCGGCAATCAACCCCAGCCCCTAGGGCCATGTTACCCGTAGTCCGGTCTGCACCTGGTCTGCGTCCGCCTTCGACAGCTTCCGAAGCAGTGCCGTCCGCAGCTACCGCCATAGCAGGACGCTGAGAAGTCCGAGCCGTATCCACGATGTCCGTCCTCACCGCTCCAGCAGGTCCTTCTCGAACTGGTTCCACCGAAGCTGCTCCGGCCATGGCAACATGTCCAGCGGCGACCGCCTGTGGGGAGAAATCCGGACAGGGGCCAGCAACCTGAACAGCAGGAGGGTAGGTTAGCCCTGAAGAACTAGCAGCCCCACCTTGGATCTCACTCCCGCCAAAACCTCCCCCAAAACCCGGACCCCAAGGCGACGGAGGGCCAGCCGCCGGAAACGAAGGGGGGGCCGACGCCCACGGGCCCATCGCCCAGGGAGAACCCCATAAGCCCCATGGAGACCAACCACCCGCCATGCCCCCGCGCGGGCCACTAGCAGCTCCCGAAGTAGAAGGGATAACCGAAGTCCCCTGAAACTCGCTTGCACCCCTCACGCCCTGTATGGGAGGCGGAGCCCCTGAGCCTGGCCTGTCTTCTAGTAACGCAGCAGGCACTCCCCCATCCCCCCGAGACCCAACCCTGGACCCCGAAGCATCACCGGGAAAGGCCAACACCGACCCCCTCCCCGCCGAGGCCCTGCCACGTGCGCGCAGCCCCGGAAGGCGTCCCCTGCCCCTGCGGGCCGAACCCGCACTGTTCTGAACCTCCAGCCCTGCTCCTCCCACCCCCAGCGCGATCGCCGTTCGTGCAACCGAACGGGACCGCCTGGGAGGCAGCACCCTACCCACTCCCCCAGCCGCACCTACCGGAGCCATGTCTCCCTCGTCCAAGGAGTCCCCAGCTAAAATGGACAGCTCCGCCAGGTCCGCGGCCGAAGTAGAAGGCGAGTGCTCCATCGCGGAGACAGGAGACCCGACCGGCGAATGACCACCCGCTCGAAAACGCTCGATCCAAAGCAGAAGGCCGCTCCCCGCTGCACCAGCCCGACACGAGGTGACCAAGCAGTCTCGGAGGACCAAAAGGTTTAAGTCCTCCGAGCATGCTCCCTTTGTACCCCTCCCCCCACAATCCCTCTCGGCTGCGACGCCCCGAGAGGCGGAAGGGGAAGAGATCCCGCGACCACGGACCGCCCCCCCCTTCCGCCCCTCCCCCCGCTCTCTTTCTAACTAGCCCGACGGGCGCCTCGGCGGGCCACCCAGCCCCGCGTTAGGGGCGCCCGTCGAGACTAGCTCTCGGGCTTGCTTATTACTGCCGCTGGCTATCAAAAAAGACTTCCAGCATTAGCCATGCCTACAATGGTGTTAGACGCTGATAGGCGCCTCCAGAGGTGCGATACTGGTGCCTTTTCTTAAGGTACCGGTAGGCACTTAAATTTGGCATTAATTGCCATTTCAGATGGTGCTTTCTACTTAACTTAGGTGCTGGTAGGGTGCCTACCAGCACCTAAGTTTAGGCGCTTGTTAGAGAATTTCCCTCTTAAGTGTATAATAATAATAATAACAGCTTATATACCGCAATACCGTGAAGTTCTATGCGGTTTACAAAGATTAAGCAAAGGTACAAATTGATTGACTTTAAGAGGGGAGGAAGAAAGAGGGTTAATAGTACAGGAAATCCATTTTTGAGGAGAGAGTGATCAATAGAACAAGTTAATCGCTATAGAGGGGAGAGAGAAGAGAGGATCAGTTGTCTAGATACTTTAGGAACAGGTATAGCCCTCGACTGAGACATAGAAAGGCATTTTCAATAGGATGTCTAAGTCCGTGTCTGGACATTTTGGAATAGACATCCAGAAATCCAGCAGAGAAAATGTTCATTTTCAAAACTGCAAGACGTCTTTTTTTTTTTTTTAGAATAACTTATCTAGATGTTTTGCCCTTGATATGTCTTATCTTTTTTGGCCAGTCTCAAATATAAAGACGTCCACCTGAAGAACGCATAAAAGCAAACTTTCCCAACATCCAGGTATATTGTTCTATGCATAAATATTAACCTCAAAAATTTCAGGCACATAAAATTTTGGAAAGTTATTAGGTGCAGAGGTGTGCTGGTACTTTCATTTTCTTTGGAGATGCAAACAGTGAAGCCACTGTTACTTCCATGCACAGTTATTACTTCTGCTCTGTCAACGCTAAACCAATTCTAATCAGATTAGCGTCAAAGTATTTTAGCTTCTGAAAGGGTCTTTTCTATGCTTCATAGAATCCTCCAATAATATGTAAATGTAGTACAACGAGGTCATTAATATTAAAATGAGCACTCCAGGTGATGCCCTGACATTGCCTGGTGATACAGGAAATGAAGCACTGACCTTTAACACTCCAAAATTACTGACAGGTCTGGATATGCCGATAGTGAGTTAAACCTTCAAACACAAATCAGTATCATTTTTTTCTTTTATCTTTTTTCTTATTCTATTTCTAAGGTCCTCAGAAGTGCCAGTCTTAGCCAAGTGTTTTCAATGGCTAAAGATATTTGTACGACTCTGGCCTCCTCATTAGACCTGTTAGTTTTATCTATTTTTTTATATTTTTAAACAATTTTTCATTCTCCAAAAGTGCTCAGTGCTCTATTTTATTAAATAATTTTAGTAAAAAACTAAAAACTTATCTTTTATTTTGCTGTTAATATCGGGAAGGGACCTGTCATTTCAACATGTTTCGCCCGGAGGCTGTTTCAAGAAAAGTCCCCCCTTCTGTATTTTCTCTGCACCATCCTGATCAGATAACTGCTTGTAGTGAGTTAAAGGCATGTCTCAGGCGCATGTATTAAAGGCATGTCTCATGATTGTGCGTCAAAAGTGTACACCGCAAGTATGGGCTGCCAATTGCATGACAGATGAAGATATATTTATCATACTTGATGGGAGGTGCTATATACGCATGTGTTAAAAGCACATCTTGTGTATGTCTTAAAGGTGCATCTCATGTGTGTTTGTTAAAAGCATATATGTCAGGTCTGGGGCTGCCAAATGCATGAGAGGTGGACGTTAAAAAAAATACAGGGGAAGCATATATGTCCCTCAGAAGCGGTGTAGAAAAATGTTTGCATTTGCATGATTTGCTGGTAATTCTCCCCCCTCCCCCCAGCTATGTGATGGGCACTTTTGATGCATGCTATGACGTGTGCCTATGATACTCTATAATAAGGCATGCTTATGATTGATGCTCATGCATGCCATATGATGTAGCATTTTCTGGTGCATGCACACATGTATGCCTCTTTCCATGGTCTATTCTGCATATGTATCCGTCGCTTTCTCCAACGACTAACCTGATAGAATTTCTGTGGACCTCTGCAGAGCTCATTTGCATGTGAAGTCATTTGTCTTTTTGAAATCAGAAAATTTACCAGCACTACAGGATTTTAACAGTAAGTTTAGAACAGTGTTTCTCAAACTTTTTAGCTCCGGCACACTAAACGGTGCAAATGTTTTTCACGGCCCACGAAATGAAGCAAATGTTTTTTGTGGCAAAACCAGCAGAAAATGACCCACCCCCTCCCCCTTTTACAAAGCCACATTAGGATTTTTATCACCAGACACTGGTATTAACTCCAACGCTCATAGAATTCCTATGAGCGTCGGGGCTAATACTGCCATGGCCAGCTATAAAAAAGCCTAACATGGCTTCATAAAAGAGGGGGTAAATTTGAGAGTTATTTAAGTTCTTTAAGCTATGTATGGGTAATCATAACAACAGTGAAACTAAAGTAGATAGAATAGAATTGCTAATCAATGCGATGGATATGCTTCTTTTTGAGTGCAAACACGCATTTCATCATACATCATCTGCAGTCTGCAGTCATCATACACCATCTCTTTTTTTCAATTTCATTTCTGTTAGCGCTGAAAATCCAAGTTTGCAAAGATAAGAAGATCCAAACGGTAACAAAGCCTTGATTGCTTTGTTGCTCAAGTTAGGATAACTACTGCATAAAAAATAAAAATAAAATTACTTGCCATTACTGCCATGGCCAGCTATAAAAACACCTAACATGGCTTCATAAAAGAGGGGGTAAATTTGAGAGTTATTTAAGTTCTTTAAGCCAGTGTTCTTAAACTGCTGGTCCATGGACCGGTGCCGATCCGCAAAAATTTCCTGCTGGTCCATGAAGGATTCGAGTCCCCTTCACAAACTCCACACTGGGCAGGAAGAGAGGCTCCGTTACCAGCGTCAGCTGACTTGCAACTTCCTGTTGCTGTTGCGTATGCCGGGACTCCTGCTGCATATGCCTTCTGCCTTCTCTGCATATGCCGGGTCTCCTGCCTTTATCTTGTCTTCCCACTCACGGACCAGCAGTGGCAGCTCTATGTGCTTTTAACTTTAGCACACAACTACCGCTTGCAGTAGTTTAGCTGTGATTTCATGAGGCAGCCTCAGGGCCCTTTCTAGGTCGGTCTGCCTCGCATGATTGAAGCGGGCCGGCCTAGCAATGGCCCCGTGACTGCCTGATGAAACTGCATCTAAACTACTGCTAGCAGAAGCTCTGTGGCAAAGTTAAAAGTACACAGAGCTGTCGCTAAGCTAGAGAGAGGAAATATTTGCTGGAGAGGGAAGGAGGGAAGGGAGAAGGGGTACTCCTGGACAGGGGAGGAGGGAAAGAGAAGGGAAGAGAGTTACTATTGGATAAGGGAAGGGAGAAGGGGTACTGCTGGACAGGGGAGGAAGGAAAGGGAAGGGAAGAGAGTTACTATTGGATAAGGGGGAGGAAGAAAGGGAGAAGGGGTACTGCTGGACAGAGGAGGAGTGAAGGGAAGAGAGTTACTGTTGGATAAGGGGGAGGAGGGAAGGGATAGTGCTGGACAGGGGAAGAAGGAAAATAGGAAGGAAACAGCTGGCAGGGAGATTAGAGGAGGGGAAGGGGGAAGGGGTCAGGGTGGAATGGAGAGATCAGATGAGGGAAAGGAGAGAGACAGAGAAATGAGAAAGTAGAGAGAGATTGATGCTGGAAAGGGGGTCAGCAGAGAAATGAGAGAGGGTACAAAGATGCTAGATCTGGTGTAGGAGAGATAAAAATGAAGAGAGCAGTGAAGCTAGAATTAATCATGTAAAAAGGAGAGAAGGGGCACAGGCTGGATGGAAAGGGGATAGGGGCATAGAAAGAAGGCAGATACCATATGGAAGGGGGAGAGGACAGACAGTGGATGGAAGGGGCAGATGCTAGATTAAAGAGACAGGGCAAACGCTGGAAGGAAGAGAGTGAAAAGACAATGAAAGCAGAAACCAGAGACGACAAAAAGTAGAAAAAAATAGTTTTATTTCTATTTTGTGATTAGAATATATCAGATTTGAAATATGCATCCTAATAGAGCTGGTTTTCGACATAACTGGGGACTGCAAAGCCCAGGCAGTGCTTCTTTAGCTTCCAGCTGGCTTAGGGCTCTCTCTGACCAGGGGGCAGTTGCCCTAGTTGCACTCCCCTAACACTATTCCTGTCATATGTGACTGCGGTATTCTATTAGCATGATATTTCTGTGCACCATTCTGTAATAATTTGACTTATTCAATTTTCTTGATAGTCGATATATGTGAAGGGGAGGAGAGACAGAGGTTTTGTTGATCCTTTCTCTGTATTATTTGTATTTATAAAATGACAATTGTACAGAATATTGTTTCTTTTTATACTTTAATAAAATACGTTCAATATAAAATCATAACTATTTGTGAGGCTTCTGGGGATGAGATCAGATGTTTTGCGGAGACCGAGCTTGCGGGGACGGGGCAGAGATGTTTTTTTTTAATTTCAGTCTTAGTAGTTTGCCGGTCCATGAAATAATTCTTTTATTTCTGCCGGTCCATTGGTGTAAAAAGGTTGAAGAACACTGCTTTAAGCGATGTATGGGTAATCATAACAACGGTGAAACTAAAGTAGATAGAATAGAATTACTAATCAATGCAATGGATGTGCTTCTTTTTGAGTGCAAACACGCATTTCATCATCCACCATCTGCAGTTGTTCTCTCTTTTTTTATTTAATTTCTGTTAGAGCTGAAAATCCAAGTTTACAAAGATAAGAAGATCCAAACGTTAACAAAGCCTTGATTGCTTTGTTGCTCAAGTTAGGATAACTGCTGCATAAAAAATAAAAATAAAATTACTTGCCATTAGTTTTCAAGGACCAATCAGGTCAAAAGAATGATGCTTGTCTGGCCGGTTGTATCCTTACGCACACAGATGCTCATAACATTGACATAACATTGTGTACGCGATAGACATGTCATCTATTCTAGTGTAAACCTACGAAGGAAATTTTTAAAAATAAAGTAAAATTCTGGAATCTCTCGTGGCACACCCGAAATCTCTTCACACACAGTTTGAGAGACACTGGTTTAGAACTTTGGGGCCCTTTGTCTTTTAAAGTTGAAGGTATGGTATCAGAAAAAAACTGACTTGTGAATCTCACAAAACTGGCATTACTGTAAATCCTCTTGACTGCCATGGATCTTGCAGTAAATTTCTCCAATTGTTCAATCATCAAAACCATCTGTGCTAGGGTTACCAAATGTCCGGATTTCCCTGGACATGGCCTCCTTTTGAGATCATGTCCGGGCGTCTGGACAACTTTTCAAATCCCGGCACTTTGTCTGGGTTTTGAAAAGTTTTCATCCGCGCATGCGCGGATGTCCTGCCTGACGAGAGCAGGCAGCGGGGGGCGGGGCTGGGGCAGGATTGGGGGATGGGGCAGGACCAGGGCGAGACCAGGGCGGGGCTGGGTAAATCTGGGCGGGCCTGGGGGCAGGTCTAGGGGGTCCAGATCTTCCAGATGGAAATCTGGTAACCCTAATCTGTGCACTTCAGAGGTATACCTAATGACTTCATTGCCATTCATTTTAATATCCTGTGCCCCCGTGTGTGCCATGAGAGTTATAAAGTGAAGTGTGATAAGTTGATTTGTGCACATTAAAAAGTTCTAATGCACAATAAACATTTCTAATTAAAATCAATGTGTCAAATGAGCTGAAGAAGTCCTGAAACAGGGGAAAATGGCCAAACTAAAAAAGGGTTTTTACACTACACACATCCTAGCAGCCATCCTATAGCTAAGAGATTCTCAACCTCTCTTTTGTTATGACAATGTATTCATGTGTGTGGCATACTGTACACTAAAATTCACAGCTAAACAACAAAAAAAATGCAAAATATTAAATTATTAAAAAATGATGCAAGGGAAAAATGTATTGTTAAGCAGAACTTATACTTTGTTTCATAAAATTATTAATTTTTTTAGCTTTTTAAAAAGTTCAGAAAGAAATCCAGTTCTGATGCGTTGCATTTAGTTGTGTGTTATAGGGTTAAATGGTAGGCAAATTCACACTATACTTACTGTCAGCATCAAGCTTTTACCCATTTTAGAGTCTCTATAGAACACAGAACTGGGAGTGTGTGGTGCAGTGGTTAGAGCCACAGCCTCAGCACCTTGAGGTTGTGGGTTCAAATCCCATACTGCTCCTTGTGACCCTGGGCAAGTCACTTAATCCCCCATTGCCCCAGGTATATTAGAGTGTGAGCCTGCCAGGACAGATAGGGAAAAATGCTTGAGTACCTGAATGTAAACTACTTAGACTATATGTGGTATATAAATGCTTAAATAAATAAATATAAATGCAGAGTTCACTAGATGTTATTAATAATGGTTTTTTTAGACCTCAGCGGTGCACCCTTGGCGTGAATTTTACCACATATGTTAGCACACTACACTATCTTCATCGGTCTTTTATTAAATATTCTAATTCTACTTATTTCAGTGTCTTAAATTTATTTACATATAATAACGCATATGAAAAACGTGTATCTATATATATACAAATTTAAGACAAATTTAAGACACAGGGAGGAGCCCAAAGTGCCTCAGCCAGTCAGGGCCTTAGGCTCCTCCCCGTGCATCACATGATGCACCGGGGTGGGGCCTAAGGCCCACATTCGCAGTGCGTCATCAGGGAAGCAGGAGGAGGCAAAGGAGCAGGAGGCCTCCTGCTTCGGAAGACGTCGCTGGAGGCCTAAGGAGCAGGAGGGACTGACCACCCCTCCTGCTTCCAACTGTTAGATACAGGGGGGTGTCGAATCAGGATGGGTCAGGCCAGGCCTGACCAGGGGTGGGATGGGCAGGTTGGGGTGGTATAGTGTGCCGGTCGGGGGTGCTGCGTTGCACCAGTCGGGAGTGTGCCAGGCTGGGGGGGTGAGTCGCGTGTCGGTCAGGGGGTTACTCGGTGGCAGGAGGGAGTTTCAAGACAAAGTTGGACAAGTTCATGCTAAACTGATGAGACTGAAGCACTGGTCTTGACCTTGGGGCCGCCACGTGAGCGGACTGCTGGGTAGGATAGACCATTGGTCTGATGCAGCTCGGCAATTCTTATGTTCTTATGTTCTAACAAATTTCTTTGCACAGGTTGAAAACCTCTACAGTATATCTTCACTGAAGGGTTGTTCACAGCTTTGGGTTCTACACATGACCCACAGGAGTAACGTGTTTTTATTAATTCATCAGTGTTAAGCCTCAAGGCTATTTTGTTACACAATGGCAATGTCTATCCGTCGATACCTATTGGCTATGCTGCAAACATGAAACATATGAAAACATGAAACTGCTGTTAACGCATATCCAGTACACAAAATACAACTGGAACATCTGTGGTGATCTTAAAATAGTAGCTCTGCTACTTGGAATGCAGCTTGGATATACCAAGTGCTGTTATTTTATTTGTGAATGGGACAGTCATGCTAAAGAGTTGCATTACATTCAAAAGAACTGGCCACTCCATAAGAATTTTGTTCCAGGAGAGAAAAATATGGTACACGAACCACTTGTTGACTCAAAAAAGATATTTTTGCCTCCTCTTCACATAAAACATGGACTGATGAAAAATTTCGTAAAAGTGATGACCAAGAAAGGCAAAGGTTTTCTTTATCTAAACCAGATGTTTCCAAGAATAACTGACGCCAAGATTAAGGAAGGCATTTTTGCCGGTCCACTGATCAGACACGTCATCAATGACGAGAGATTTGAAGATCTATTAGTGGGGCCAGAGAAAATTGCCTGGAAAACATTCAAGGATGTCATTGAGAATTTTCTTGGCAGTTACACAGCACCAAACTATATTCAACTGGTCGACAAACTTCTTAGAGCATTCCAAACCATGAACTGAAATATGTCACTAAAGATGCACTTTCTACATTCACACTTGGACTTCCCCGCAAATCTTGGTGCAGTCAGCGATGAACATGGTGAAAGGTTTCACCAGGACATTATCACTATGGAAAAAAGATCAGGGCAACTGGAATCCATCAATGCCAGCAACTCCGCTCCCTGCTTACATCATCGGTAGCTCTCCTTTAAATCTAGCTCCACCTGCGGCGCACGCCAAAGGTGCGCGCCAAAGAAGCTTGCACAAGGAGCAGGTCTTGCTCCTTATTGCGCTCCTTTGTGCTTTCTTGGCCCTCCCTCATCAGATCATGTTATTCACCCATCTAATTAAACTTTTTTCTCTCTCTTGCTTCTCTGTCTTATTTCTCTTTTCCTTTTCAACTTTTACCAGGATGAGCTCCCAAATTCCAGTCTTTTGGGGACATCGGCCCCCTTCTCGGCCCTCATCCACAAAAACAGTACATTCAAGATATCTATCTCCCATCTCTCTTATCCCTCCTTCTTTCACCCCTTTTCAAAACCCTATTTTATCCACTGATATAAAACTTGGACTTTTAAACGTTTGCTCTATCAAGAGCAAATGCCATCTGGTACATGATCTTATTCTACAACATAATTTAAATATCCTCTGTCTTACTGAAATCTGGCTATCAGAAGGGGGAAGATGCCTACTACATCAAGCCTGTCCTAATAATTTTCTTTTCAAACCTTTCTACTCGTCTCTCAAAACTGGAGGAGGTGTTGCTGTTATCTATCATTCTTCTCTTCCTCTTAATTTTGAACTATCCAGTACCACCTGTGCATTTGCTGAGATTCTCCAATTCACCCTTTCTAACCCTCTCCCTCTTCACTTCCAACTCCTTTATCTACCTCCCCCGATTATAAAAGACCACTTAATATCACTTCAATCTATTATTTTAGATTTCTATATCTCCCATGAGTATCCAATTATATTAGGAGACTTTAATATTCATTTTGATGTCCCTAATAATCCAATCACTTCTGATATTCTCTCTTTTACCTCCGATATCTCACTAACTCCCCTCACACATAATTCTACACACTCAGCCGGTCATACCATTGATATGATCTTTGTCCCAAACTCTCTTTCTACCGGTTTAAAAATCCTCAAACCTTTCCTCTCCCCTGGACTGATCATACTTTAATCAGTCTAAATCTTCCCCAAAATCCATGCACATCTCTATCTAAATCATACACTTACAATACTCGTGATTACAGCAACATTACTACCAATGCTATTAATACTCATCTGGAACTTCACATAGAAGAATTTCTAATCGTGCTCTCGATGAACAATACATAACTTGGTACAGCAAAACACAACAAATGCTAGATTATCTGGCTCCCATTCACTCCCACACTAACTCTTCCTCCTCAATTAAAAAACCATGGTATAGCCAGGAACTTTCTCTTATTTGTCGTCAGCTTCGCTCCGTTGAAAGGCTCTGAAAACGCAAATGCTCCTCATCTACACTTTAAAAAAAATACAAAGAACAAGCCATCTTTTATAAGAAATCACTACAGGCATACTAACCGCATAGCTACTGCAAAAAATTCTTCAGCACTATATTCCATTGTTCGCTCGCTCTCCCCTTATGTTAGAAGACCTGATCCTACCTGAAACCAACCTACAGCTCAAGCCCTTGCTGATCATTTTGATCAAAAGATCAAAGGTGTACGAACAACACTTGTTAGCTGTTCAATATCTAACACAGTTGTTAAATCAACTAAATATAGTAAAGGTACAATCGTATTCCGTGAAGAACAATATTTTATAAATATACGTTGTCAATAGTTAAAGTAGGGGTTCATTCATACCAAAAAATAACAAAAACAGGACAGTTGACAAAATTATAAATAAACAGAGAAAAATAAACCTCAATTGTGGGTCGCCGGGACTACACAAGTGCCCAAAGCTCACCACCTCATCACGGGTTTATAAAAAAACTCCGTACAATTATATGTTACTTTCATACTTCAACATCTCTTTAAAAGAATAGTTTTCAAAAAATTCTCAAAGGATTTGAATTACAACGTCCTATAGTTTTCTATGATTAAGTGAAACAGCCCCAAACTAACTATATTTATGGCAATCAGCTACAGCTGTAGGTAAATTCAAAACAGGGTTTAGTAACGTGGCTATAAAACCTGCATGGTAGCGTGTATAAGAGAGTTAAACACTCATCTGAAGAGACATCTTCGTCCCGATAGAAAAGATCTTCTATTTCGCCTGAAAGCAGGCTACTTCAGGGGATTCGTTTGCACCAGGTTATCTCCAAGCTGTCAACTGCATAACGGGAGGCCTGCTTCTCTCAAAATGGACCTGCTTTCAGGCGAAATAGAAGATCTTTTCTATCGGGACGAAGATGTCTCTTCAGATGAGTGTTTAACTCTCTTATACACGCTACCATGCAGGTTTTATAGCCACGTTACTAAACCCTGTTTTGAATTTACCTACAGCTGTAGCTGATTGCCATAAATATAGTTAGTTTGGGGCTGTTTCACTTAATCATAGAAAACTATAGGACGTTGTAATTCAAATCCTTTGAGAATTTTTTGAAAACTATTCTTTTAAAGAGATGTTGAAGTATGAAAGTAACATATAATTGTACGGAGTTTTTTTATAAACCCGTGATGAGGTGGTGAGCTTTGGGCACTTGTGTAGTCCCGGCGACCCACAATTGAGGTTTATTTTTCTCCGTTTATTTATAATTTTGTCAACTGTCCTGTTTTTCAATATCTAACACACCCATTTCCCCTCTACCCAAATACTCACTTCCCTTCAGTTCATTCTCAACTTTCTGTTTACCTTCACTAGATGAACTGCAGGCCATAACGCAGAGCCTAAACCCAAGGAATCACTCTCTAGAAAATCTGCCCCCCACCATTCTTAAAAATCATTTTAGCATTTTTGGTCCATTCCTACTTGACATGATCATCAAGAGCCTCTCTACCAGCTACATACCATCCTCTTGGAAATCTGCTTTTGTATTTCCAAAGCTTAAACAAATAAACATATAAGAACATAAGAACATAAGCAGTGCCTCTGCCGGGTCAGACCACAGGTCCATCCTGCCCAGCAGTCCGCTCCCGCGGTGGCCAAAAACAGGTCAAGGCCTGTCTGAATCATCAGAAGGGGCTCCCCTGCCACCTTGGTTTCCCATTTAAGTTCTGCCCTCCTATCGAAGTCCTAGCCCTCCGGTCTTGCACATGTACGACCAGGTTGGTTTACTCAGTACCCCACGATCCCTCTATCCCTCAGGAATCCATCCAATCCCTGCTTGAATCCCTGTACCGTACTCTGCCTGATCACTTCCTCCGGTAGCGCATTCCAAGTGTCCACTACCCTTTGGGTGAAAAAGAACTTCCTTGCATTTGTTTTGAACCTGTCTCCCTTCAGTTTCTCAGAATGCCCCCTCGTATTTGCTGTCCCCTTCAGTCTGAAGAATCTGTCCCTATCTGAAAACCAAATCAATAATTACCGTCCTATTGCTAACTTACCTTTCCTAGCAAAAATAATTGAAAAACTGGACTTCAACCAACTGTCCAACTTCGCTGAAAAAACTTATGCTCTACATCGCTACCAAACAGGTTTTCAAAAAAACTATTCCACTGAACTTTCGCGCATTGGACTAACTACCTCAATCCATTACTTTAAAGATCACCGTAAAACCTCTGTTCTAATCTCCTTAGATCTCACCTCTGCTTTCGACACAATTGATCATTCCCTACTTCTAACACGACTAGAATCTATTAATATCTCAGGTACAGTTTTGCAATGGTTCTCTTCCTACTTTCAAGACTGAAACTATAAAGTCAGTTTCAATGACACCATCTCTTCCACTATCTACCAAAACTATGGAGTCCCCCAAGGCTCAATTCTTTCTCCCCTTCTTTTTAATATATTCCTGGCTCCACTACTCACCCTGGCCCAATCTATATGTATTTGCTTATGCCGATGCTCACCCTATAAATCCTACATCCCCTGACGAAATAACCGAAATTAATCAAAAACTCAACAAAATCAGCCTCTGGCTTCGGCATAATAAACTATCACTGAACATTCTTAAAACTACTTGTGTTCTTTTCTCGCTTTCTCCAGATGAACATCTATGTCTACCCATCAGTATCAACTCCTCCCCAATTCAAATGGATAGCAAAGTTAAACGCCTTGGAGTCATTCTAGACAGGGATCTTACCTTTCATCAACAAGTTAGTGCAGTTATGCAGACATGTTTTCATAAGCTTAGGCTCATCCATTCTATTTCCTCTTTTCTTGATCACTCCTCCATTAATATCTTGATTCACTCCCAAGTAATTTCAACCATTGATTACTGTAATGCCTTCTATCAAGGCATAACCCAGAAAGAAATTCGCCGTCTACAATTATTGCAAAACACTGCTGTTAAATTAATCTATCATGCAAAAAAATATGACCATGTCACCCCTCTCCTTTGTAAAGTACATTGGCTACATGTTTCTCATCGTCTTTCCTATAAAATACTCCTTCTTACTTTTAAAACAAAAAACTCTAACCAACCAGCATTCATAAATAAACTTTTGATCCCCTACTCATCATCAAGGGCCCTCAGATCAAATAATCAAAATTTACTCTCTATACCGTCAATACGGGAATTATTTTACGACATTACTCACAAATCCATCTTTTCAGTTACCGCCCCCTCTTTGTGGAATGCCCTTCCACTAGACATTCGATTAGATAACTCACTCGGAAAATTTAAAACCAAACTTAAAACTTTCCTCTTTAAAGATGCTTTTACTGTTTAGCATCAGCCTCTGCCTTTTAACTCCCTGATTCATGTGTAGCTGTGAAACATCTAATACCTCTTTTGAAGTGATTCCCTTCCTAATGCCTTTACCATTCCTCATTTACCGTCCTTTTTTATTTATTTTACTTAAATGTATTTTAAACAACCTCTCCCTCCCCTACTTTCCCTCCGTTTCATGTATGTTAATTTGAATTTGTCCAGTATTTTTAATATTTGATAAATTATTGTTTTTACTTATTTATTTTAATTGCTTCCTATAATTTTTTATAATGTACACCATCTAGACATGTATTTTGATAGACGGTATATCAAAAATAAAGAAACTTGAAACACCAGATACACCAGACACTGAGGGCCAGATTCTCAAAACTTTAATGCGGTTGCTAAACTGGTTTTTGACGGATTAGCCTGCATGCATTTTAGCAACGGATTATCAAAACGCCTTATCGCAGTCTTTAGCGAGCTTTCTAGCAGTCTCTGACACTGCCATGCAAATGGGCTCTTCGATATTGAAATGAGCACTCCAGTGGATTCTTAAAACTTGCAGAGCCATTCTCCAAGAGTGGTGTTGGCTTTTGGCAACAAAAATCAGCGACTGGTCCGGGGGTGACGGTACAGTGCCAGCACTGTTAAAGTGCATCTTGTGACGTGTGTTTTGACAGTGGTTAATGGAAGAAAAAAAAATTGCATGATTCACATAAATTATATATATTTTTAGGGGAGTGGTAAAAGCGCGCTTCTTGAAAGCATGTATGATACCCTTGTCTTATGTGTTTCTGGCTGTGGTTCATGATCAAATTTTACATTACAAACAAATTACAAGCTTTCCCTGAATTATAGTAGTTTTGGGGAGAGAAAGGCATGTTTTATGCGCGCTTATTAAAAGCCAACGTTGCTTCTCCCCTGCTTTTATACTGACAGACTGAAAAAGTTTGAAGCAAGATGACGAACGATGCTGTATTTCCTCAGCAGTCCAAATTCAGCCTTAGAAACGCTGGGCTTCTATCTGTTTTTGCAACACAAACAGCTTTTGCGACCAACTGGTACAGCCATGTGTGTCACGCGCATATGACGTAAGCATATATTATGCTCAAACAAGGCACATGCTTATTGCGTTGCGTTGCTTTTCCTGGCACATACGCACATTCACACCTCTTTCCTTGTGTATTCTGTGCATGTGCTGATCACAATCAACAGCGACTCAACGCATGTAAATGTAGTGAATCTTTGCTACTGTCTGCCAACCTCATTTGCATGCGTGATTTTTTTTTTTAGAATGACTCGCGTTTTTTAACGTGGATATTTGAGAATCCGGTCCTGAGTAAAAATGAAAATCAGCAGGAAAACACTTTTAGCCATGGCAAACTATCACAGCATATCAGAAACTGTGCATTAAAATATGTAACAGCGGGATATGTATTGGCCCACTTACCTCCTTTCTTCCTCCCCCACACCCAAACCCCCTTCTCACCAATAACCAGACCACACTCTTTTTGGTAGAAATAGCCACAGCTCTGTTTATTAAACAACCAATTAATTTAACACACTCACATAACAAAACTGTTTCCCGAGCTACATAGTAAACCATAACCAATAATATTCGGTCCCCGACCCTGCCATGCCAGCAAGGGTCTGGGGAATGGCATGTCCCAACATTCCCATTTAACCTGAGACACTAGAACCCAGGCAAGGCTCCCTGCCGGCCCTCCTCAACCCCCCTCCCCCTCCCCGCTCATCTCCTGATGAGCCCCACCATGCAGTAGATCGGGATAACAGCAAACCCAAACCATACCCCAGCAACAAACCAAATCAGAAAAAAGGGTGGGCGGGTAGACAGGAAAAGCCACCTCGGAGGACCCAGGAAGTCGCAGATCCTCCGAGGTCCTGGCTTTATAAACTCCGCCCGGCCGTTAACCCCGCATTCTGCCTATCAGGAGGCTGCTCAGCGGTGGGAAAATCTGCCCACCACTAAGTTGCCTCCTCTCCTCCCTACGCCCGCCTACCCGTGCTGAGTGCTCATCCCAATGGGAGACAACACGAGCCCTCCATCCCCACGTTACAGCCACCCATCGAGATGAGGGCTCTCCTTTATAGTCAATTAAAGATAGCATCAGATTTCTCAAAATTCCTATGTGATACAGTCAGTGGGAAATTATATTGTTTATTTTTAAGGGGTCCATCATAATCACCAGTTTGTTTTAAGGAAGCAAAACTTTTGGAAAAATTTGTTGTGGAAAAGTTATGTAATTTGCTTTTGAGATATTTAATAGTGTTTAAAAAATTAAAAGTGAAACTTTTTGAAGATCACTCTCATTGTGTCTCTCTGCCATATAACTTCCATACAGGTATTGAAGTGCATTACCAGGATTAAACAAAAGATTCCCCAAAAGGAACTAAATATAAAAAGTTCAATAGATATATTAAAATGCAAATGCACTTTGCCTGGATAAATTCAATCAGGCACCATCCATCTGAGTCAAGATTATATAGGAACTTAGGGCAAGATTTACTAAACTCTTTTTTTTTTGTCCGATCTGTGGGAGATCTGTAGCCGAGTCTTGCTGGGCATGGAGACTAAAGAGTCTCCATGCAAATTAAGTGATAGGACGCACGCACCTTAATGACCCCACGGATCGCTGCAGAGCAATCCAGACACAGACGCAGACCATCCTCTCTGCCTGGAGATGCGATCTGCGCATGCGCTTGCTCGCCGCACAAACTGGAGGTCAAAACAAAAGGGGGAGGATGGCTGCACTCGCTGGCCCCATGAGTGGACTTTTCAGGAACAGAACACGCTTTGCAGCCAGACTCTCTCTAGACAGAGGGATGCAGACTAGAGATGAAGCCATTTGATTCCCTTCGGTTGCTAATACAACAGAGAACAGAACACGCTGTTAAAACCATGGGCTCGCACTGCGCTTTTTGCATGATTTTGAGAGCAGGACAGTCGGCAAGGACGTGAGCGACTGGTCGTCAGCAGTCGCTTCTTTGTGGATCAGCAAGCCCAATTGGTGTTACTTCTGTTTAGTGAATCGCAGCCTTCCTACTTTGCAGGCCATTTCCTATCATTTGCATGTGCGGATCGGATCGGGCAGAAGGTTAGTGGGTCGAGGTTGGAGAAGGCTCACAAAGCTTAGTGAATCTAGCCCTTAAAGTACAAGTGTATGCAATCAGTCATTTGCGTTTATGGTGAAAATAAGTTGCTTCTGTTACACTTTTTTTTATTTGTTTGCTGTTATAAACTTCCAACCACAACACATGTAAAAATTGTCATGCCAAATTATCAATAAAGTTTTTGGATTCTTTATTACCTGCCAAATACCATTCTATATTGCATATCACTTTGGGCTAGATTCACTAAGCAAACCGATCGTGTACCGATCGGTTTGCGACTTCTTTGCGGCCCAATTCCCCTCCAACCCAATTCAGTAACCTGGTGGCCAAACATCCTCCGATCCTATCCCGATCCGTGCATGCAAATGAGGGAAAATGGCATGCAAAGCAGGAGGAACGCGATTCACTACGCTTTTTTCTGGCACAGCAATTGGCTGGCCGATCAAAAAAACAAGCGACTGGTGAGGAGCAGTCGCTTATGCTAAAACCCTGCTCTCTGCCCCGATTCTCCTCCTCTGGCCACCCTGCTCTTTGCCCCGCTCAGGCCTCTCTGCTCTCTGCCCTGCTCCACTGCACAGAACAAGCTTGTCATGCCCTGCTCTTGCCGCCCCGACTCTCCTGCTCTCTGCTGCCCTTCCCCGCAGTGCGAGCCCGTGTTTTAACCAGCGGGTTAAAAGCGGGGCTGCACTGCGGGGAAGGCGGCAGAGAGCAGTAGAGCTGGGGCGTGTTTGAACCACGGGCTCGCTGAAGTTGGGGCGGCAATTGCAGGAGAGTCAAACTGCTCTTTTCGCTGGAATTTGTACATGGGCAGATCTGCACGGGAGGGGGCGCCAGGCCGAACGGCGGGAAAAACAACCTGAGGAAGAGAACAGCAGCGTTGAAGCACAAAAAATAAGTTAAAAAAGAAAATTTGCTATGGGGCAAACACATGCGCAGACCATCTGCAAGCAAAGTAGATGGTATGCGCATACGTCGGGATCACTACACAGCGATTCGTGTTGTCGGATGGGGGCGTGCCTCCGATCGCCCCCATTTGAATATTCCTCCTTCCTGCATCGATCGGCCCTGCTCGGATCGGACACAGATCGGTCACAATCGGGCAGGTTAGTGAATCGGGCCCTTTCTTGCAAAAACACATCAAGGTTGACAAAGTTTTAAAATATGTTTTATGACAGAGGATTAACTGTAGAAGAAAAACCCATAATATATGAAGGCACTAGACATCTGCAAATAGTTCTATGCAATATAGAGTTTACACTATTGATTCTAAATGAAATTTAAATCTTGTTAAGAGATTTTAAGCTGTGTTAGCTATGCAGCACTGAAAGTATTTCTTGCTTATCAGACAGCACCCAGCAACTTTGAAAAGGAGATCAAAGAGTGTTATTTGGTTGACGACACCTCTGTTTGCCCAGCCATACAGACAAATAAACTAATAAGGCTGAATGAATCCGGTCCCTGACTAAATTAAGTCAGCCTTGGAGTTAATTACTGTAAATGCGGCACTTTAATTCTTTCTTTTTAAATAAAATTGCTTGTCAGTTACCAGCGCACATTTGGAATTACAGAAGTCTCCTCTAGTATTTGGGTTTACGATGCCTAGGATAAACGGATAACGTGCTCCTGTGCCCCAAACCAACATGATTTACCTCTGAGACAATAACATTTCCCCAAGAATTAATCATTGGGGGGGAGAGGACGCTCATTTATTTGCTATAAAAGAAAAACGTTTAACCCCACTATTAAACCCTTTAATCCTGATGAGTCTCCTGGCACATTAGCAAGTGCGTTTTCAATAGCACCTGAAAGGGAAGGGGGGAAGGATTTATGTGTGTTCGATGTGAAAGCTTTCTACAAATATGAGAAAAATAAGCAATAAACAAAACAGAATGGCAAGAAGGTGTGCGCCCTTGCAATGTAAATCCTCGGAATGCTTTGTATAATCGCTCGAGTCCGAGTATTAGAAACATAAGAAAAAGGTGGGAAACTTTTACAAAGAAGCCCACGTATTGCAAAAAAAAAACAAACAAACACACACAAAGGGCTAGAATGCATAACAAAAGTCCGCAAAACGTGCTGACATTTCTGCACTTCCCGTGGTTTTTTAACATGTTACGCCCTTTTGCAAGACAATTGATAACTTCGGACCATAGTACAATTTTGCATTGCCTGCAGAGGCCTAGATTCACTAAACTCACCGTTGTTGGGCGATCCGTGGCCGAGTCTTGCCGGGCGACCGATTCACTAAACAATCCTCATGCAAATTATTTGATCGGACGCACGCCCCACACCGACCCCCACGGATCGCTGCAGATGCACGCGCAGACCGTCCACTTTGCCTGTAGCTGTGATCCGCACATGTGCTTGCTCTCCGCCCAAGTGAAGTCAAAACATAGGGGGAGGGGTGACATAGGTTCAGACAGGTCCCGAAAGGAAATTGTGCAGGCAGAATGGAACAGAACATGTTTTGCAGCCATACTACGGAACAGAACACATTTTAAACCTGTGGGTTAAAATCACGGCCTCGCAGAGAGCAGGCAGCAGAGAGCAGAGACGCTTTTTGCACAAGGGAGATGTTTTATTTTGATGGTTTTATTTTTGATACTTGGATTTCAGGGCTGCAGGACTGGGTTTTCAGAGCGGTAAAGAGCAGGACAGTCGGCAAGAATGTGAGCGACTGGTTCTCAGCAGTTGCTTCTTTTTAGATCGGCAAGCCCAATCGGTGTTCCATCTTCTGTTTAGTGAATCGCTGCCTTCCTACTTATGCATGCCATTTCCCCTCATTTGCATGTGCGGATCAGATCGGGCAGAAGGTTAGTGAATCGGGTCGGGGTCGGAGAAGGCTTGCAAACTGGTCGGGACATGATCGGTGAGCTTAGTGAATCTAGCCCAAAGTTTTCTTTAAATGTATTTTTAAAATGAGCTTCTATCATGCCAAAGGCATGCAAAAACAGCTCATTAATTATACCTGAAAATTGGCAAACAAGAAGGTGCCGGTGAGCAGGTTTTGGTTTTCTATTAATAATATAAAATAATAATAGATATCAATTTTGAGTTGCAGTTATCTGTTTCTTGTGCTTCTTTGCTCCAATACTTATTTGCATCCCTAGCAAAAGGGAAGGAATCAAGCCCCTGGTCCACGTTTGAGCAGGTTTTGTCCCATCATTTTCTGTGAGTTCTGAACGGCACTAACCTGTACTAAATCTTTGTTCAGTAAATTTTAAACTCATTTAAATATAACAAATATTACTGCTTGAAATGATTTAGCTCACACCCTTATTAACTAGTAGCTCAAGATTACAGTAGAGGAGAGCCCAAGAGCCCATCTCAATGGGCGACGATAATGCGGGGCTGGCAGGCCCGCATTGAGACGTGTGATGGGCTAAGGGGGAGGCAGGAAGTGAGAGCTGTGCAGGAGGCCATTGGACGGCGTGGTTTTCCCACCAGCTATCGGCCCAGTCATTGGTGGAGGGGCACGGGGTTAACAGCCCGAGCAAGGTGTTAAAGCCGGAACCGGAGAGGACTTGGAATCTTCCTGGGTCCTCCAAAGTGGCTTTTCCCGTCCACCCACCCTTTAGGCAGGTTCAGAGGTAAACAGAGTAGCTCAGGATGGCAGTTATCCCGAGCTACTGGCTGCTGGGGCTCATCGGGAGATGAGCGGGGGGGCCAGCGTGGGACTGTGCCCAGGGGTCTAGTGACCTAGGTTAAAGGGGTATGGAGGGACATGCCACCCCCCCAACTCCTGCTGTCATGGCAGGGTCGGGGGCCAAAATATTATCAATGTTATGGTTTATGCTAGTAGCTCGGGAAACTGTTTTTGTTATGAGATTGATGGTTGTTAAAATTGATGTTAATAAACAGAGCTGCGGCTATTTATCTCAATAAGTGTGCTGGCTATTTGTTCAGTGAATGAGGGGTCTAGAGGTTGGGGGTAGTGGAAAGGGGACAAACGAGCCTTCAAGGTCCCGCTGTTATTACTTTCAGCTATTATAGGTATTCCCCTGCCCTTGGAAGGCTAAGGAGTAGAGAGCTGCACGGGATCGGGGTCGATGGGGATCCCACAGGACCCATGGGTTCCCTCTTCAGGTCACGGGGATCCCGTGGGGATGCCCCTTCGGGTCACGGGGATCCCGTGGGAACCCCCTTCATGGTCTCGGGAATCCTGTGGGGTTGGAGGCAGCTCGAGGCGAGAGGCTCGTCTTCATTTCCTGCCTGCAGCATGCACACATGGACAACCGGAAGTCTTCCCACGACGTCAGAGCTGACGTCAGAGGGAAGGCTTCGTGTCAGTCATGTGCAGCGTCAAAAAACAAACAAACCCAGCAATAAGAAAAGCAAACCTGGACATGAAATGCATGCGTAGACCATCTGCAGGGAAAGCAGACGATCTGCACATGCATGGGGATCGCACACCAGCGATCCATGCCAGCAGATGGGGGCGTTCCTCCGATCGCCCCATCTGCATATTTGAGTTTCCAGAATCCATCGGACCTGCCTGGATTGGGCACGGGTCTTACCTGCCTGGATTGGGCACAGGTTCGTGAATCTAGCCCTATGTTGGTAGGGGAGCCGGTACCTCGCCTCCTCTAAGCCCCACCTCCCCTCGCCATGTGCGCACCCCCTTCCCTTCCCCTCATACCTCTAGTTTTTTGCCGTTCCTCGCAACCGCATTGTCTCTCCTGCTGATGTCACTTCTGGGTGCTGCGAACAGGATGTGACGTCAGTGGGAGAGATGGGCGCCTTGAGGTTCTTGTTGCTCGCGGTGGTGAACAACGAGAGGGAAGGGGGAAGGGGATGCGAGTGCGGCAGGGGGGGAATGAGGGCAAGGAGAGGTGCCACTGCCCCGAGCACCTCTCACCCTTGCTATGCCACTGTTATTGGGTTTTAACTGTTATTTTTGTTGTAAACTGCTTTATCTCATTTACAAAAGAAGCTGTATATCAAATCAATACATGATAAACAATAAATGATATTCTATAACCTATGCATTTAACTGTTTGACATGCTTCTGATCAGCACATGTACCTTTCAGATCACACTCTCTTGAAGTTGTGTGTTCAATCTGGAATCTGAGCATTCATCTTATAGAACAGCAACTACAGTAATGTAACTGCTAATTGGTGACAATTAGCACTAATTAAGACCAATTGTAGCCAATGCTTGGCTGTTAACTCCAATTAACAGCTAATAATTGGATTAAGTTATGTGCACAACTGACTTTGGGCTAGATTCACCAACCTGCCCGATCGAGCCCGATCCGGACAGGTCCGACAAATTCTGCAAACTTAAATATTCAGATGGGGGCAATCAGAGGAACACCCCCATCTGCCTGCCTGGATCGCTGGTGTGGGATCCCCGCACATGCGAAGACCATCTGCTATCCCTGCAGATGATCTGCGCATGCATTTTGTGTCCTTATTTTTTTAACTGGGGTTTTTTTCCAGGCCCCGACTCTCCTGCTCCGGCGAGCAGCCTCTTCCCAGCGGCTGCGATGGCAGCCTCTTCCCTCCTTCCCTGCAGTGTGAGCCCACGGGTTTAAAGCGGGCAGCAGAGATCAGTCTGGCTGGCAAGAGGAGCTATTTCAAATTGTCAGGGAGCCAACGGGCACTACTCAAAAAGATGTGCGGAGAGTTGAGTTTGTTCAGCGAATGGCCACCAGGATGGTCTCAGGACTCAAGGATCTCCCGTATGAGGAACGACTGGGTAAGTTGCAGCTGTACTCACTCGAGGAATGCAGAGAGAAGGGAGACATGATCGAGATGTTCAAATATGTCACGGGCCGTATCGAGGTGGAAGAGGATCTCTTTTTCCTTAAAGGACCCATGGCAACAAGAGGGCATCCATTGAAAATCAGGGGTGGGAAATTTCATGGCGACACCAGAAAATATTTCTTCACCGAAAGGGTGGTGGACCACTGGAATAATCTTCCACAACAGGTAATTGAGGCCAGCAGCGTGCCAGATTTTAAGAAAACATGGGATTGGCATGTGGGATTTCTTCATGGAGATAGTTAGGGGGTGGGCCATTAGTGTGGGCAGACTAGATGGGCCGTGGCCCTTTTCTGCCATCATTTTCTATGTTTCTACTCTCCCCCCTGCCCCAGGGCTTCTGCAGCCCCTGAAATAGGCAGCGAGATCGTGGCAGCAGAGAGCAGGGCAGAGTGCAGGGCGGCAGTGGAGCAGGAGAGTCGGCAGAGAAGTGTGCGACTGGTCCCCAGCAGACGCTTCTTGAGTTGATCGGCCAGCCCAGTCAGATCGAGAATTTTGTGTTGTGAATCGCTGTCTTCCTTACTTTTGAATGTCCCTCCACTCATTTGCATGCGCGGCTCGGAGGATGGTCGGCAGAGAGGTAAGTGATTCTGGCCTGAGGGAAATTTGGTCGCTAAGGGATCGGAAACCAATCGGTACATGATCAGTTTGCTTTGTGAATCTAGCCCCTTATTCTATAATTTGTGTGCACAGATTAGCATTCTCATTGGAAATTTGAGCACCATAATTTATAGAAGTAGGGTGATGGTGTAAAAAATTTAATTAATGCTCAGCATATCTTCAATTTATATCCAAAAGTAGATGAGATGGTATGGTGGCCATGTTAATCCACTCTTCAAGGTAATATGTAGAAATAAAACAAATGCATAAAGCTAATTATAAACTACCTTAAGCTAATCCAATTTAAAAAATATATCATTATTTTTCCTTTATGTTTTATTTCTATATATCTTTAGACAAACGTAGGCAAGTTTACTACACAATTGCAGAAGGAATCTTTAAAAATCTGCTACAGGATTCTCTCACTCAAAATCTTCCACAGAAAACCATCCTAGAGGAGTGTTGTGGAAGTAATCTTCTGCTCTGATGTCATTATTTTGTGCAAAGGATCTCAGCCATTGCAGGTCATAGAAGCGCACTGGCAAAGTGGGGCACTAATTGTAACAACAGCAGGAGAGTCAGCCTGACCACTAGGCAAACTAGGCGTCCGTCTAAAGCACTGTCTCGCAAACTTTCCAGCTGGCGGCATGCTAAATCCAGTGCCCTGTCCGGAAGGCACCCAGAAGTGCATGGAAGGCGACGCGGTGATGTAACATGCATGCGTGGAGGCCCATGTGGCCACAACCCACTTCGTTGGAGGGATCCTGGAGGTGCGGGAAGAGGAGGAGAGACGCCGGCCAGGAGGAGAGTCATCTGCGCCGGCTGACTGTCTACAGGGCGTGCCTCTCGTCGCGAGAGGCACGCCCTGAAGGCAGTTAGCTAGCATGGACGACTCACCTCCTGGTCAGTGTGTCGCGGCACTCTTGAAATCTCAGGAGGCACACTGGTGTGCCGAGGCACACAGTTTGCGATACACTGATCTAGAGCAGCACAATCTGAGCGAGAGGGCAGACCAACACGGCAGTCAGCATGCCTAAAGAAGATTCAGCATGGCCAGTGCTGGACCTTGTGCATCTATGAGGGGGTCGCTGAAAAGTTCTCAGCCCAACCACTTTTCTTGACACTTTTCATTTCATTTCATATCATTGAAACGAAAAGTGTGGAATAACTGGTAAGGATCATGGCTCCACATGATTCTCTTCTTGGTTGGGCTGAGAACTTTTCAGTGGCCCCTCATATTGTGATGTCATAATGCCTCATTCCACCAGTACCTAAGAGCCAGCCTCATTGGTGATGTCACAATGGCTTGGCTTCCCTATACTTGTGCTCATTTACTAGATGCATTTGCCTCATTGAAACGAAAAGTGTCAAGAAAAGTGTGGAATAACTTGTAAGGTTCATGGCTCCACATCATTCTCTTCTTGGTTGGGCTGAGAACTTTTCAGCGGCCCCTGGTGCACGTGCTCAAGGCTTGCCAGATCCTGCCTCTGCTGAAACAGGAAGTTTGAAGGGGCAGGATGCTGCAAGCTTCCAGTACGCTGGGAAGCTCAAGGCTCCACACCAGCTGAGACTTCTTTAGACTGCACTGGAACTGCCCTGGAGCCACTGAACCTAGGCCATAGACACCTTAGAGGAAGGGAGGAACATGAAAGTTGCTAGATATCTGGGGGTGGGGGCACTGTTCTTTCTAAGTTAAGTGGGAGACATCCAACTGTATTGCTGCCAAAGGGGGTGTTGCTTCAAAATCATATTTTCAATCACTAGGGACAGGCAGGTTCCCTGGAGTCCTGCAGAGTTTGCCTGTCCTACACTATTGAAAATATGATAGTGAAACAGCACCACCCCCCACCCCCCCACTGTAGGTAGAGGACACCTGCTCAGCTTAGAGAGAACATTGGGGGAGTGAGAGAGATGTTGGATAACTTGGGGGAAGGGAGGGAGAGAAATGAACAACTAGGTGGAGAGATGTAAGGAATGAGAGAGATGTTGGACATCTCAGAAATTGGGTAAGACATGAAAATGCAGGACATATGTGTATGTGGGGGGGAGGGAAGGGGGAGGCATTGCTGGATACCTCAAGAGAAGGGCAGGAAAAAAAATGATTCTAGAAACCTTAAGAGAGAAAAAAAGGGAAGGTGAGATGCTGAACTATAAAGTGACAGGGAAGGTAAGAGGAGATTTTTAATTTTTTAATAATTTATATTCTGCATATTACAAATTATTCAGGTACTTGAGCATTTTTACCCACTCTATGTAATGTACCTGGGGCAATGGGGATTAAGTGATTTGTCTAGAGTCACAAGGAGCAGTGTGGGATTTGAACCCACAACCTCAGGGTGTCAAGGCTGTAGCTCTAACCACTGCACCACACTCTCCCTGATATGGAGGCATTGAAATGCCTCTTATAAGGAAAAGGCCTTAAACCATCATGTGGTGGAGGGTGGGGATGCATGTTGAAGCTTCAGCTAGGGTGTCAGATAATTCTGGGTGGCCCTAAGTAGCCCTGCTAGTACCCAGGTGCTAAACCTGGCACTCAGATATTGTACAATGCAGTGACAAATTGACTATACACCACAAAATTATTGGGGAATCGTTTGTACAGAGCTAAGTTGGATGCCCATGATGAAAATCACATCCTTGCACCCTGCAGAATGGAAAAGTGTATTTCCCCAGTGACCTCAAACCACAGAAAACACCTGTGTTTTGAAAATACTGCTGCCATTTCTGCTCCTGCTTTGCAGTAAGAATAATTTGTAAGCACCCAGACGCCTATGGTGGATGCTTTGGAGGCCAATTCAGAATGCAGGAATAGAAATAGGCCTGAATAGAGCTCTAAAGGAGTTGAAAAGGGGTGCAATCCTGTATTTACCCACCAAATATAAAACAGAGTCACTCTACAGAGACAAACTGCCTTTGTATGTGTTGTTTCTACCTTTGCTTGGTAAATATTAAAGTGATTTTATTTTTTAGATGATAGAACTGCCTATCCCCAGTCTAAAAGGTCAGATCACTTGCTCAGTACTTCACAGACTTGTGTATTCATATTTGTAAAGTGAGGACTTTTTGTTTTCAGGAGCAAAAGTTGGGGAAATCTTAAACCAGCCTAACAAGAAAAGTCTGAAGCAGTGTCTAATTTTTGTTCCCATTTTTAAGAATGAAATGAATTCCTCTAAGGATATATGTTGTAGAAGAGGGATCACAAAACATTCTTCTGCACAGAATGTTTATTTAGACTGTGAAAATAGTCCTTAGAAGTAGTTGAGAAAATCTATTCGGGGCACTCAAGTCAGAAGTATTTTAGAAGATAAAGCAGAGTGGCACTTCTTAAGTTGTCATCACAGCTACAGATCATCCTGGTGCCTGACCTGTGAAAGACAACTGAGAGGCGAAGAACAAGAAGGGGACGATCTACAGATGATGGATCCTTTTGGCTTCACATCTCACGCTTTCCTGCCAGCTTACTGTTGGCAGGACAGGCCAAGCCTGGTGCCGCTGGACAGACCAGAACTGAGTAGGGGACAATGGGCTATATTCACTAACCTCCTTTGCGTGCCCGATCCGTACAAGCCCAATCAATTTACAAAACAAAAAAATTAAAATGAGGGAGATCGGAGGAATGTTCCCCTCCAACTGCACGGATCACTAGTGTGCACATGCATCTAAGAGCCTTCTAGAGCCGCAACTTTTTAAAAAAACTTTTACTAGCCCAGCGAGCCCGTGGTTTTAACCCACTTTAAACCCGCAGGTTAAAACCACGGGCTCACAGTGCGGGGAAGGGCAGGACTGTCAGGGCAGCAGGAGATATTTGGGGCGAGAGCAGGGTGGCAAGTCGGGGTGGCAGGCAGAAGAGATTCGGGGCAAGAGCAGGGTGGCGAGTCAGAGTGGCAGGCAGGAGAGATTCGGGGCAAGAGCAGGGCGGCAAGTCAGGGCGGCAGGCAGGAGAGATTTGGGGCAGAGCACGAGATCGGGGCAGACAGGAGACAGCAGATGATTGGGGCAGGCAGGAGATCGGAGCTGAGACAGGGCAGCAGATCGGGGCAGAGAAGCAGGGCGGCAGAAGGCAGGGCAGTCAGAAAGAACCTCAGTGACTGGTCCTCAGCAGTCGCTTATTTTGGATTGGCCAGCCCAGTCAGTGTTGCTTTTTTTATTTTAGTGAATTGCTTCCTGTCTGCATTTGAATGCCATTCCCCCTCATTTGTATGAGTGGATCGGAGGATGATCGGGACAGAGGTTAGTGATTCGGGTCGAAGTGAAATTGGGTCACAAAGGTACTCGCAAACCGACTGGTACATGATCGGTTTGCTTAGTGAATCTAGCCCAATATGTAGGGTTAAGTCAGATCCCCAAAATGCTCAATGAAGAGATATTGAAGGAAAAAGCAAAGAAAAAGGCAACACATATGTGACAAGCTAGGTACAGAGAAGCTTAAATCCAATCATGCCTTCTCATGAAATTCTACTTATATTCTGATTACTACATACATCCTGCTGCCTCGGCAACCCTGAGGTTGTGAGTTCAATCCTAGACTGTTCCTTGTGATTCTGGGCAAGTCTAATCCCTCTATTGCCCCAGGTACCAAAGTTAGATTTTGAGCCTGCCAGGACAGAGAGGGGAAAAAGCTTGAGTACTATTCAGTGTATTGCAAACTGCTTTGAATGAATATCTTCATGAAAAGGGTGGTTAATAAATCCCAATAAATAAATAATCCTTGGAAAAAGTATTTAAATAACATTTCTTTCAACTTGTAATTGGGCTTTTGTTTTGCTTAGGGAATAAAATGCATGTAAGTACTTGAAATCTACTTCCTCTTGCCCGTCATTGAGGACCTAAATTCATAGGGCTAGATTCACTAAGGGCACAGATCGGATCTGATCCGTGAGGGATACGATCCGTGTCTGGGGAGCTGATTCACGAATCGCCCTCATGCAAATGAGGGCGATCGGAATCATGCCTCCAACAGACTCAGTCGCATCGCTGATGGTCTGCACATGTGCTGGCCCTTTCTGCTTGGCAGAGCAGGGACATTTCTTTTATTTTTTGTTTGTTTTTCTTCCCAAGCCTGTAGTTTTAACCCGCTTTAAGACCATGGGTTAAAACCATGGGCTTGCACTGCGGGGAAGGGTGGGAGAGTGTGGGGGGTGGGGGGGGCAGGAGAGATTTGGGGCAGGCAAGAGAGATTCACAGGTAGCAGGAGAGATTTGCGGCTGGCAGGAGAGATTCTGGGTAGGCAGGAGAGATTCGGGGCAGGCAGGAGAGATTCGCAGCTAGCAGGAGAGATTCAGGGCAGGCAGGAGAGATTCAGGGCTGGCAGGAGAGATTCAGGGCTGGCAGGAGAGATTCAGGGCTGACAGGAGAGATTCGGGGCAGGTAGAGGAGATTGGGGCTGCAGGAGTTTGGGGCAGAAAACAGGGCAGAGAGCAGGGTGGCAGAAGGCAGGGCAGTCGGAAAGGACCTGAGTGACTGGTCCTCAGCAGTCGCTTGTTTGTGATCGGCCAGCCCAGTCGGTGTTGCAGGGTTTTTGTTAGTGAATCGCTGCCTGCCATCATTTGAACACCATTCCCCCTTATTTTCATGCATGGATCGGAGGATGGTCGGGACACAAGTTAGTGAATCAGGTCGGAGGGAAATCGGGTCACAAACCGATCAGTACACGATTAGTGAATCTAGTCCATAACGGTTTGGGAAGCCAGAGCACTGCTTTATGCGGATTCATTTAATATCTCAGTACAGTAAGAAGCAAAATAGAATAGCATAGGTATCACAATGGAAGTCATGCGATCATTTAGAGTATAGGATGGGTAATAAAAATCTACTGATGAAATATCAGAGTCAAAGGTATGTATGCTATGCTGACATTTTAAGATGCATTAGGTTGATACCATGTTTTGGGGGGAGAGAGGGGGCTTATTTTACTACTTATCACCTGATATCTGGGGAGCAGGATTCGAAATACAGCGAAAATGGTATCATAAAACTGGGAAAAAAATGTTGTGTTGTTTTATTTTGTTTAGCTGCTTGTTTTTTTTTTTTTTGTTTAGCAGCTTTATATAAACTGTTCCCGGTTCATCGATGTGGGATCAATTCAAAAAAGGTGCGCTTTGACTCAAGGACCGGATAGTACTCTCAGGATTGTGTAAGTAGAAAGGTACTTACAGCTACTAGGGGCCGCTGAAAAGTTCTCGGCCCAGCCAAGACGAGCTTGGTGTGGAGCCATGAAATTTACAGGTTATTCCACATTTTCTTGACACTTTTCATTTCATATCATTGAAACAAAAGTGTCAAGAAAACTGTGGAATAACATGTAGGTTTAATGGCTCTACTACGTCATTCTCTTCTTGGTTGAGCTGAGAACTTTTCAGCGGCCCCTAGTGCTTTGTACAGAAAGCATATAAGGCTTTTGGGCTCAGATTAAAGTTAAATTCTCTTTTTTTTTTTTTAGTCGTGAATGTTTTAAGCTCACACTAGCTGGTAGTTATACAAAAATTCCAAAGAAAAGTTTAGATCCAGATTTGGGGTCCAAACTTTTTTTTTTCTAATTCAAGGGGTTCTCCAATTGACTTGAAACTCTGACCACCCAAACAGGAAATTGCTGAGAACCTGCTGAAGGGAAAAGGGGGATGGTGTGGACAGATTTTCAGGCTGAATATATAGGTTTGAATACTTTTTCCAGTACAGATGATTATAAACTGACCTCATATTTGTTAAATGCAGAATGTAATGTATTTACCATTACAGTTGACTAAAAGATGAGATGTATAATTTATGAACTGAAAACAACAAAATGTGTTTAGATATTAGTAGCATATGTTTTCATGCGAACTGTCAATTATACCAATTAAGGAAAAAAAAAAATCCTATTTGATGTTATCCTTGCTGTAATAATAGTGACCTAGTAGTAATCACTCCCCATTAACCTCAAGCCAAATTTCATTAACAGTTGTGGGCATCATTTTTAGCTTCTGTGACTGAAGTTCACTTCGATCAAATTTATCTTGATATTTGAAAGCTACTTGGCCACCTTGAGTGACAAATTTTTTTTAAATTCTTTATTGATTTTTAATCAAAAACAGTGTCATACAAATGAAAGAAGAGAAACACGAAAATTAAAGTGCCGATCTGAGTTTGGATCCAGAAAGACAGTTGGATCTAATCATTTACTTTACATCACAATGAGCCCTGTGCAAACCGCTGCAGAAAAGTTGATTTAAATAATAATAAAAAAAGCATGGCTGATCAAGAGTTCCAGGCAGGGGACTGACTTAAGGATATTTTAAAAGCATAAAACTGTCATTTACAGTCACTAAAGCCTGGTTTTGGAGCTATGAAATTTGGGGAAGGTTAATAATAACAAAGAAAGGACCGAGTTTATGGCTAATTTTTTGAGGTCCAATTTTTTAAATGAAAATTTATTAATCCAAAACATTCACAACAAACACAGCTACAATGTTCTTCTAGAGCAGGGGTAGGCAATTCCGGTCCTCGAGAGCCGGAGCCAGGTCAGGTTTTCAGGATATCCACAATAGATATGCATGAGATAGATTTGCATCTCAAGAAGGCAGTGCATGCAAATGCATCTCATACATATTCATGGTGGAGATCCAGAAAACCTGACCTGGCTCCGGCTCTTGAGGACCAAAACTACCTACCCCTGCTCTAGAGGAAGAAGATGCGTTTTGACATTTACTAATACTTATTAAGTTTAAATACAAAATTATAATGTTTCAAATGTTTGTATTTTTCAATTTAAATTGGTTTGTGTAAAGACTTCTATAAAATTAAAAACCTTGATGATGTTTTGGGCTGTAAATTTAAGTGCAGAGCAAATGTTTTAGTTCCCGAGACTGCTGCTATGTTGCCTGCCAGGCCTGTGATTTTTAAAGCCACCCTATAAATTCTAATCATTGTTAACTTTTCAGGTGAAATGCATGATTTTCAGAGTGAAATAAAACTATGCCGTAATATTTTTACAGGCCAACACATAGCATTGCTCTACAATGCAACATTTGTCGCTGTTGTGGAAATATGCACGGAAGCGGAAACGGATCTTTCAAATGGTTTTGTATATAAAATCATCCCTCGGTCTCAACGAGGCTGTACACAAATTATGATTGTATCAATTAATTTACCAGCAGTAAGGAAACAGCATACTCCCCAGTGACTATGGCACTATTTATTGCAAGAAGAGACCAAAACTGTCCATTGCAGAGTGCCAATTGCAGTATAAGTTTTTGTAAATATATAGTTTGTAATATGAAATGGTACTTAGGATGAGATTTCCTATCTCAGCGTGTCTGTCTGTCTCTCTTCTATGCGAGATACCGATTAGAAAAACTGCATTATTTGTTATTACATTTTCAATTATTCACTTTGCAATTTTTTTATTTTCAGAGAATGAAAATTAGAAGCTTCACAGCATTTAAGTGCTTACGTTGATTATTAATGTCTGTATAATTCCTGGCACTTTGTATTAGTTTGAACATTAATAAAGATTTTTTTTTTTTTTTTTTTAAAGAAGCTTCACAGCACAATGAACAAGTATAAACTGAACAGTACAATCATTGCTTCCCTCACCTAGCTCTCTCCAAAACTGTTCCTGCGCTGGGCGTTTGGCTTTGAAATTATCAGTAGCCTGAGATCACTGCTACCAATGAACTTTCATTTTTGGTTTATTATCAACAACGCAGATCCTCTCTCTTTTGCAACTGTGACTATTTCTGGGCCTCTTCAGTAGTTCTAGCCTGAAACATCTGTGTAGGGCATTATTGCATTATTAAAAAGTCGCATATCGTGAGGGAAAATAAACAGGAATGATATCAATTAAAGTCACACTTAAGCAACTTCAGACTAGCCAGTTATATAGTTTAAGTTTAAGTTTATCAGGATTTTTATATACCGCCTATCAAGGTTATCTAAGCGGTTTTACAATCAGTTGTAGTAATAGTGATTTAAATTAGTCTATATTTATATTAATTATGTTGGAATAATATTCTCTGTAAGTTTTATTATATGTATGATTTTGTTATTATAATTCAATAAAAATTATTGAACATAAATTGATCACTCTCTCCTCAAAAATGGATTTCCTGTCCTATTAACCCTCTTTCTTCCTCCCCTCTTAAAGTCAATCAATTTGTACCTTTGCTTAATCTTTGTAAACCGCATAGAACTTCACGGTATTGCGGTATATAAGCTGTTATTATTATAAATTAGTCTGAAAATGTAACTTGGTTTTTCTTTTGAGAAACTTGTCAAGTTTTGTTGACCTCTGCCCTTTTCACATTTTCATTATCCTGAGAAGGTAAGCCGCACTCCTTTCCGAAACGATTTACCACGCATAAAATGCGGTTCAAATTTCTTTATAGCGCATGAAGTTTGTGAGATAGTTACAGGGGCCGCTGCAAAGTTCTTCACAGCCCAACCAAGAAGAAAATGGCATGAACCCACGAAACGTACAAGTTATTCCATACTTTTCTTGACACTTTTCATTTCAATGATATGAAATGAAAAGTCTCAAGAAAAGTGTGGAATAACTTGTAAGTTTCATGGCTCCACGTCATTCTCTTCTTGACTGGGATAAAGAACTTTTCAGCGGCCCTTCTTAATTGCTGTATGACCTGCAAAGCTAGTCTAATTTTTGCAAGCATTGCTGGCTCTTTACTAACTAATTAGCAGATTGGCAAGGGCACAGACTAGACTCCAAAACACAAACTCTCCATGGATAGGGAAAACCAGTCAGTCAGGTTGAAATCTAGATCTCTCAGCTGAGTGAAGCTCTTAGCTACATGTAGTCAGGGTGTCGTGTGTACAGTTATGTGTGAGAGTTGTCCTTTGGGAAGATTTTAGCGATATAATTAATGAGTTATGTTCCCCGAGAGCCACAGACACTTTGGGCTCCTTTTACAAAGGTGTGCTAGGGCTTTAACGCGTGGAATAGCTCGTGCTATATTGCCCCGCGCGCTAGCCGCTACTGACTCTTTTTGAGCAGGTGGTAAATTTTCAGCTAGCACGCACTATAGCACGCACTAATCCAGCGCATGCACTAAAAACGCTAGCGCACCTTCGTAAAAAAAGTGTCCTTTGTTTATCCGGGGACTCATGAACTGCAACTTGCATACAAAGACCCTGCAACTCTAGTTATAAAAACAAAAACAAAAAGGGCTTGCCCCTTTATTTATGAATTTTTTTCTTTTATCAACGATAATAAGGAAATAAACACTCTCCATGCACCCAATATTTACTTTGATTTATTTGTAAAAGTGCAAAAAATACAAAATTTATTTTACAAAATTTTAACACATAAAGCATATAGAAATCGTGTAGATGTGCACACCAAAGTTTTGATTCACATTTTATGCAACAATGATCTCTTAAAGATCTAATAATTACTCATAAGGTAAAAAAAAAAAAATTAATCTAATATTTAAATGCAACACATTGATCTATATTTTTGCATACTGTCATTCCTGTAAATCATCCCCCAAACACTGGGGACAAATTAAAACAATATAGTACTGCAGCTCATTTAGAGTTAACTTTAAAAAAATAAATTACATAAATAAGAGTAGAAAACTCTTCAGTACAAATCTTTCAATTAAAACCAGAAAGATGAAAACGAACCTGACCAGGCTGAGCTTGTCCCATATTTAAACCAAAGCAGTTGAACACTGCAGGTTGTCAGCTGAAATATATTATCTTTCACACGTTGGAGTAGTTGCAGTAATATACAGCAGAACTTGCATCTGAGAGGACGGAAGAAGTCAGGTTATCTGCGCTAAGCACATTTGTCTCGTGCCCGTGAAATACCAGTCCTGGCTCTGATTTACTAGAGACAAAATGAAGGTACTGCTCAAATTCACTGTGATCTACATCCCCCAAGAGCTCAGCCTGCTGCAAGTGCCCGAGGTTGTCCATGGGGTGGGACTCGGGTGGGGGAGAAGGTTGCCCAGCTTGCTGTACTTGGTGGCTTCTCGCATTGCCCGGTGGGCACAACTGGTTGTAGTAAATGTGTGGTGAGGCCTGGCAGCTCATCACACTCTGGAGAGAGTTCACCTGCACAATTTGGTCAGGGGGGGATAGGTGCCTTCCCAGGGTGCCGTTGGTATGGCTTTCCTGCTGGGAAGAGTAGTCGCCAACTTGATGGTAGTTGTAAGGCATCATCTGACAATTTTCCTGAAAATGGGATGCAAAAAACACGGGATCGGTCTCAACCATGTCCAGAGGGGAAGTCTCGGGAGTAGGTAAGTTGTAACTACTCTCATAGTGTGGAGCCAGGGCCTGGCAGTCCCTGTACTGGTTCATGGGCAGCAGCTGGCTGTGCTGCACCGGGCGATACTCCTGCTCATGAAAGCCCAGGCTTTCGAGACACATTCTGCCCTCACCGCTCATCCTGGTCCCTTGCTGCTCCGCTATGCCGTGTAAGAAGCCGGGTTCAGCGCGCTTGATTCTCTTCACTTGTTTTCTTCTTCTTGGCCTGTACTTGTAGTTTGGGTGGTCCTGCATGTGTTGTACTCTCAGCCTTTCAGCCTCTTCAACAAATGGTCTCTTTTCTACCAAGGACAGAGATTTCCACGATTTACCTATGGGGACAAAAGTAGCCAATTATTGAAATGACAAATAGATCAAAGATGAAGAATATCTTACTCAGTACCTTTTTATTAGTGCAGCTTATTGTATTTCTCGGGTAGTTTTCTGACAAAACTAATGCAATATAAATTAGTCATAGATCCTAAAATTATCAGAAAACCAATTAAGAAGTAGCAATAAGTTTTGTTGAAATATTTTTTCTGGATCTTTTGCATTGTATAATGTAATGCTTGTATTAAAATGGAAAATCTTATAAATAAAATAAAATAAAAAAAAAAAAAGAAGTAGCAATCAACTACAGCAAATCCCTTTTAATCAAGATGCAAGATACCATCCATTCATAAATCTAACCCCATCACATTTAATAAAAGCTTAAAACACTAGCTTCGCAGATCTTCTTGTGGCAAAGTCAGAAAATCAAGGTTCAAGTTGAATATGGTTTTGATTAATCGCTTAATCATAATTCTAAGCCATGTACATAACACTAAAAGTACAAAATCTAGGGAACAATACAACACATAACAAGAACTGAGTTTTGAATGACTAATGACAAACTTAAGAAACCCAAAAACACAGGGAAAGGAAGGGAAAAGAACTATAAATTATTTGACAGTCAAGGGAAGTACATGAGGAAAGGAGAAGTCTGTATTCAGTAAAATGACACTATGTCTCACTATAGGCGCCTATTTCATCAGAGATTGACTCACCCAACATTTTGCTCAGCTCGGCGTTGTGCAGGTCGGGGTTTTGCTGCGCCAGTCTCTTGCGCTCGTCCTTAGCCCAGACCATGAAGGCGTTCATGGGGCGGCGGATGCGGGGCTCCGCTTTGCCGCGGTTCCCTGAATTGCTGGATCCCGTCTCGCTCTTCTGCTTCCCCGCTCCCAGGGGGCTCAGAGACTCTGCCGCCCACTGACAATGACCCACGGCGGGCATCATCCTGGCCACCGAGCACTGTCCTTGGCTCTGCTCGTCACTGGCGTAACCCGCATCAGGGCTGCTCATCGCTGTCCCGGTGCTGCGGGGGACTCAGGGTCCTAAAGCTTGCGGTAGGGAGCGCCTCTACTCCAGCGCAGCCTCGAACGCTAACGCACACCACGAGCTCCCAGGGCGGTCAGCTAGCCGAAGGCTTTAACCAGAGCTCCGGCCAATCAGCGTTCGGAGGAGGGGCTTTGACGGAAAAGGTGTGAGGAGCCAGCGAGGGACTAAGCGCCGCCCTTTTTCTGATCTCACCCTTAATCCTCGCGCCGCACCTGTATTGTATGCTGGTGCCGCTTCAAGGAGAGCTTGCAAAGGCTGGACTGTGGGTGTGAGATTCTTAATGCTTAAAGCCTGCAGTTAATAGCAGGAAGTGTGCACACTGAAAGATCTGTGAAACCTTAAGAGTCCGTTTCTACCCCGAATGCTGTGATATTCCTCATTTCAAACCTTCAGTTTCTTGCTAGAATTAAGATCTAACTTCTGGAAATTAAACTCTTTTAGAAAAAATAAGGCACAAGTCCAGACGGTCGAAATGATAGCACAGAAAACTGTGAGGGGCTGCTGAAAAGTTCTCGGCCCAACCAAGAAGCGAATGAGGTGGAGCCGTGAAACTTACAAGTCATTCCACGCTTTTCTTGACACGTCGTTTCAGTGATATGAAATGAAACGAAAAGCGTGGAATAACTTGTAAATTTCATGGCTCCACCTCATTCTGGTCATGGCTGGGCTGAGAACTTTTCAGCGGCCCCTGCATATTAGAATTTCTATTCTTATTTTTTTCTATTTAAGTATTGATAGTTTTATGAATTCTATAAGGATGTAATGTTAATAATACTGTATTGATTAAAGTGTTCAAGCTATTATATTAATATTTACACTACATCTCCATACAATTCTAAGATGCAAATAATTCTCCAAATGGACCAGTTTTCTAATGCTTCACTTTGTGTTTATATACCAAAACATGTATATGTAAACCAACTAACTTTGTTTTATTGTGTGTCTTACATGAAATAGAAGCAACATTCAGCTGAGTTACCCAATGAGAGATGAATCTTAAAGAATTTTTTTATTTTGTACTGAAGGGGTTTTATGTTGTTTGACTTCTATCAAAGGCATCGGTGCTTATCAGAAAATCCTCAAGTTTGCATGAGATCAAAGACATCTGTATGGTTAATGACATCTCTGTTTGGACAGCTAAGCAGACAAACCAACAAAACAAGACAGAAGTGGATCTTGTCTTAGAAAATGGGCAAGTAGCACAGCAAAGCCTTATATATCCTACTTTTCTCTCAATATTTTTTATGTTTAGAGGAAACATTTTGTTTGGAGAATAAAACCTTTAAAGCAGAAGCTGAGGAAATAATTGTGTTCACAATTGGATTGGCAATTTACATTTATTGCATCTGATTTTTTTTTTTCCGCATTATATTGTGTTTCCTGCTTTACTATGGAACATTTTAAGGGCCCTATTTGTATTTTCCCATGAGCATACAAAATGGGAGCAAACCTTTAACGGCGGTACCCTAAAGTGACTTAACAGCAACATAAACTCAGAAAATATCATATATCAGATCATAACATATTAGAAAATCACATACAACCACATCACGAAGAGTTAGAAGGGGCTGTTGAAAAATTCTCGGCCCGACCAAGAAGAGAATGAGGTAGAGCCATGAAGCTTTCAAGTTACTCCACATTTTTCTTGACACTTTTCGGTTCAATGATATGAAATGAAACGAAAAGTGTGGAATAAATTTCATGGCTCCACATCATTTTCTTCTTGGTTGGGCTGGAAACTTTTCTGCAGTCTCTCCCAATAACAAATAATCTAAAATGTAAGTATAACACACCGTACACCCTGATATAGTGAATAGTCCATACCATGATATTCCATTGGAAAAATTTCCATCTGGCGTTAGAATATTAGTATTAGTACACATTAGATATTAGTACACAAAAGGTGTAGGTTTTTTTTTTAAACTTTATTTAGTTTTTAATGCCAACAAAAAGTGCAATACAATGTATATACAAATAATGCTAATCAACCAATAATCAATCAGTCAGTATCTATACAAAAGATAAAAATTCCTTCCCCCATCCATCATTACCATCAGGAATAATACCAAAACAAAAGATATAACCCCCCCCCCCCGCTCCCGCCGCCCCCCCCCCCCCCCCAGATGTGTGGGTGAAAAACAACAGAAAATAAAGATAAAGATAAAGGACAACTATAGCAAATCTACACAAGTCGTCAATGGACCCCAAACTAATTTGAATATCTTATTATGCCCCAGCGTGTCAGCATTCATTTTCTGATATTTATAAGTTAAACATAAGCTCGCCCAACAAAAAGGAAAACTAAGGCGATTCCAATTCTTCCAATTGCGAGTAATCATTTGCATGACTGTCCCAGTCATAATAAGGAAAAGGTGGCATTTATAGCGGTCTAGGGGGGGGGCTTAATATGCAATAACGTTCCGCATATAACTACTTCATACGTCAATGGAATTGATGCCTCCAGTATGGTACTAATCTGTCCCCATATTGACTTCCAAAAGTTAAGTATCAAAGGACAATAGAACAACAGATGATCCAGTGTCCCTACCTAGCAACTCCCGCCAGTATGAGTCCAGGAAAAACAGGGTGCGAACCTAATGTCTTCATCTTTGAAACCTGGAATCCAAATAAGGCATCTTTTTTTTTTTTTTTTAAGGGTCTGGTTACAGTAAAAATTTGGCATCTTTAAATGCTAAGGCGAACATATAACAAGAAGGATCAGAGAATACATAAAAGAAACAATCCCATCGCTGTTCTGCAGAATCTATGACTATTTTCATCTGTGCGTCAGTTATCTGGAGTGTTGGAATTAAGAGAGGAAAAAACCCACCGCACAGAAATGAGCCTGAAAAGCATGATCAACCTGCTACCCTAATGGGAGGCGTACTCTTCCTTACTTTTGTAACCAATCCAAACACCCAGTCCTTATATTTTCATTCCTCTGCTTCCCCTGAAAAGAGAATAAAAGTTGCTGTCTGAAAACAAACAAAAAAAAAAGAACTGGGAAAGGCTCTATCAGCCAACTATGCCATAAATATGCGGATTACAGCTACGATTAACGTGTTATATTTGTGGATTAGGGAATTTTGTTTATTTTGAATAAAAGAAAGATGTGTATTATATTCAGTGTGTTCAGATTCTTATTCGGGGGGGGGGGGGAGAGGGGGACGTCTTTTAGAGGTTAGTAACAGGTGCTTAAAACCTGAATCAGCCAATTAGCTAATTGAGAATCTAAGCTCCTCGAATCTGTTTCAAGGCCCTTGGGGGTTTTTTGTTTGGTTTTGTGTGTAGGATTTGGAACCTGATGTTCAGTTCCTTTCTTTTCCTGTCCTGTTTGCAGTTTGAAAGGTTCCCGAATGTAAACTAGTAAAGAAATGGCCTTAATGTTGGACGTGTTCATAAAGGCAGGGGTGATGAGGGAAACAGGAAATTCAAATCAAATCTCTATGTGGTACTCGTTCAAACCACTTCTGCAATGTCCGTAACTAGGGGTGGTCTGAGAATGAAAGCATTTACTATCAACTCACTATTTCCATACAAATCATTTACAGTGTTTCTGATATATGTTTTCCTTTTTTTTCTTTTCGCGATTATTTCCTATCTGAATTTTTCTAGGAGCTATCCCAACGGATCATATTATCCTAAAAAACAGAATCAAAAAGTTTGACTTGTTATATGTTCTTATACCTGTGTATTGCACTGTTAATATTTAAAAATTAATAAAGATTTATAAAAATAATAATAATAAAAAAAGATCACAAAAAATAAAAAATAAAAAAATAAATCTAGGAAAGGTGAGATCTCAAGTATAATGTTTTCAGCATCCAGTTACTGAATGTAAAAGCGGCAACAGTGTTTAAAAAAAACGCTCAAGAAAACATACAGAATTGCCTTTTATTAGACTAACTCGATGTATTGTATAGATTCCCGAGAGTGTACTCAATAAATATTTCATGTAATTTTTGTCTGTTGACCATTATTTTCCTGCAGATCCTTTTTTTTTTTTCCAGGACAAGCAACACAAAACAAAAAAGTTACCTTTCACAAAGCAGCAGAATTCTAATAGACTGCAAGCTCTTATTGCCGGGAAAAGTCTTGGAACGAAACAGGTCCGTAGATTGTAAATGTGGAGGCAGCGCTGCATTTGTAGGCACAGCCTATGGTAGTTAATGGCTTTGGCTTGGTGGGGGGAGAGAAACAGAGAAAGAGACGTTGTTTCTGATCGTCCTAAAGCTAACTCAACAGTCCTTTGGAGCTCTGTGGAAATTGAGGTGTGTTTTGATTCCAAGCTGTACGGCTGTCAGAAAAACTGGTGATGCTAAAAGCGAGAGTGGGATATGGGGGTGGGGGTGGGGCAGCTGATGGAATGTGTCACTTTGGGAGAGGGAGGGAGGGGAGTGCTAGGTAAAACATTTTCTTGGCAACTTGTCTACACTGAAAACAAAAATGCAGAATTCATAAAACCACTGCATTGAAGAATTGCGGTGATTATTAAAAGATAAATTATGTATTTGCTTGTTTACAATGTTGGACCCCCCCCATAAACTCATAAACCCGAAGATAAAGGAACGGAGACGGGATTTGCCTTTTGCTTAGTGTCTTCGCCTTCAGGAAATGACTTGCCCGCACCTGAACGTTTGCCTGCTCTTTCCCTTCACAGCTGAAAGCTGTCCGCTGGGTGACCTTTACAGCCTCCCTGGCTTTGCAGTTAGCCACACCTCTATTGTCCTGCCAGCCCACGGTTAAGGGCAGCTGAAGCTAAAACCGTCGGTGCAAAGTGGTGGGGGACAGCAAAGTCCCCGTACATACCGCTCACTGCTTCTGACTACAATCTCCTGTTCTCCCCTTCCCCACTCTGCCATTAGAGGGCTCCCAGATAAAGCTCTGCCTGCATTGAGGGAGGACAGTTAATGTAGACTCAAGAATGAGGGGATAGGAAGATAGGACCAGGGAGAAAAATGAATTGGAGTGAAGGGAATAGTGCAGATTGGAAGAGGAAAATGGGGGTGTGAGAAGGAAAGGGAGGGAAAGATGAGAGGAATGATGGAGGAGGAGGAGGGATGGAGAAGGATGGAGAACGATGGTTGAAACAGGTTAAAAAGGCGATAGTGAAAGCTAAAAGGATGCTAGGGTCCATAGGAAGAGGTATAGCCAGTAAGAAAAAGGAGATATTGATGCCCCTGTATAAGACTCTGGTGAAACCTCATTTAGAATATTGTGTTGTGTTCCTCCTATGGTCTGGCCAGTTTGGGCACCTTTGAGGAACTTAGACGCAACTCATAAGAACATAAGAATAGCCCAACCCAGCCCATGTGCCTAAGGCCCCGCCCACAGGAGGGGCATAATGCTACTGGGCCGATTCCTGTTGGCCCAGGCGCCTCAGGCCCCACTTGTGGGAGGGGTTTGAGGCACCTGGGCCAATCAGGTCCTAAGGCCCGCCATTTGACGGATGGCGGGCCTGCCGGACGGACGGGCTTGAGACCCGGCCGGCTGGCCAACTCTTTTGAGGTATTAGGGGTCTCGAGGGTTGGAGGGTGGTGTCAAGGAGTCAGCGGGTGGGAGGCCGATCAGGGGTTCGGGGGGGCGATTGTGGGGGATGGTTCGCCGAGGGCAGGAGGGCCTGGGATCCCTCCTGCTGTATCTTAGTGGGGGTGAGGGGTAGGTGGTTTCTCCTGGGCAGGAGAGCCTGGGATCCCTCCTTTACATATCTTAGTGGGGGTGAGGGGTAGGTGGTTTCTCTAGGGCAGGAGGGCTTGGACTCCCTCCTGCCCAATCTGATCAGGGGGAGGGGTGGATCGCGGCAGGAGAGATGGCTCATCTCTCCTGCTGTGATAGCGATCCCAAGTGGCGCATTTGGCAAGCACTTGGTGGTATCGCTTTCGTGGCAGGGGAGATGAGCCATCTCTTCTGCCGCAATTGTTGCTGGGGTGGGGGTGGGGGTGGATTCTGTAACCGGTGTTCTTTTTGACAGACACCGGTTACAAAATCCAGCTTTTAGGCGAAGGACTGGCTCCTCCTTCGCCTAAAAGGCCTGGCTTTGGGTGTTTGGGGCTTAGGCTTTTTTATGGTTTATTATATGTGGTAAGTGTAGACATAGTGGTGGTCTTGGCATTTAAACAGCTGAACGTAGAGGCAGTCCATTATTATTATTATTTTTTTTTTTAAAAAAAACCTCCTTTTGGATGTTTTTTTTGAGAATGGACATTTTCCTGCTTCTACTTTCAACGTTTAGGGCCTTAGTTCAAAAGGTGACTTAGATGGGTTTTTTTATTATGCCCCTCCACAAATCTAATAGATCCTTAATATCCTCTGGACAACATCTGCTCTGGGTTCGTTCTTTAAATATAATACATACCTATAGAACAACAATATTCTCAGTTACCGCATCCACACTCTGGAATGCATTACCTACTTATCTTCGGGCAGAGCAAAATTTAGACAAATTTGAAGGAGCTTTAAAAAGCTTTCTATTCATTGATGCCTTTGGCTAACCATACTACTATTCTTTTCTCATTGATCCGCTTAGTCCTTTTGTTTTCTACCATATAAGTTCTCTTTCCTGTATTTATTGTAGTTCTCCCCCTTTCCTTCTTGTTCATATAACAACGGGATCTGGATGGGCTCCTTTGTTCCCTGTGACCCATTCCCTAGATCCCCCCAATACTCATCCTACCTATTAAACAAACACGCCAACTCTATTTTGGTAATTAGCCGCAGCTCAGTTTATTAATAATAAATTAACATATTATAATTTCCATATCAACTTTAATTAACATAAATCCAAGAGCTCCTCCCGAGCTACCAAAAACAAACATTCAGTGCCCTCGACCCTGCCACTTCAACAAGGGTCAGAGGGGTGGCATGTCCCTCATGCCCCTTTATCCGGGTCACCTGACCCACCAGGCACGGCACCCCGCCGGCCCACCGCTCATCACCCGATGAGCCCCAATGACCGAGTAGCTCGGGAGATCCGCCACAGGCCTGAGGTCCCACAGGCCCCCCCCAAACGACAGAGCAGCGGCTAACCCAAACCCAGCACACACTCACAACCCACCGCAAAATCATCTAAAAGCAAATCCCACCCAATGTCAGACAAATGCACCCTATCTGTATGGAAAAGCCCACCACAGCCTACCTCAACCCACCCATGCAACAGCTGTTTACCGCCTTGCGACTCCACCCACTTCCCAACCTGACGGTTAAACTTCACCAACTCCCGGGTCCACCGCCGAGACGCAAGACACCGCGGGCGCGGAATAACATCCGACCATAAAATACGCGTACCCGGAAACCATGCAAAAAGAACACGCAAATCATCCTTAATGATGTTGACTAACTGTCTGGCCGACAGCGAATCAACATCATTACCCCCCAGATGAATAATGAGCACATCCGGACGACGAGGGCAAGTCCGCAAATACGACAAAAACGGCAAAAGCTGATGCCATCTCATGCCGCGCTGACCCCACCAAGATACCCTTACACCAAGATGGCCAAGTCCAAGATGTCGACCTCCAGGGCGCAACAAAGCCCGCTCACCAGCCCAATGCACAAAGGAATGGCCGATTATCCACACGGAACTGCTCCGACCAGCACCTGAAAAAACAAAAACAAATTTGCACAGACAGAACAAAAATCCCCCCTCTATCCCACAAGACAATTACAGACCCACCGAACTGCCCCCACGCCCCCTAAACGCACCAGATGGTCTAATGTACCCGCGGAAGGCCCCAGACACCCAGCGACCCAACCGCCGAATACCCGCCTCCGACATACCTGCAGCACGAGCACTGGTGGCAGCACCAATCCGAAATGAGTGCGTGCCATAACTCCGGGGCGCCTCACCACAACGCACCAAGGCCAAACGCAGCGCAGCCAAGAACTGAAACCTGGAAAGAGGGGCCCCGTCCGCGTGAACAAAAAATACAGGAGAAACCGCAACTCGAACCGACAAAAACTCGTTCAAACAAGCCACAGGACAAGAAACACAACCTACAACCCGGTGGAGTACCAACCACTGGCCCCGGCCGGCCTGATCCATCTTAGAACTAGCCACACAAATCCGTACCTCACTGTCACCCAGCAGCACGTGTTGAACTAACAACCCGCGCCCTCTCGCCCTGTCGGCTGCGCTAACCAACAACTCCCCCACCCGCAATGCCCCGAAAAAGGCCAGAGAAAAGGCCGCCCGAAAGAGAGCGGACTCGTAAGGAGAGTGGGCCAAATCAGGCAGCACCGACAAAAGCTGAATGAGTAAGTCATGATGAATAGGCAAACGAGAATCTGGCCTAGAAGGCACCACCCCCCCCCCCCCAGTGCACGCAGCAACCGTTGTACCATGAAACCCGAAGAAGGACAATTCCAACCCAACGCCCGACAGAAAAAGGCAAATCCAGCCAACCGCCCCCGCACCACCCATCTAGAGACCCCCAGTCCTGCTTGAATCCAGCACAAAATCCTCAAGAAAGGACTCGGCCACATCCCCTGGAACCCAACCCCTGCTGAACAAAAAGGTAGAAACCACCCGGAACCCAGTGGAGTAATGCGACCAGGTAGCAGGCGCTACCGACAGACGAAGCATTTCCCACACTCCTTCTCGACCAGGCTCCACAAATGCTCCGGCATCGCCGAACCTTCCTCGTGAGCCTCCGGCGCTAGCCGACGAAACTGCGAAAAATGGAAACGAGAGAGAGCATCAGCAATGCCATTCTGCAAACCGGGCACATGCCGAGCCCTGAGAAACACATTAAGACGCAGACAGCGCAAAACCAACGCCCTCACCAGCACATTCACCGACAGGCAGTGCGCCTTCTGTCGGTTAACCACCTCCACCACCCCCAGGTTATCGCACCAGAACACTACACGCCTATCCCTCAATTTATCGGGCCACAGTTCAAAGGCCACAACAAAGGCAAACAATTCCAAAAGCGTGATATTACGCATGATACCCCTAGCCACCCAAGCCTGGGGCCACCGCTCAGCACACCAGGCGCCCTGACAGTAAAGGCCAAAACCCACCCCTCCGGCCGCATCAGAAAATAGCTCTAAATCCCCGTTAGACACCTCCGGAGCCTGCATAGGCAAGCAGCCATTAAAGTCTTGTAAAAAACAAGCCCACATGCGGAGATCCGCTCGAACCCCGGCCGACAGTCGCAAGAAATGGCGCTTATCCCGGACCCCGGCCGTGGAAGCAGCCAACCGACGCGAAAAAGCGCAACCCATGGGCAAAACCCGGTAAGCAAAATTAAGTGAGCCAATCAAGGACTGAACCACATGCAAAGTAGTTTTAGGAGCAATAAGATCAAGCAACCGCTGGACCTTAACCACCGGCAGGCGATTCACCAATGCCTCAGAATCCAACTCAATCCCCAGAAAAACCAGGGACGTAACCGGACCCTCAGACTTGTCCTGCGCTAAAGGTATCCCAAATTCAGCGGCCATCGCTTCGAAAACTCCTTAAGACGCCCACATTCATCCGAATCCCCGGGACCAACAAACAAAAAATCATCAAGATAGTGTACCACAGCATCCAACCCAGAACGCTGAACCACCACCCAATGAAGGAACGTGCTGAACATCTCAAAATAAGCACACGAGATAGAACAGCCCATCGGAAGACAACGATCGTAAAAGTAAGCACCCTCAAAACGAAACCCCAACAAAGGGTAAGATTGAGGATGCACGGGCAATAACCTGAAGGCCAATTGAATATCAACCTTCGCTAACAGTGTCCCGCGGCCAGCCCTGAGGATAAGTCGCAAGGCACAGTCCACCGAGGAATATCGCACAGTACACAGATCCCGCGGAATACCATCATTAACAGAAAACCCAACAGGACGGGATAAATTGTGAATAAGGCGGAACTTACACGGTTCCTTCTTAGGAACGACCGCCAGCGGAGACACCATCATGACCGGAAACGGCCGATCACGGAAAGGACCAGCAATCCGCCCCAATCGCAATTCCTCCTCCAATTTACTACGGACTACTGCACTCAAATGAATAACGGACGATGCATTGCGCGACTGCGCCCCCGACAACTCACCCCGAAACAGTATCTCGAAACCAACTGAAAACCCACGCTCCAACAGAGTAGCTACGCGCACAGGCCGGTAACGACGCAGCCACGGACCCAACGCGCCCACCAAAACCGGCGTGGGAACCGCACCCGAACTACCCCTATTTACCAGCCCCCGCAGGCCCCGCGACCGGCTTCTTGGGTCACTTAAGCAGGGAATGCGGCTGCCCACATTGAGAGCACGCGTGGCGAAACCTGCAGTCGGAGAAAGAGCAGCCCGACTTGTTAAATCTCCAACAAACGTCGTTGACCGCTCCCCCACCTGACCCCACCCCCGTCCCAGACCGAAAGGCCGCCCGCCGCCCGAAACACCCACTGGCACACGACCCCCACTCCCAGAAGCCGTCCCAGCCTTGGAGGACATATGTGTAAGCCACAGGTTAACATCCTGCGTACCCCACGACATATGAGAGTTCTCCTCCATCTTATCCCTAAATGCCTCATCATAATTTAACCACGTCCAGCCACCGAAGTGCTGGTACGCGTCAAGCACAGAGTCAGCATATGCTAACAACAAGCCATAATCGCTAGGATGCGCGCGCCCCCAAACACTAGCCAGCCGCATAAAAGAACGGATCCAATTGATAATGGACCGGGCGACTGGAAAGATCTTGGAAGCACCCGCCTCCCGCTTCGACTTCTTACGACTCCGCCGATGCACCCTGCCCTCCATAAGATGAAAAATATCTACGCAGGAACGCCGTCTAATCTTACGCCGCAAAGCACGCGGCACCCGTTCCCAAAGTTCCGTCAGGGCCACCAGCGCTGGCACAACCCGACCCTCACTCTGCGGAGCCACACTACTACTTCCTGCAAGACCCGCCTCCCCCACCAGCCCAGGAACCGAAGAAGAGGAGGCCGACGAAGAAGAGGAGGACGAGGACGAAGACTGACTAGACGAAGAGGAAGCACGCCTGCGCCGACGCTTCCCTTTACCCTTCTTTTTACGTGTGTTCCCCCCAGCAACCACAGCAGGCGCCACCTTACCCGAAGCAGAAGGTTCTTCCACGGGAACGGAGATGCCACCGGAAACAACCTCCAACGACGCCACCGACGGACGCTCCACAACAGTGACACCTCGGCCAGCAACCACCACATCAGCTGAGGGACCAGCAGCGCCTCCGCCAACAGCCACTGGCTCCAACGCAGAAGCAACCAAAGCTCTCTCACTGTGCTGCCGATCTGACGATGCCCCGGCGCTGCATGACGAGGGTCCAGGAACACTGCCAACTGCACTCCAATGAGACTCCGGCACCGCCAGCGGACTCTGTGAAGAAAAACCAAAACCAGGAACAGAGCCCAGGAAACCACCCCCAGGCGCCCCCCAACCAGCACCCCCAGCCCCACTCGGCAATGGACCACCCATCCACCCGGGGGGCACACCCCCACCCCAGCAAGGAGAAAACAAACCAGGACCCCAGCCTTGCTGCCCAGAACACCACCCTTGCTGCACAGGACCCCACGGGAAGGCCCCGTAAGGCAACCCCAAAGTCCCCCCAGAACCAGCACCCCACGCTCCAGCGCCCCAGCTAGTGGAAGGCTGGGGCGACGCTTGCAAAACGCCCCCCTCTGAACGAGCAGACCCCTCCTCTCCCGAAACCAGGGCCGCATGCACCTCCACACCACTGATCCCGGAGGTCGACATAGGAAGAACTAAAGGCTCAGATAAGTCCCCGGAAGCCTCGAGGGAAACAGGAACCGCACTCCCAGCCCCATGTAGAGAACCAGTAGCCACAGAGCTGCTGCTGTCTTGCCGAACAGACGGCCGCCCGCCCGACTTGCACCGCCCACCAGCTTTAGTCTTCCCCGTCGCTTTGCGCGGCGCAGCCACTTTCTGGGACACCCCTGGCACAGGAGACCGCCCACCCACGCAGCCCGCGGATCCAGCAATCGCGATGGCCGAGAGCGCATCGCGCTTGGATCTGCGCTCCGGCCTACCCTGCACCGCTCCAAAACCCGAACCCACCTGCTCATCGGGGTCTTCGATCAGGGAATCACCGGCCCTGAAAGAAATCTCCGCCGCATCTGACTGCTGCACACCAGCCATCGCCGACCTCACCGCCATGCCGCCGCCAAAAACAGACACAGAAGGTCGGAAAAAACTCCCTGGAGGACCCAAAATGGTTGAGTCCTCCACTGCCTTCTCCCCTTTATCCCCTCGCCTCCGCACGCATACCCCTCCCCAACCAATCAATTTTAAAGTTGGCTCTTTGCCTTTTTGTAGGCCAATCAGCCACCGCACCCATTTCTCCGCCCCCCCCCCCGACCGCCCCACCGACGAATGACACGGAGGCACACCAGCCCCGTGTTACATTTTGCCCTTTGACACGAGGTCTCGGGCTCCCATTTACATTTACTTTGTGTTTTGTTTGTCTGAGTAAATTTCATCTGTTTATTATTGATATAAAATGCTTAGTATTTTGATAAGCGTTCAATCAAATTTACAATAAACTTGGAAATCATTATCTCTTTCTCTCTCTGAGAGATCCCACATGCCTATCTCATCCGTAGATGGGCAGACTGGATAAGCCACTTGGCCTTTGTCTGCCATCATGTTTCTATGATGGAAGGGAAGGGAGGATGGAATGATCTAGAGAGAAATGGATAACAGAAGGGGATGAGAAAAAGAAGGGTAGATGAAAGCCAGAGTAAGAAAGTGTGATAAGACTGGAGGGGATGAAGAAATAAAGGCAGGGGTATGTGATGAGGGAGGGGACATGCTAGACAATAGTGAAAGGGTGAAGCGAAGAATGAAGATCGGCAAGAGGGTGTAAAAAGAGGAGCTGGGTAAAGGAGGAAATATAAATGAGCTATGAAAGATTAGAGTGGAGAGAGACCAGCTTGAGACAATAAAGGCAGATAAGATAAAATATAGAACCTTTGAGGGGGGAAGCAAGAGAAAAAATAAAAGGAAGAGAAAAAAAATACAAGATGAGAAAAACTGGGAAAAAATAAATATGGATAATTGATTGGACAAATATATTTTATAGAGGAGCATCTTCACAACTTGATAAGTTTTTAATAATATAGATAGATAGATAGATAGATAGATAATGCTGTACAACGTTACACAGAATCTGCTTCTGAGTTTCTGCAGGAAACTCAGGAGTCCTAAGTGAGTTTGCTAGGGGTTTTTGGGTCTTTACTATGTAAAATGTTTCTATTTTGGTCCCACTACATTCCCCAGTGCTGGAACTGCAGCTCCCATCGTTATCAGAGTCAGCCACAAATACCTCATGAAAAGCTGCAAACATCCGCAGAGTTTCCTGTCAAATCTTAGCATTTTTCAGCAGAAGAGCTTTAGAAAAAAAAAAATGTATTTAAGACAATAACATCATGTCACCATTCTTCTGCTCCAGAGATCTTCAGATTGGGATTCAAAATAGCTTTATTGGCATGACAGTTTCTAACTCTGAGATATATAGAACACTTGTTCTAACTGCTTAATAAAGGAAACTTTATACTAGAGAAGGGAAAAATATGACCTGCTAAATAATTATTTTTTCTTAACACAATGGAATAATCCCAAAATTTACAAACTTAAATTCCTGCAGAACGATTTGGAACACTCTACCATATAAAACTTACATTGTGAGCCCACTAGGGACAGAGAAAGTACCTGCTTATAGTGTGTACAGCGCTGCATATGAGGGGCCACTGAAAAGTTCTCAGCCCAACCAAGAAGAGAACGATGTGGAGCCTTGAAACTTACAAGTTATTCTACACCTTTCTTGACACTTTTTGTTTCATTTCCTATCGAACGGAAAAGTGTCAAGAAAAGTGTGGGATAGCTTGTAAGGTTCATGGCTCCACTTCATTCTCTTCTTGGCCGGGCTGAGAACTTTTCAGCAGCCTCTCGTATTGTGATGTCATAATGCCTCATTCCACCAATGTCTAAAAGCCAACTTCATTGGTGATGTCACAATGGCTTGGTTTCCCCATACTTGTGCCTATTTACTAGATGCATTTGATTCATTAAAATGAAAAGTGTCAAGAAAAGTGTGGAATAACTTGTAAGTTTCATGGCTCCACATCATTCTCAAGTTTCAAGTTTATTAAAGTATTTTTTTGACCGCTTATTCTGGTTTCTAAGCGGTTAACAAAATAAAATTACATAAAAACAAATTGTAAAATTACATTAAAACATATAAAAACAGGGATAAAGGGTAACATACAAAGACATAAAGCCACATAATGGGATGATAGGGAAGAACTACAATTGATATAGAAAAAGGCGAGACATAAAAGGATAAAACAGTCGGTTGGGTAAAAATAACAGAAGTTTAAAATTTGAATTGTAAATTTAGCCCTTAAAAGGGCATTTTTAACTAAAAGCGTCTTGGAATAAAAATGTTTTTAATTTTGTTTTAAATTGTTTTATATCAAATTCGTAACGTAGATGAGTAGGCAATGAGTTCCACAAAGAAGGGGCAGTAACAGCAAAGTTGGAACGCAGTGTATTGATTGACTTTAATGAAGGTATAACTAAAAGATTTTGGGAAGTTGAACAGAGAGATTTTGATGTGTTATATGGAATTAAAAGACTATTAATAAAATAAAATCTCTTCTTGGCTGAGAACTTTTCAGCACCTCTTCAAACTATAGCACTTCATACTCATTTCTATAGCACTACTAAAAGTATGAAGGGCCGCTGAAAAGTTCTCAACCCAACCAAGAAGAGAATGGCGTTGATATGGTTCAATTAATGATCTGAAATAATGCCAAAAACGTACGAGAATTTTGTTTCTGCAAGTTGGTACTTAACAAAATAAGATAATACTCTTTTCAGCTACAATAACAAAATAATGCTCAGAATTTAGGAAGTTGGTTGGTTGGGCTGAGAACCTTTCAGCACCCCCTTATAGTAGTGTTAGAAGTATAAAGTTTATACTACTACTATTATAATACTCCTCCTCCTCCTCTTAATTTCTATATTATGCAGTTGCATTACACACACAGGGGCAAATTCTGTAAAGGATGCCTAAAATTAGGCATCCACAATGTCCAGCAAATTAGGCATCCAAATAAATTAGATAATAAGCCCAATTAACAACTTTAACAAGCAATAATTGAATGTTAGACGTCGAAAGGCTGTGCGCGATTCACAAATAGGCGTCCAGAATTTTGTAGACGCCCATCGGAAAAAGCAGCACCTAATAGGATAGGCAAGGTTTTAATATGGATGTCCACTTACAGAATTGCATGGCACTGAGCATCCTAATGCATCTATATTTTCACCTAAAATGTAGGCATTGCAAAACCAGGCCTACTTTTAGGCATTAGTTGGGCGCGACTTAGGCATCATTTAGGTGTGCTGGAGGCATCCACATATAGGTGAATTGGGCTTCTATTTTTTGGGGTAAAGAGGACTTCTCTTTGATAATAATTGAAAAAAAATGTTTAATAATGCATTACTCAAGCAAAGCACATGATAAAATGTATTGAATATTAAACTTATTCCCAAAGTTTGAGAAAATAAGAAGAGAAACCCTACTCACAATGGCTGTGGCTCAGAGCAAGTAGACATTACATTACAGATTTCTATTCCGCCATTACCTTTCGGTTCAAAGCGGATTACAAAAAGAGTTATGGAAGAAGGGTTACAACGTTAGATCAGAGAAGGTTTCCAAGAGAGGGAAAAGTAGGATCTGGGGTTAGGGAGGGGATGGTAAGAGGGGGGTTAAGCTTTATCATGGTATTAAGCTTTATTAAGGGATTTCTTGAAGAGTATAGTTTTTATTTCCTTTCTGAACATCTTGTAGTCTGGGGTTGGAGACTTGGTTGTCTATCTTCGCTGCCTGAGTGGCCAGTAGTCCGTTGTATAGTTTTTTCCTTTTTACTTCTTTGATTGGGGGGTAAGTGAATGGGGTGTGTGTTTTTCTATGCCTGGTAGAGGTGGTTTGGATGAGGCGGTCGTTTAGGTAGGTTAGGCTGTCTCCATTTATAGTTTTAAATAGTATACAGTAGAATTTAAATTGTATTCTTTCCTGGATTGGAAGCCAATGAGAATTGCTGAATGCCTCAGTAATGTGATCATGTTTTTTCAATGAATAGACGAGTCTCAGAGCTGTATTCTGAATTGTCTGTAGTTGTTTAATCATTATTTCAGGGCAGGGGAGGTAGAGGATGTTGCAATAGTCTAGGATACTTAAGATTAGAGATTGTACTAGGAGCTAAAATTGTGTTTTTTCGAAGAATTTTCGGACTTGTCTAAGGTTTCTCATAACTGCGAAAGATTTCTGTATTGTTTTGTTAATTTGTGGTTGCATGGTGCAGCCTTTGTCAATAGTCATACCTAGAAGTTTTAGGGTGGTTTGCAAAGGGTAGTTGATAGAGTTGATTTCTAAGTTGGTTATGGTTGGGATTTTGTTATTTTCAATCTTGACATCATTGTGACATCATCAATATGCATCTAGATGGCAGAATGTCACTAAAAAATAATAGGAATACCTACCTAAAAGGAAGCTCCTGTGGCTCAGTGGTTAAAGGCATTCCTTCCATCTTCCATAGGTCATGGGCTCAAATTCTCCCCCCCTCCCCCACACAGTACATTAACAGCTTCTTTTTGGTCTTATACAAAAGTATAGGTTGTGGACTTTTCCATTTACATTTGCACTGTGCCTTTTCCAGGGTCCAGAGGGAAACTTATTTTTATCCTGAGATGGCTATGATCTGGTAACCCTATGTATTTTCATAGCCTAGGTGCTCTTTTATGCACTATCAGGCCACTATCATGCTAGTTTTGTTAGTGTGCTTCCCTTGGATCCTAGAATGCTTATTATCATTTTCTAGCAGGATCAAAACCTCTCAAACCAAATGGTCCCTTGAAACAAACTTTTGGGGGCACATCACTGACTCTTCTACTCCACAAACAAGTTGCTTTGAGGTCCAGGCACACTTCCATATTTGTTTGGGCATACTGTCTCCCGTATTACCTGGGATCAGGCTTGCGATGACTTTTTTTCGCTGTCAGGAGAACCATCCTTTGGGGGCGCCATGTACCTCCATTGGCTGTGTAGATTTGGCAGCAATTGAATTCTAAAGAATTAGGAATAGTGTATATTTGAGAACGCTTCCTTTCTATACCTGGAAGAAGAACCAAAGACATCCCTAGAGCTAGTAGGTATCCTCACAAAGACAGAGCTACCAAGTTGCCCAGTTTAGGAGGGAGATTTTGGGCATCTCTGGGATTTCCGGCAACTCCATCCTGATACATTATGGCTAACTTAGCAACTTTGCAAAGATACAATGCTGCCTCTCAGCTCAACCAACAAAGTTGAGAAAGTCTCAATTGAGGGCTATACACTTAGTCCAGCGATATTTTACATTTTTCATTCCATATTTTTTCAGCCCAATGAAAAAAGTGGAGCACGGCACAGTGGTTAAAGCTACAGACTTAGCACCCTGAGGTTGTGGGTTCAAAACCCACATTGCTCCTTGTGACCTTGGGCAAGTCACTTAATCCCCCCCATTGTCCCAGGTACATTAGAAAGATTGTGAGCCTGCCAGGATAGACAGGGGAAACTGCTTGAATACCTGACTAAATTAATCTAAACTGGGAGAATGGTATAGAAAACTGAATAAATAGAAAACACTGGAGTAAGTGTATAATCTTCAATGGAGACTGCCCTAACTTTGTTGGTTGGGCTAAGAACTTTTCAGTGGCCCTTCATAGCTCTGCTAGTGCTACTGCATGTTTTCTCGGTAAAATGTCAATTTTGAGCCAGTTCCTCTGTTTCTTTGTTGAAACTATATACTTTTCAGCTTGCTTCTTATGATAAGCTTGCAAACTTATGGGCAGAAGGGTAGAGTATATTCCCTTCCTAATTGGAATTTTTGAATCGATGTTTATTTCCACAAGGGCCAGGAAGAAATTGCTCAGCTTCCTCCTCATTACAAACCCAATTACTGCAATTGTTATTAAGGAAAATGCAAGCATTTTGCCTAAGGGGACCTAAAACTGTAGAGTTGATGGGAGTGATTAGCACCTATAAATGAAGACTATTTCAGTCTGAATGCCCTGGAGCTTGGAAGGATGGCAGGGACAGAAATTGTGAATTAGTGGCTAGCTTCCATCAACAAGGCCTTATGTAGAAGTATAAATGCCTGGGGGAGGGGGAGGAGGGAACTAGAGGATCTCTAAATGGAAGACAAACATTTTTAAAATTTTCCTTTAGTGGTTATGATAATTTCAATGAAAGTAGGAGTTTAAATAGTTAAATGCCTCTATACAAATTAAGGGTATGGCCATCCCTTAATGATTACCAAAATTTTATGTTGTTATGTAATGCAATTCTTTCTCCTCAATGATGTGGGCTTGATGGGATTTCTGATTTTCTACGACTGATTTAATTTGTATTAAGAAAAATGATATTTCTATATTTTTTTTAAAAATTCCCATATCCTGTATACTTGTTTGGATATGTTTACAAATTTTAATAAAAAAAAAAATAATAATAATATTATTACGCACTCCAGTCATGGGCTTGTCGTGCCATTGGAGCTTGCATGCATCTGAGAAACTGAAAGCTATATATTGTTGGTAGTTTCACTGCCAGAAGGGTCTTCCAAGGTGGACAGGTTTCAGCAATGATGTCAGACTTAACGATGTACCACCCATCTGGGCAGCAGCAGATGGACAGTGTTGGAGGCGGAGGATCGCATTTGATGCGACAACAGCAACAACATCGAATTTATCCTGCACAGAAGAAAGGTCTGGCAATCTACTTCTGTATTCTGCCATGAAAACTTAATGATGAAAGATAATCAAGTCACTAGGACTCGAACATGAGTCAATGGCACCTAATAATATTACACAGGAGGAAGAGAGGGAGATGGATATTCTCTCATTTTGCATACATCAGGAAAACCAATGCCCAATGGATTGCCTTATTGCTAAGTCATAGGAATATAGAAATTATGGTCCTATTTTACTAAAGTACGCTAACTGATTAGCGAGCGCTAAATGCTAACGCGTGCATGTTAATCTATGGATGCGTTAGAGTTTAGCACATGCTAATTTGATTAGCATGCGCTAATCGGTTAGCGCACCTTAGTAAAAGAGGGGGTATGTCAGATAAAGACTCTATGATGGCTGATGGCTTTGCCCCGTGTGAGTCTAGGTGGTGTTTGCTGGGGCTAGCATGTATGGCTGGACTTATTACAAATGTGGTGGGATTGGGTACAAGGCATACACTAGCTCTAGGGATGTCCAGATATAGAATGGAAGCGTTCTCAAATATACACTATTCCTTGAGTAATGCATTATTAAACATTTTTTTTCAATAATTATCAAAGAGAAGTCATCTTTACCCCCAAAAATAGAAGCCCAATTCACCTATATGTGGATGCCTCCATCACACCTAAATGATGCCTAAGTTGCGCCCAACTAATGCCCAAAAGTAGGCCTGGTTTTGCAATGCCTACATTTTAGGTGAAAATATAGACGCATTAGGATGCTCAGTGCCATGCAATTCTGTACTTCTAGTTGAAATTTTTGCTCACAGCAGTCAACCATATGCTCCTCGCAACTCCTTTGGTTCTTCCACTGACGTCATGTCCTATGCGTGGCACCCAGAAGTGAAGTCAGCGGGAGAGCTGATGGGGTCGCGAGGAGCACGTGGTTGACCGCCGCGAACACCAACTTCAACTAGAGGTAAGGGGAGGGGAGGAGTGGAAAGAGGCAGGGACTGCCCCCTTGCCCTCCCCTTACTACGCTACTGATCTACAAAGTTAAAACCTGAAGCTTGCATGATTGGCTTTAGATCTGATTGATAAAGATATGCTTTTAATTGCCTGGTTAACTGTAGATTTAGTAATAAGCTGTCTGCACTACTGCATCAATCTGAGACTCAAAAGATAAGTAGGAGTCAATCTAGACTCTAGTCTATGTACCTTGGACTGCAAAGCATGAACTGACCGTGCAGTTATAAGCCCAATTTCAGTGGAAGATTTGATAATACTACCCAGCCACATCACCATTGTTTTATCTAGATTTTCTTTCAGCCAGTTATTTGTTAACCAACTAGCAATGTATTAATAGCATTCCTGTGCTTTAGCATTAGTGCAAAAAAAGGATTCAGCTTGTGGCCCAAAAATCTGGATGTCATTGATGTAAATAAGTTGCATCCAAACCAGTTTCCTGATGTACTTTGCTAAGGGAGACAGAAAGACATGATCACAGATGGCCCTCAACAAACATTGCTATAAAAGATTAAAACACAGACATAAACATCTTCCTGAATCCTCAAACTAGCCAGTCTTTCCAAAAGCAGAGTATTGTTAACAAGATTAAAAGCTGCTGAGAGATCTAATTAGATTGCATATCCCTCCCTATCTATATCCAAGTTAGGGCTAGATTCACTAACCTGCCTCTCTGTGCCCGATCCGTGGCCGACCAATTCACCATGGCTCAGCAAGCAAATGGGGGCGATCGGAGGAACGCAACCCACCATCGCTAGTGAGCGATCCTGAAGCATGCGCAGACCATCTGTAGATGGTCTGTGCATGCTTACGGAGCTGCAAGCTACTTGTTTCTGTTTTTTTACTACTACTTTACGAGCCCGTGATTTTAACTCACTTTAAACCCACGGGTTAAAACCATGGGCTCACACTGCAGGGAAAGGGCAGGAGAGTCGAGGCGGTGAGCCGGGGCGCAGGGTGGCGAGTGGAGAGTTGGAGCTGAAAAGGGCAGGACAGGCCGAGGAAAGTCAGGGCTGAAGTTGGGTTGAAAAGGGCAGGAGAAGTCGGCAGAGAGCGGGAAAGGTCGTGAGTGACTGGTCCCCACCAGTTGCTTCTTTTTGGATCGACCAGCCCAGTCAGTGTTCCCTGAAAAGTTTAGTGAATCGTATCCTTCCTACTTTGCATGCCGTTTACCCTCATTTGCATGCGCATCGACCATGAGGTTAGGGAATCGGGTCAAGGTCACAAATCGATCGGTACATGATTGGCTTGCTTAGTGAATCTAGCCCTTAGTCTGAATCTCCTACAGGAGGTTTTGCAAGAACAACTTTAGTGCTGAACGTCTTTCTGAATCCCAGTTGCCAACATCCAAGAAGTCCCCATGTTTGAGAAACTCATTTACCCGTAACTGGGTTGCAACAGTGGCCTAGATTAGTTTAACCAAGAAGGAAATTTTGAGTCAACAAAATAAAGTGCAGTTCTAGGATGAGTCCATAGGAAAGCAAGCGCATGACTTTTGTAGCTGATGGAACAATAATCACATTCTTAATTGCTGTGGCATCCCTAATTAATTCTGAAGGACAAAAATTTGATGGACAGCCTCTTTAGTAAATCTCTTCACCATAAGAACATAAGAATAGCCTTACTGGGTCAGACCAATGGTCCATCAAACCCAATAGCCCGTTCTCACGGTGGCCAATCCAGGTCACTAGTACCTGGCCAAAACCCAAAGAGTAGCAACATTCCACTAATTTAATTTCAGATAACATCTGTTGCAACATGGTCCATTTCTACCCAAACTGAACATCATTACACTCAGCAGACCTCTCCTAATCACATCTCCTTTGTACACCTTCACAACCTTCTTAACTTTACATTACATTACATTAGATATTTCTATTCCGCCATTACCTTGCGGTTCAAGGCGGATTACAAAAGAGTTATAAATGGTGGGTTACAGTGGAAGATCATTGGTCATTTCTAGAGACGGTAAGGAGTAGCACAGGTGGTATCTGTGAGGCAGGAAGAAGGTGGGAGGAAGGAAGGTATTTGTGATGTTAAGACTGTTTCAGGGATTTCCTGAAGAGTATAGTTTTTATTTCTTTTCTGAACATCTTGTAGTCTGGGGTGGTTATCAGTAGATTGGTGATTTGGTTATCTAGTTTTGCTGCTTAAGTGTCTTCTTTTGAATATTTGTCTACATATTTCCTATTATTGGGTGAAATGTTTGAGAGAATCACATCTCATAGAGATAATATTATTTTTTCCTTTACTTTCCCATTTCATTGGAAAAGTGCAAATGTTTAGAGAGCATGCAATAAGAAAAGCTTCTCCAGATATTACCCTTGGATAATGATTAATCTCAACGGAAGATTCTCCACATCCACCCCATGCTTCAACATTCTCTGATGCTAGTGTCTTTTATGATAAATCTTAATGCTGCCTCAGAAATCTATGCTATTAAATACCCTTGTCTCAGCTACGGGTTGTAAGAGTTCAGAGAGACAAAATAAACATTCAAAAACACAGATCAGTGTTATCAGGAGCCAAATATCTTTAAATGCAAATGAATGAGTCACCACAGAAGTCAGGTAAAAAGTGTAAGCTACTTGACACAGGTTATGTTTGTTAGATTAGATCTAGAGTCACAACAAAGAGATAGGCCTTGATAAGAAAGAGAATCTGTGGAAAGAGGACCTGTGGGAGCATGAAAATTAGACTTTTTGTATTACGCGTTCTCAAAACCAATAAGGTTTGTATTTATTGATTGATTTATTAACTACCTTTATGAAGAGATTCACCCAAGGTAGTTTATTGTTTTATTGTTTATTGTAAGCTTCTATAATAGAAATATGATAAATGCCAGTACAATACAAACCATACTATAATAGACAGCATGGAAGAACTTTTCCAGATAACATGGATATATGAGGAGCGGTCAATAATTTATCTACCTCAGTAGGAAAGTTTTCAGAAAATCTTTGTTTTATTTTTCAATATAGTCCCCTGATAGTTCCATACACTTCATCCACTTTTTCTGCAATGACTTTAACCTTTTTGAAAATAATTCTTCTGTTTGACCTTCAAACCAGGACATCATAGCTTCCTTGATGTCTTCATCACTTGAAAGCTGCTATCCACGGAGAGATTTCTTCAAAACTCGGAACAAGAAATAATCTGAGGGAGCCAGGTCATGACTGTAGGGTGGATGGCTCAGCTGCTAAAACCCACATTCTTGGATGACAGTCTCTGACTGTTGTGACATGTGCACCGGTGCTTTGTTGTGAAGAAGCAGCACATCTGTGAGTTTTCTAAGGCCTAGATTCACTAACCTCATGGATCCGATCCGATCCATGGGCGATCCGATCCATGACTGGGCAGGCGATTCACTATCTTGTTTGCAAGCAATGATTTGCAAACTCCAACTCAAAAACGATTGAGTCGGGGCAGAGCCCTGACAGTAGTGAAAAGAGAAGCAGCCAGGGCTTCTGCTGGCTTTAAAAAAAAATTTTTAATTGGGCAGATAATTTGCATATATTACATACGCAAAATAACTGCTCAATTAAAAATAAAAAGCCCCCCCCCCTCGTTACAGTGCCCCCTCCCTCCCACAAGCCCCAAAAAATGCCTCCACCACAAATACGGCCCCACCAAAGAAAAAGGCAGGAGGGATGCCAATTCCCTCCTGCCGTCGCAAATCCGACATTGCTGGGCAATCCCCGACGCTGCCCACTCACCCCCTCCTCGCACGCGCGAATGAATATGGCAAGAGGGATGCCAACTCCCTCATGCCATCACAAACCTGCCATTGGCCCAACCCATCACCCTCCCCATACCTTAAAAAGTTGGGAGCAGGAGGGTTACTCATTCCCTCCTGCTCCAGGCCTCCTCCTCTGATGCACTGCGGCTTTACTCCCCACCCCGGTGCATTATATGATGCATTGGGAGGGGCCTAAGGCCCTGATCAGCTCAGGCGCCTCCAGCTCCTCCCTTGGGAGGGGCCTGGGATGCCTCAGCCAATCAGGGACTTCTCCATTTTAATCCCAGTGAACAGCATAACAAACGAAACCTCAAAATACATTACTCATATTATGACCGAAATAGAACATTGGACAATCAATTTCAAACTGAAACTTAACACAGAAAAAACAAAATCTTCCTTGCAAGCCCAACGGATAAAATTACCAATACAACGTTACATATAAAAGACCACGATTACCCGATTACCAACACAATAAAAATATTGGGAGTCACATTGGACACACACCTGACAATGGTTGAACACACAAATATAGTGACAAAAAAATGTTTCCTGATATTATGGAAATTAAAGTCCATCAAAAAATACTTTGACCCATTATCGTTTAGATTACTAGTGCAATCACTAGTGCTTTCTACCCTGGACTATTGCAATATCGTTTATATGGGTATACCCAAAAAAAGAGTGAGGAAACTTAGAATCATTCAGAACTCAGCGGTCCTATTGATATATGGATTAAAAAAGAATGACCATGTCACCCCCTACTACAAACTACTGCACTGGCTGTCAGTCGAGGCACGAATAATATTCAAGTTCTCCTGCATATGTTTCAAGCTAGTTTGGGGACTAGCTCCTATGTACTTGCTACCACACTTTGTATTCTACAGCCCTAAAAGACAAACCAGAAACAGCTATCTTTTTGCATACCCAAGCATTACCAATTGTAAATACAAAACCTTTCTGGACAGAACTTTCATGCACCAAGCAAACAAACAACATTGGCTAGTCAGTTACATCAATAAAGCTGAACTGACCTACAATGCTTTTAGAAAACTCATTAAAACTACCTTATTCGACAGATATATCACCTAAACAGAATCTCACCAAACACTCTGTTCTTTTCACTTTCCCAATATGCCCTCTGAAATCCTAATCGAACAGTATTTGTCATTTCAGGATCTTTCTTCTAATATGTCCCCTCTGAATCTCTAAAGAAACTGCATAATGTAATTTTCGCTGTTTTTGAAATTCGCGACCTTTCTTTACAGGTTCTCTCTGAAATTCTTAGCAAACAGTATATTTTGTAATTTCGCTTTCTTAAAGTCTCTGTACTCTGTACTCCTTCTACATATTGTAAATCGCTGAATGTCCAGCTCTCTTGAATGTAAACCGCCTAGAAGTCGCAAGATTGTGGCAGTATAGAAGAATAAAGTTATTATTATTATTATTATTATTATTAGACTTCTCCCTAAAAAAGTCCCTGATTGGCTAAGGCGCCCCAGGCCCATACCGAGGGAGGAGCCCGAGGCACCTGAGCCAATCAGGGCCTTAGGCTCCTCCCCTTGCATCAAATGATGCACCATGGCAGGGCCTAAGGCCACAGTGCATCAGAGGAGGAGGCCTGGAGGAGGAGAGGCTGAGCACCCCTCCTGCTCCCAACTTTTTTAAGGAACGGGGAGGGGGTGGAGTGCATCAGAAGAGGAGGCCTAGACCAGGAGGGACTGAGCATCCCTCCTGCTCCCAAATTTTTAAGGCATGGGGAGGGGGTGGGCCCAGACCGGCAAGGCCAGGCTAATGGCAGTTTTGCGATGGCAGGAGGAAGTTGGCATCCTTCCTGCCATATTCATTCACATGAGCGGGGAGGGGGTGGCTGGGCAACGTTGGGGATTGCCTAAAGTTTTGATTTTTTTTCAGGGGGGAACTGGGTCCGATGGCAGCAGCGATGGCGGCAAACACTGGTGCGGGGAGCGGGGCATTGTCAGGTTAAAACCTTGGGCTTACAATGCACTTTTTATAGAATATATAAAACAGGAAAAATTATTTTTATATATATTCTGCTTAAAGCATTGAGAGCCTGTGGTTTTAAAGAGCATCAGAAGGCAGGAGAGTCGGTAAGGAAGTGAAGTGACTGGTCCTCAGCAGTCGCTTCACTTCAGATCAGCCAGCCCAATCGGTGTTCCTTCTTGAGTTTAGTGAATCGCATCCATCCTTATTTGCATGCGTGGATCGGATCTGAGGTTGATCGGCCAGAAGGTTAGTGAATCGGGTCAGGGAATGATTGCAAAACCAGTAAAACTGGTTTTGTGATTGTCAGGACACAATCGGAAGGGTTAGTGAATCTAGTCTTAAGTTTCCAAGTTTATTAAAAGTTTGATTTTATTGTATTATCATCTTTTCTCCTTGATTGACTTCCATAAAGTGATAATTATGTTGCGTAACTCTTTCCGGTTATAGTTACCTTGTGTGGCATGAACTCCAGAAGCAAAAGTCTTTCATCATCTCAGAAAACAGTTGCTATGACTTTGCTTGCAGATTTTTCTGTCTTGAACTTTTGGGGGGTGGGAAATGGCATGTGTTTCCAATGCATTGACTCCATTTTGGACTCAGGATCTCTGTGATAGACCCAAGTCTCATCTTCAGTCACCAAACAATGAAAAAAATTTACTTGAGCATCTCCAAGTTCTCCTGACAGCACTGGAGTCTTGTGGTGTCAGCATTCTTGGAACCCATCTTGCACTAACCTTGAGCATGCCAAACTATACCTGCTGAGATGCCTATTTATTCAGTTATTCAAGAAACCTTAATTCATTTGTCTGACAAAATTAAATCCTCAACTTTCTTGCACATGTCTGTGGAAGTTGCTTCCACACGCTGTCCACTGTGAGGGCCATCTTCAATGGACTCTCTATCCCACTTAAACAGCTTTCACCCAAATTTTACTTTGTAGGATGATGGTGCAGACTCACCATAAACTGCAGTCATGAGTTCAAGGATCTTTTACGGCTTTTCCCCTTCCTTTGTTAGAAATTTTATCCGCAAAACTTTTAGAATCAAATGTCTGGGATATCTGCTGTTAGCTGACCGTGATGCTGGTATGCGGTGAGCACGTTCCACTTCAAATTCCCTTTCAAATGTAATATCAAGCACCTTTGGTATTACCAGCTCCACAAATTTAACATCAGAGCCCTCCTTTCCTTCAGGTAGCCCAAGAATTTGCAAATTATTCCTATGGGTACGGTTGCTGGCATCATCAATTTCTTGCTCTAAAACCACTATCTTTTTAATTTGATCTTTAATCTGTTTAACACTGTCTTCTGTAGCAGTTGCTTTAACTTCAAGATCAATTACCCAAATCTTAAATTGAGCCATCTCTGATGTCAGATTGGAAAGTTCTTCTTTAATTTCTCTTGTGTCAGTCATTATTTCTTCTTTGGATTCTGTTTATTGTACTTTCTATACTAAACTCAATAAAAAATTTTGAACTAAAAAAAATAAATTTTATCACTGAACAGTACTTTAAATCTAGCAATTTCTTGCTTGATTTGCACGATGGCTCTCCTGATATCCTGTCTTTTGGAATGTTAGACTCACACTGAACTGCACCTGTGCATGAGTAACCTTGAGCCATGTTACAACTTGCACAGACTTGTTTCAACACGTTTGCTACTTTCTGTCATACAGAGGTAGATAAATTATTGACCGCCCTCCTAATACAATATCAACATAAAACCAATGAAACACCTAATACTCACACATTAGAACATTCTATCAATATGAGAATTACTTTGCACTTGTCCACATTAAATGTCATCTACCATTTATCACCTATTATAACAAGATACTTCTACAAATCCTTGCAAAATGTTGCTATTATAATCTGCTTTAATATCTTGGTCGTTCTAACTGGTACATACATCAAATCAAATCTTCTGTCATTTTAACAAATTTGAATAGTTTAAAGCAGATTTTAGTTTTCTTTTTAGAAAATGTAGGCACCAGACAAAATTCATAAGAGATGGAGAAATTCTTGATTATTTTTAACTCTCCACTCCAGTTTCATCATGTTTACTTCTTAATTCCTTTTGCAGTAGAAATCTGTTCCTGTCAGACCCAACCTGTCCCAGTAATTGCTACTCTTCTTTCCAGTCCTAGCAGTTCTCGTTCTTCCTTCTGACTGCTGTTTATTTATTCAATTTTCTATACCGTCCTCCCAGGGGAGCTCAGAACAGTTTACATGCATTTATTCAGATATTCAAGCATTTTCCCTCTCTGTCCCAGCGGGCTCACAATCTATCTAACGTACCTTGGGCAATGGTGGGGTTAAGTGACTTGCCCAGGGTCACAAGGAGCAGCGTGAGTTTGAACCCACAACCTCAGGGTGCTGAGGCTATAGCTTTAACCACTGCATCACACTCCGTGTTCTTTCCTGGAACCTGCCAGTTTTTCCCCTGGACTCGGCAACAACTTCTCATCCACTCCAACTTCCATTGTTCCTCTTTCTAGCTTTGTCCCTTGGCCTAGTGCTATCCAATGCTGATCACAGGATACCAAATTTTAGTCACCTTGGTGATCTTGCACTCAACGTTTTTCCAGCTCTAAACCACAAAAACAGTATTAGGAGTGGCTCATAAAGGTACTATATAGGAAGTTTTCTATCAGTAAACGCTACAAAACATATAGGTAACTTATTAGAGACCACTGCTTTATTTCACCATTCAACTTCTGGTTAGCCTTAGTGGATGGATATTACAGCATTGAACAAAAAGTTGATTTAGATAGAACTTTAATATGGAATATTTGTACAATGCAAACCAAGAGGTATAAGAAATTCAAATTATTTCCTGAGATTTTGAATTTGTCACTTCATTCAAGAATAAATGTGCATTGGATCTAATGATACTGACTGTTGATCATGCTATGACATCTGCACAACAGCTGCTAGAAGAATTAAATAAAGATTGGGCTTTGTTGAGATCTACATCAGTGGCGCATGAACTTGATAGTCAATTAGAATCTTTTAAGACTAATATGGCTTCCTTTTGAAAGAAAGGTCAAACAAATTAAGTATAAAAATTTTCTTCACGGGGAAGTCAAGATGGTCAACAGACTGGTTGTGTAGCAGCATAGCTCTGCATGTTTGCCGGGATTGTGACAAAGGTCAAGTGCAAAGGAAAGTGTTTATCTTCCAACAAAAGTCTCTTACCTAGCTTTAGTTCAGCAAAATTGTGGATTTTATTGCTCTTTTGTTGTTGTGACCCAGGATTGGGAGCTTGCTATGGGAGTACTGGCACCATCAACCCTGGAGATCTTACTGAGTCCTCAGGAACATGAGAGTGGAACCTAGGGTGACCAGGTTACCCATTCCAGAAAGGAGACTTTTTGACCTGTCCTGGTTTTAAAATTACATCCCAAAGCAGTGTAGTATTTGTAGTTCATGATTCTAGCCATTGAAATCAGTGTTGCAGGTCCCATAATGCACCAGGATGAGGTTGGTAGACATCCAGGACTGGCCAAAAAAGTCTCCTTTTTGGAATGGGTAAACTGGTCAACCTAGTGGAACCATACCCAGAAGTTCAGATGATTTTGAGAAGCGGGTAGTTGTATCAGATGTTGATTACTTCTGATGTAATACCAGCTGGAAGGTCATCTCAAGTTACAGTTATGTTTGGCCACAGGAGAGAATCTGCAAGATTCTAGGGCAGTGCTTTGACACTGTTATTGTCAAGGTTGGCTGATGAGAAGGACCTGCAAGATTGAACTGGGATGGCTATGGAAGTGATGATAGAAATAAGTCCAGAATCTTCAATATTACGAGGGGCCGCTGAAAAGTTCACAGCCCCATCAACAGAGTTGGGGCAGTCTCCATCAAGGGCTATACATTTAGTCCAGCAATTTTTTAAATTTTTCCTTAAATTTCCATTAGTTAGAGCTACAGCCCCAGCACCCTGAAACATATGTATTCCTGACCCTGAAGTTTTTGGATGCTAGGGCTTCACTTGCTCTTACTGGGTCTAAACCTAAAAAATGGTCTCACATAACTTTGATGCCGATAAAACTTATTTAGGGCCATTTTACAAAGCTGTATGGTAGTAGATAATGACGGGGAAAATTGGCTCGAGCCCATGAACTCAATTCCTCCACTATGTCCTTTAGAAAACTTAATATATCTTCAAATTTAACCTTTACAAGGCATAGTAGAAAATATCGTAAACAAGAAGTAAAAACTGTGGAGTTGATGTTTGTGAAGGTGGATTTATTATATTACACAACAATGTAGCTCTCTATACAATCAACAGTACCCACATGGCTTGAAAACTAAAGAGCTGTACTTTTTAAGTGACATGCCCAGGGTCCCAAGAAGCAGTGTGTGATTTGAACCCAGTGTGTGATTTGAACCCACAACAGCTGGGGCTGTAGCTCTACCTACTGCACCACACACTCCTGGGCCAGATAGTATACATCCCAGAGTACTGATAGAATTAAAACATGAAATTGCAGCTCTATTTTTAGTAACTTGCAATTTATCTTTAAATCAAGTATGGTATTGAAAGATTGGATTGAGGCACATGTAATGCCACTTTTTAAAAAGGGCTGCAGAGGTCAGCTGGGAAATTATAGACCAGTGAGCCTGGTGTTTTTGCCGGGCAAAATGATAGAGACTATTATAAAGATGAAGATTACTGAGCATTTACATAGGTGTGAATTAACAGGCCAAAGCCAACATGAATTCAGCCACAGGAAATCTTGCATCATCAATCTGCTACTTTTCTTTGAAGGGGTGAAAAAGCAGGTAGATAAAGGAGTGCTGACTGTTATTGTGTATCTGGATTTTCAGAAAACATTTGGCAAAGTACCTCAGAAATGACTTCTGAGGAAATTAAAAAGTCATGAGATAGAAACATAGAAACATAGAAAATTGACGGCAGAAAAGGGCCTTAGCCCATCAAGTCTGCCCACACCAATGACCCACTCCCTAACGTTTATTCCCCTAGAGATCCCACGTGAATATCCCATTTTCTCTTAAAATCTGACACGTTGTTGGCTTCAATCACCTGCTGAGGTAGCTTGTTCCAATGATCGATTACCCTTTCGGTGAAGAAGTACTTCCTGGTATCACCGTAAAATTTCCCTCCCCTGACTTTCAGCGAGTGCCCTCTTGTAACCGAGGGCCCTGTAAGACAGAAGATAGCATCTTTGACCTCTATACGTCCCGTAATATACTTAAAGGTCTCAATCATGTCTCCCCTCTCTCTCCGTTCTTCCAGCGAGTACATCCACAGTTTTTTTAGCCTTTCTTCGTACGTGAGTTCCCTGAGCCCCAAGACCATCCTGGTAGCCATTCGCTGAACTGACTCCATTCTCAACACATCTTTCCGGTAGTGCGGTCTCCAGAATTGAACACAATACTCCAGATGAGGTCTCACCATGGATCTGTACAACGGCATTATGACTTCAGGCTTTCTGCTGACAAAACCCCTACGGATGCAGCCCATCATTTGTCTTGCCTTGGACGAAGCCATCTCCAAGACAGGAGGTAGTGTGGGGAAGGGGTAAAACGTGGACCTCACGGACCTGACGGATCTCGCAGATCTAAACCCGTACGGCCTTAAAAATCTGAGGTCCGTGTCGGTCCGTGTCCGTGGCACTTGTAGTTTCTGTCGCTAACAGACCTTGATGAGATTTGAGCGCTGACGGATCGTCTCAGCATAGGGAGGGAAAAGTGTTAGGATCCGTCAGTGCTAAAAATCTCTTCTAGGTCTGTCAGAGCCAGAGACTAGTGCTGGAGTTTGGAGACTTCTTTTCCATAGCGCACATCCAAAACCTATGTCCCCGCTCTCTTGGCTTCTGCTCTGCCGCTCCAGCACTAGTCTCTGGCTCTGACAGACCTCGAAGAGATTTTTAGCACTGATGGATCCTAACACTTTTCCCTCCCTATGCTGAGACGGATCCGTCAGCGCTCAAATCTCATCAAGGTCTGTCAGCGACAGAAACTATAAGCGCCACGGACACGGACTGACACGGACCACAGATTTTTAAGGCCGTATGGGTTAAGATCCGCGAGGTCTGTCAGGTCCGCGTTTTACCCCTTCCCGGTAGTGTGCTATTTGGATTAAGAACTAGTTAAAAGATATAAAACAAAACGTAGGATGGAATGAATAATCTTAATGGCGAAGGTAAACAGTGGGGTTCCTCAGGGATCTGTGCTAGGACCACTCTCAGCATAAAGCTATTCTAAGTGGTTAAGTGCTATTTGGCACGTTAATGAAGGTTAAAAGCCAAATATCTTCCCAGAATAATAAACTTCTCTTTATTATGACAGGGGTTGCCATACAACTTATTATGAGAAACTGGAAAAGTTGGGATCGGTTAAATTATACTTTCTGGTGGGAATCTCTCTGCTACACGTTTAAAATGGAACGTATGATTGCTATACAGCAGGGACATTATAGAAAGTTTATGGATATTTGGGAGCCATTGACAAAATTCTGTAAGGAATGACTTGATTTTGCCCTTTGATCATACACATCCAGGGTGGATGGGAAGATTCTTTTAATTTGAGTGCAATTTTTGGATATGTAGAAAGGGGGAGGATGATATATGTATTTGTCATAGAATATAATTTTGATTGAATTTAAGTGCTGCTAAAATATAAAATGTCTGTATAATATGTTGCACTTATTTTTGGCTTGAAAATGAATAAATATTTTGAAAAAAACCCAAAGGTTAAGTCTCAAAAAGATTGTGAAAAATTGCAAGAGGGCCTTATGAGACTGGAAGACTGGATATTCCAAATGGCAGATGAAATTTAATGTGAACAACTGCAAAGTGATACATGTAAGAAAGAGGAACCCAAACTACTCGGGTAGAGCTTACACGATGCAAGGTTCCACATTAGGAGTCACTTGACCAGAAAAAGGAACTAGGTGTCATCATTTATGATATGTTGATTCCCTCTGCTCGGCATACAGCAGTGGCTAAGAAAGCAAATATACCCCCCTCCCCCCTTTGTACAAAAGCACGGAAGAGGGTTTTAGCACCAGCAGACGTGCTGAATGCTCTGCACATCTCTAATGCTCATAGGAACTCTATGACCATTGGAACAGTGCAGAGCATTGAGCATGCCGGCCGGCACTAAAAACCTCTTCTGCGCATTTGTAAAAGGGGGGGAGGGGAGGATAATGTTAGGAATTATTAGGAGACAAATGGAGAACAAAAGAGTATTATAGTGACTTTGTATTGTTCCATGGTGCGATACTCAAATATTGTGTACAATTCTCAACTCAGCATAAATGAAACTAGGCTTTTAAAAATAATCTTAAATTTGTATTTATTATTTTTAATATATATTATTTTTTTGTACACATTAAATTTCATCATTTAAGTACATTCAGATAGGGCTCCTTTTACGAAGCCGCGTTTGCGATTTCAGCGCACGCAGCTTTTTAGCGTGCACTAAACCCGTGCTACGTGGCTAGAACAAACGCCAGCTCAGTGCTGGCATTAGCGTCTAGCGCGGCTGGCAGTTTAGCGCGCGCTATTACGCGCGTTAAACCGCTAACGCGGCTTCGTAAAAGGAGCCCATAATTACAAAATGCATCAGCAGATCATCCCACAGTAACCCCGACAAAACTGTAACAAGAAAAGTGCTAAGTGCAAAAGGGAAAGCTTCAATGTATAACGCTTCATCCAAAGTCCCAGCTAACAGTTTCTTAATTCTTCGAGCCGAAAAAGTCAGCTCAATAGAAATTCTCTTAGTCACAAAATGACTGTTTGACTTTCACTTGTGGTTATTTACTGATGATCCATAACTCATAGCCATGTTTTCCGCTGTCTTGCTCAACACTCGACGGTGTTTCGCTAATTGCGTCTTTAGGAGACAAGACTTTGCCAGAGTTAACAGCAGGGTTTAAGGCACCTGAATACTAGAAGACATAGACAGGGGTTGCCATACAGCTTATTTTAAGGAATTGGAAAAACTGGAATCGATTAAACTATACCTTTTGGTGGGAGTTTCTGTGTCACGTCTTTAAAATGGAACGTGTTATGGCTATACAACAGGGACATTATAAGAAGTTTCTGGATATTTGGGAGCCATTGACAAAATTTTGCAAAGAGTGATTGTTGATTTTGCCCCTTGATCATTCACGTCCAGGGTGGGTTGGAAAATATTTTTAATTTTTAATTTGAGTGCAATTTTTGAATATGAAGATGGGGGGGTGATATATGTATTTGTCATAGACTACAATTTTGATTGAATTTAGATGCTATTACAGTATAGTGTGATTATATAATATGTTGCACTTATTTTTGGCTTCAAAATGAATAAAGATATTTTAAAAAGAAGACATAAACATGTTAGTGGCAGACAACTAAACTGAGAAATCCAAGTATCAGGCAACCAACGCCGAATTCATCCGTGATTAGTTTACATCTCTGAACAGATACAGCAGAATTAGAAAAGGCCTGAAGAAGAGCAAACAAAATTAAATGGATGGAATGATTTCCCTATTAGAAAAAAGTGAAGAGGATAGGCTCTTTAGTTTGGAGAAGAGATAGTTGAAGGGAGATATAATAGAAGTCTATAAAATTATAAGTGGTATGGAACAGATAGATATGAATCGTTGTTTAAAAGTAGTACATTTAAAACAAATTATAGAAAATATTTTTTCACTCAACATGTAATTAAACTCTGGAATTTGTTGCCAAAAAATGTGCACTCACTCTGCAGCCCTTCAATATCTCTCTACATTTATGTCTCCCTAGGCTCTCCTCTCCCCCACCCACATGAACTCCGTTCATCGGGCAAGTCCCTCTATCCATACCCTTCACTGCCAACTCCAGACTCTGGGCTAGATTCACTAAAGTCCACAAATCGATCCAATTCGTGTCCTATCTGTTTCTGAGTCATTCTGGCCGATCGATTCAGTAAAGCTTGTCCATGCAAATGATCAAATCTTAAACACACCCCAGCGTCTCGCTGTAACATCGATCGACGCACATGCACACTATCTCCTTGTTGGTTTTGAAGCACATAACGCATGCGCTAGCTCTTTAGGACTTCACTGCATGGATTTAATCATGGACGTCATGGTGGGCTCCGAATGCGCCTACCGCAAAGCATTGATGTCATAAAAAATGTAATATAAGAACTGTAGTTTTTACCAACCTCTCTTTTTTTCGTAACTGCTGTTGCAAGCTGTATAAGCTGTGACTGTAGCTTTTTGAAAAATTTGTTGGAGAAGTTTAAGGAGAAATAGCATCGGAGGTTTGTGAGCGAGCTGTGGAATTCTTCGAGTTCGTCCTTTTTGTACGGATCGATCTTGAAGTTTATTGCGTGCTTCCAAACAGCTTAATATTTCTCTCAGAAAAAGAACTGTTAAGTTGCTAGAAGGCGCAACAATTAACAGCAGTTGAATGCGCTGAGATCACACGCTGTTATATACAGCCTACGAATCCCAAGAGGCTGTGCGGCTATTTCTGACATGAAGCACGAAGCAACCAAAGGTGACCCCGTGACGTCAGATGCACATGACAATCTAGCAGGAAGGAAGGGGGAGAGGGATAGCTGGCCCTTAAAAGTTATTTTTGATTTTTTAAAAAAATTTGGCATTGATATATGAAATGAGAGCATGGGGTTAATCCACAATTTTCTCGCCATGCACATTACAAATCCGAGATTCACTTCTGGGCTTGCTATGTGCATTCCAAAAAAATATTTATAACGCTTATGTACATGAAAGTTTACATATATTTAAAGTTTAGATATATTTTGGATTTTTTGCAGGGTAGATATACATTTTTTAGGGGTTCTTAACATGCACAGTTGCTAAGCAGGAATAGTCGACGAGGATGTAAAGCGAGGGTAGTAGTAAAAGGACACTACTCTGACTGGAAAGGGGTCACGAGTGGTGTCCCACAGGGATCAGTGCTGGGACCGCTGCTGTTCAATATATTCATTAACGATCTGGAAACGGGCACGAAGTGCGAAGTTATCAAGTTCGCGGACGATACAAAACTCTCCAACAGGGTCAAAACTGTTGAGGAATGCAAAGAACTGCAGAGCGACCTGAACAAACTGTGTGAGTGGGCAAAAAGATGGCAGATGAGCTTCAATGTGGAGAAATGCAAGGTCTTGCACATGGGGAAAGGGAACCCCATGTACAGCTATACGATGGGAGGGAGGGTGATGGGGAAAGGCACCCTAGAAAAAGACCTGGGGGTTTTGGTGGATACAACAATGAAGCCAGCGGCGCAATGTGCAGCAGCCTCAAAGAAAGCGAACAGAATGCTGGGCATTATCAAAAAAGGTATCACTACCAGAACGAAGGAGGTTATCCTGCCATTGTATCGAGCAATGGTGCGACCACATCTGGAATACTGTGTCCAATACTGGTCACCGTACCTTAAGAAAGACATGGCGATACTTGAGAGGGTCCAGAGGAGAGCAACTAGGATGATAAAAGGAATGGAGAACCTTTCATATGCCGAAAGGTTAGACAAACTGGGGCTCTTTACCCTGGAAAAGCGGAGACTGAGAGGAGACATGATACAGACATATAAAATCATGAGAGGCATAGAGAGGGTGGAGAGGGACAGATTCTTCAGACTAGCAGGGACAACAAAAACAAGAGGTCACTCGGAAAAACTGAGAGGGGACGGATTCAAAACGAATGCAAGGAAGTTTTTCTTCACTCAGAGGGTGGTGGACACCTGGAACACGCTTCCAAAGGAGGTAATAGGACAGAGTACAATACTGGGTTTTAAAAAGGGACTGGATGACTTCCTGGAAGCGAAGGGGATTGCAGGGTATAGATAGAAGGTTAGGACAAAATCGAAAAGTGTATGTGAGTTTTAGGGTAGGAGCACTATCAGGTCCTGGACCTGAGGGGCCGCCGCGTGAGCGGACTGCCGGGCACGATGGACCTCCAGTCTGACCCAACAGAGGCAAGTCTTATGTTCTTATGTTCTTATGTTCTTCAGCAGTCGAAACTTTTTGGATCGGAAAGGCCAGTCGGTTTGGACGAAATGGTTTCATGAATCGATGTCTTAAGAAATTTACATGCCTTTTTATTCATTTGCATGAGCAGATTGGATCAGGTACGGATGGGGTCTGGAGGAAGGTTAGTGAATCGAGCTGTAGTCGGAAAGTAAGTGCAAACCGAGCGGTACACGATCAGTTTGCTTAGTGAATCTAGCCCTCTGTTCCTTCTATCTTGCTGCGCCATATGAATGGAACAGGCTGCCTGAGTCACTTCATCAGGCTCCATCTCTTACAGTATTCATATCCAAGGTTAAAGACCACTTTTTTGAGGCTGCTTTCAACTCCTAACTCCCATTCATCGTAAAATTACCTATGTCAATCCTAGAATTCTCTCTGCATAGAAACACACCAACTCCTATATGTCCTATCTGTCCAAATTAGATTGTAAGCTCTTCTGAGCAGGGACCATCTATCGCAGGTTAAATGTTTAGTACTGTATATGCCTTTCAGCACTTTAGAAATGATAAATAGTAGTAGCAATAGTAGTGGTAAAAGTGGTTAGCTTATCAGG